>NW_005841910.1:2400613-2431873 GCF_000455745.1 Alligator sinensis | reverse complement strand
AGTTCAAATGCAGCGGGCTCCATGAATCCAAGTTCAGATTCAGTCAGCAAGTCCATGCATTCAGACCAGAGCACAGATGAGCTGGAAGCGAGTCAGAGATGCCCCACCACAGCCGTCCCATGAGAGGGGCAGGTTGGTGGCATGGGGCAGAAGGGCGAAATGAGAAAACCCTGGCTAGTTTGGGCTCTCTTGTTGCAGAGAAAACACTGTGCCCTTTAACCTCCTTTTATCTTTTTAAGCTATTTAGCAGCTAGGAACAGATATTAAACTGATTAAAGGAGAATCTGCACCATTAGGTAAATGTTATTAGAAACTGCTGGATTAATGAGAAAAAAGAGAGAGATGATTAGCATTCAAAGGAGTTGGAATGCAATTGTGCAGCTTAGTCACTTCATTATTTACCTATCTTTGCTAACTATGTGGCCCCCATCCCTGGAGTCTCTGAGCACCTCACCATCTTCAGTGCAATTATCCTCACAAGACCTTCTGTGGTAGGAAGCCCTGTTGTGTCCACTCTACAAATGGGAAACTGAGGCACAAGCAGAGTAAATCACCTGCCCAGAAACCATGTAGCAGAGCAGGGCATTAGACCCAGGTACCACAAGTCCCAGGCTAGCTAATTAACTCAGCTATAATGTTACCAAAAGATAAAAGCAACCGGGGTCTAGAGGGTGGCACGTGGATGGCTGAGGGAGAGAGGAAATAGTGAGCTTTATAGGGGAACTTGCTAGAGCACTTCTATCCTGTTCAAATTCTTAGTCCAAGTCCACCATGATAGAGAGATTTGCCATGACAGCTGCACTTAAAAGCTGGTTAAGGAAAAAAAAAAAAACACAAACCAAGAACAAGAGGGGAAGGTGTAATTACACATCAGGAAATGATGCTTTCAAATGACATCACGATCTATATCAGCACTACAGCTAATGGAGATTGACACACGGGAAGGCATAGCTTAATTTAGCCGATCGCATATTGACAGCAGTGGCTCTGGCTTCAGTGTAAGTCCATTGACGGGGGCTTGACAAGCCAAATGAACCTCTTCTTGCAAGCAAGTTTGTCTATGTTTACAACCTCATTTTCCATGGAGAACCAGCTTCCCTGGCATTTTATTTTTAATCAGCCATGGCCACCTCTGATTTTTTTATCCACTGACTGTCCCAAAAATCAATAGCGGTTGTAACAGCCAACATCTCAGGATAAAGCTCAAAGTGAGTGAGTAACACACAAGTAGTAAAGGTAAGTCCCTGGAGTCACCCATCATGAGACAATGTGAGGTATGTACTGAAAGGAGTCCAGAGGATTCACTCTATTTTCAGCCCCACAAAAATCAAACTTGTGCTCAGACTTCTACAAAGATAACCCAAGAGCACTTAAAAAGGTAGAAGAGAGCTAGCAACAGGAGGAATAAAGTCATTTTAAAGACCTGGAACCCAAAAGAAGGACTGGCCATGAAAAATGGCCATACAACCATTACTTCCTGCCAGCCCAAGTGTGTAGCATCACGAATCAAGCCTTCCAAAACTCATGAGCTTTTTAAGAATAATAAATACTGAGCTTGCTTTATTTGCCATGTTGGGGTCTTCAGGATACATGCACTTTGCAATCTCAGGGTTTTCTCCACAGCCACGAGGACCAGAAACTCACTGTCAAAAAACAAATGAAAGCTGAAATTCTCCTCGGTCCAGGAGTTGAGGCTTTGGGAAACATAACAAAAATGATGAGACTCATGATAAAATGACAAAAGTTGGCAAAAAGTTCCTTTAAGTGTCTATGTAAGGGGGAAACGACCCGGCCCATTAAGAAAGGTGGTAGGGAAACCGGGGGAGGCTAAAGTTATCAAGCGCTTATTAAACGTGGGTTTTTTTCACAAAGAACAAGGTGGCCTGTTGTTTCGAATCAGATTTACCGTGTCTAGAGATGAATGTCAAGCACGTCCACCTCATGTTGACGGGGCCATTAAAAAGTGCACAAGTTCTGATAAGGGACCAGGAGCAGCCCTCGTAGGTCAGGAGCAGCGAAGGGAGGAAGAATGGAAATTGGAGACGTTTTAGCAAATGTTTTTACAAGCTCGCTTACTGGAATTCATGAGAGATCCCCGAAGCCTGGCCCGCTGCCAGCACAACACTAGTATATTTATTAGGGAACCTGCTGGCTTACCAGGAAATTACAGACCAGTTAAATGCTTTATACATTGAACTAGTTTATTAAGGAGCTATTTGAGATTATCGAAGAGGGAGCATTCTGGGAAGTGTAATATTGTGAATGGAAGTCAGGAGGCCCTCAGAAACAGTAGGTTTATGTGTCACCTTGGAGCCATATCAGAGTAGAGGGAGGCTGTTGCCACACCGGATACATAAAAGAGGAAGCGTGGATAATGTAGGATCCAAGAAAGACAGCATTGTGGGCAGCGCGTGGGCAGGGAGGAAGTGTCACCGAGCAGATTTGTCTTACTAGACAGATACATTTTAAAGGGAAAACAGCAAGGGCTATACATGAAGCAACTATGGCTGTCAGCTGTGCAGTGGAAGACATGGTTGCAGAATAGCACACGTGCCCAAACTGGCTTTAACCTAGTTAGTCTGGGCACCGATAGTAGCAAAGATGTAGTGACACCAAGGTCTGGCGTGGTCCTAGCTGGAGCCATGTGCTGTGGCTCCAGTGCTGTTGTCCCCAAGTTGGCTCCGGTGTACCTTTGCATGCTGAAATCACTCCTGTTTCCAACAACGGTGGGGTTCAGGGGGGCTGTACAGAAAACAAGATTTCCAAGCCACGGGAAAGGGGAAGGCAGAGTAAATACTGAAGAATAACACAAGCCAGTAAAGAACAACACAGATGAGTCACATCCCTTAGGCTAACAGGCACCAAAGCCAATACAGATAAATAACAAAGAATGAACCTTGAGATTCAAAATAAAACCATTGCATCTCTGCTGGATAGGAAGGCAGTGATAGGGACTGACCAGTAAAGCCAAGGAGGTGATGCAGAAAAGCTAACAGAGAGATAAAAATGAATATTTTTGTAGCATTTAGGAAATCACATCGCCTGGGCTCTTCCTTTGGGTCCTACAGTGTCCTGAGCAATAGGATTTCAGGCTCCTTGCTTCTTGCCGGCCCAAGCCCAGGCAGCTCCTCCCCTGCAATTCAATCTTTCTGCAGTTTGGTCTGGGTGGTGTCTGCCCTGCGTGGCTGGCTGCTCCGACACTTCCTTCTCCATCTCATCGTCCCTTCACCGCACCTTCACCCACACCTATCCCTTACACCCTTTCCTCTTTGTCTGCCCCATCCCCACCACCTCCACTTCTTCTTTCCAGGGACCCGATTCTCTATTCAGGAACCTCACTGAAAAAATTGGTGAAGCTGCCGCAGCACTTGCCCCTGTGTCACATTAGTTCACCCTGGTTGCATCTCATAGTCTTTCCCCGCACCCTGTGCCTGTCTCACCTATTTTGACCTTCCTCTGTTCCGAGCAACTGCTGGTTGCTTCTTGGGCACTCCTGCAGCAAACACGATAATAGGAACAACAATTCAGGTGTGGACAAATGAGCCCAAATCTGCAGGTATTGAATATGGCTCGATTATTCTCATAATGCTCTAGCACTGTTCCTTAATAATCTGGTGTTTTCAGACTGACTTCACATTGTATAGGAGGGGAGATATGCCACTGAGTGCCCCCACCCCTGCAGGTTTCACGGGGCCGTCACTGGCAGTGAAGCAAAGAGGAGGGAGTAACTCCATCCCTTAGAGCCCACTTCCCCCCCAGGTCCCAACTGGGAGGGTGCAGACGGCACCGTCTACTTCTCACGTGCAGAGTAAGCGAGTCCCACAGCAAACCCTGCTGCCAGCCCAGGCTGTCTCCAGCAGAGCTTACATGGGACTGGAGTAGCTCATGAGCCCAATGCTGAGGGCTGGCGTTCATCTGGGAACCTGCTGCTGAGAAGTGCTCTCCTCTCTCTATAAACAAAACTCAAACCTCTGCGCATTCAGCCTTCCCCTCACTTCTGGCATTTTTCCAGTGTTTTGGGCAGCAAGGGCGCTTGGCGTTATTTGCTAGGACATTGGTCACGCCTAGAATAACAGCAGTGCACCCAGAGAACTTCCCTAACTTATTGGACTCCTCCCTGCACCTGGGAGACAGCGTGACCTAGTGGACAGGGCACCGAAGTGGGCACCTGGGCTCTATTTGCCCCCCTGGCTTCCTCGGTGGTGTTGGGCGAGTCATTTTCCTTCCCTCTGCCTCCATTTCTCCGCCTTTGAAACGGGGACCAGGAGGCTTGCCTGCTTTGAGCAGTACTGTGAGGTCTGGCGCGGAGACGTCCTCTCTCCTTGCTTCTCTGCAACAACCCCGTGCTATCGGTTGACCCACTCTGTCGTCGGGTCGAAAGGCTGCTACAAGCATGTAGGAAACAGCAGCCTCCCCCTTGTCTCTTAGGGCAATGGTTCTCAAACTTTTTGGAACCAGGACCCATTTGTAAACAGCGATGGCCAGTCCCGGCCCAGTAAGTAGAAAACAGCCCCCTGGCTCTGCCGGTGCCCCTCAGTCCCAACCCACACTCCCCCACACCTAGGCCCCAGCCTCTCAATGTGTGGGGCGGGGAGGGGGGGAATGTGCACCCGCAGGAGACAAGGGGCTGCAGCCTGCCCGTACTGGCACGGACAGGAGCCACCTCCATGGCCCAGTACGGGAGGGCAAAGCAGGGCAGCAAGACTCATTGCTGCTGCCTGGACCCCCACACCAGCCATGCCGCCAACTAGGGTGAGCACTCGTCCCTAATTGGGCAGGACAGTCCCAGAATGGGAACCTCAAGTCCCAGTCCTGGGCTGTGTGACTCCAGGACAACATTTGTCCTGGATTCGAGTGTGGTGCAGGGATCCGTGGGAAACGGCAGGTTTCCCCTTTGCAGGCTGGCAGCTTTCCAGGCTGGCTGGTGCGGGGGTCCTGGCAGCAGTGGCATCAATGAGTCTTGCCATCCCCCTCTGCCCTCCCACTGGGCCACAAAGGCAGCTCCTGCTCATGTGGGTCTTGCCAGGCTGCAGCCCCATGCATGCTGTGATCACACAAATCGGGGTGGGGGGGCATGTGCCCCGTCATGGGTCACCAATATGTTATCCATGCCCCCCTCTCTGCCCCATAGACTTACCTGTGGGGAGCTGCAGAAGCTGCTCTTCACACTGCCTGACAGCCCTGTGCACATGTGTACATGCTCATGCACATGGTGCCCCTGCCTCATCACCCTCCTCCCACTACCCCCAGCTCCAAGCAGCCCTTTGCAGGCTCGTACTCTGCCAGCCTGCAAGGGGAAATCCACGGTTCTATGTTTTTCTCCTTTAAAAGGCGAAAATCCACATTTTTCCTCATTTTTCTGTGGCAAATGGCAAACCTGTTCATTAGTACGCGCTGCACTAACTTATTATGAAGCACAAGCAGCATCTTTTTTTTTTTTTAAATGTATGCAAAATATGATCCATTTTTTAAGTTTGTTTGTGACCCTTTTATATATCCTTGAGACCCAGTTTTGGGCCACAACCCTGGGTTGAGAAACACTGTCTTATAGAACTGTTTGAGCTCTTGGTATCATGACACTGGGCTCCGTTAGACATGGAGGCGAGTGGGAGGAGCAGGAGCGACTGAAGACAAAAGAAGGAGGTTGGAGGAACTGAGCTCTGGTAGCAACTGCACCAGGAGCTGGGAGCCCTGGTGCTGTTCCAGTGGTACCCACACTGGCGGGGATACTAGCCACAGCCCGCCAGCTTCTGAGGTATCTGGCTATGTGCAGTATCCAAATCAGCTCAGGTGTTTCAATACCACACTGCACTTTGAGCACAGACCTAAATCCTTCCCAGGACCAGAAACATAACTTGAATCTCACACTTTGTTGCTGTCACCCTTCCCCTATGCACGTCTCCATTTACGCTGTACACTCTCCCTTCCTCTGTTTGTCCAGTGCTTGTACAACAGGGCTCAAAATCTAGACTACAGGCCCCTGCAGAGTGATACGAACCATAACGTAAGGGTGAAACCTAGTTATATTTTAGTGGCAAATCAGCAAGTCAAAATGGCAGGGGTCGCTCTAACACATGTGAGCACCCAAAGGGATGTTGTTAGAGTCACCCAGACCAACCCCAAGCAAAAGGTCGACTAACGTGCGATATGCCCGTGTGTGACAGCAGGGTAATGACAGCCGTTCTGCAAGTCCCGATGAGGAGAAGCAGAAAATGGGTTTTATTTGGCAGACATAACTGTCAACACGCTGCTTGGGTCACATTGATTATCTCAGGAGAAAACAGAGACAGAGAGCGTATTGACCTTTACGGAGGGAGCCGGAAGTATCAGCGAGCTTTACCCTACAGCCGTGGGGCTCGCCGATGAGAGCAGCAGCTTGCTCCAGCGCATGAGGATAAAAGGAAGCAACAACCCTACCCCTCTCTCCCGGGCCTCTCAGCATGTGTGTTAGCTCTCTGGTTACCTGTCTTCTCCAGGACTTCAGCACATGATCTAACAATGCTGTCTCCCAAGACATGGTCTTCTGGGGCTTTAGCTGTGTTGCTTTTTGACCTTGAAGATAAGGTTGAGTGCAACAGTCAAGAAGCTAAACAGCACTTGGGCATCAGCCTCTTATCCTGCCAAATCCAGACGGCACTGAGTACGACTGAGTGGTAGATCACGCAGGACTGTTCGAGTGTCACCAGCAGCTAGGATGGAGTGAGCCGAGGCTGCAGCCACTCGCCCATGAAATGTAAATTTAATGTAACTATTTGCAATGTAAAGTGCTTTGCACTTTGAAAAATATGCTATTATGTGTGTCTTTTATTAAAGGAGGAAAAAAAATTAAAGGTATCCAGGCTTTCAGAAATAGTCTCTCATCCACGTGCACTTTTTGCTGCATCCAGAATCGTGGAGTTTAGATTGAAATTTGCCAGCCGTACAGTACGTGGACACCACTGCCATAACCACTAAATCAGCTCTCATTTAGCGAATGTCCTTCATAGCACGCTCTCTCCTGCAAAAGCCACATGGAGAATAGAAAATGACCTGACAGATTTAAAGCAGCCTGGCCAAAAAAAAGATTCCCATCAGCACAGTTTGGTTGCTGCAACATATCCAGTCCCCAGTCATATCACCAGTGTATTTATAAATATGAAGGTTATCGGGTTTGTTCTTATTAGGTACATGTATTCTCAGGGGTCCTCTGCGTACAACAATACCAGTAACTGTCCACGCCTTTATGGTTAAACCAATCGGTGCGAATGGATGCGCACATACATTAATTATGGTGCCACAACAGTGGGGGAACTACTGTATTTCACCTCGTTTAAAAATTAGAATAAGTTTCTGTTAAAAAGTATATTCTTGCAAGCATGCGTGCATTACCAAAATCCACTCCAGTGCAACAATGTATCAATGGGTCTTAATAAAGCCAGCAGCTTTTAGCTTTGCGAGAAATATTCTCCGTCTATAAAAAAAAAAAAAAGGATTGCAACAATTTTGCCGTCATCTAACATTTTTTGCACTCCTCTTTATTCTCAATTCATTTTTCTCCTACTTTAAGATCAGCGTAGGTCAGGAACTATGGTGGGTGAGAAAATATGGACAAAACAAAAGGAGTTGTGTTTCCCTGCCATTTTCCAAGCACACATTGAAGAGACAAGGAGAAATGTTTTCTGGATAAATATTAACATTATTATATAAATCAACAAACAAGAGCCTAAAGGAAATGCTACTAGCACTTTGCCCTTCTCAGGTTTCACTTATCCTTTGCACTCACTAGCAAATAAATTGCATCTGTAAGTTTTTAAAGATTAGCCAGCCCACTTCCCAGTTTTTCAGCTATAAACATCTTTAAATGCTCCTGCTTCCTCATTGCGAATCTGCCAAAAGCAAGAATAGAAAGGAGATAATCAGAAGCATTTTTGTTTATTGTGTACGGGCGAGTCTCTCGCCAACTCGCTCGGTTTGGAAGAACTTTCTCTTCGAACCACCAGCTTTGCAAACTCACCATGGGCTTGATCATCAAAACTTGCACATTAAATAGTTTGCAACTGGACTTCAGTCATCGTTCTAGTGATGACGTTGAGCCAGGAGAGGATCCAGCTCATTCGCTCCTGGTAGCGCAGAGCCAGTTCTGCTAACTGGAAAGTAAAGTACCAAATGTGTTTTGCTATGAAAGGAGCTAGCTGTCACACTAGATCTATTAAATAAGAAGGCACCACTTTGATACAAGTGTTTTTGGGGGTCAAAATCATATTTAGTGTCTGATTCTCATGTATACTAAAGCCAGCTTATTTTCTGAAAACATCAGGGAGGACTCAAAAAGGAGCATTAATTACAGTTACATCCCTTATGCAAATAAAAAAAAATAATCAGGCTCTTAAGGGATTTTTTTCTTCACTAAGAAAAAACATCATTAACATATGTTTGCTGTCTTGTCAAACCAAAGTAGAGACAAAGCTCTTTGGTTTTACCACAGGATAAATGACGCAATGTCAACCATTGGCAGGCCTGCTATCGTGCTGACCTTCTATAGTGTTACCTTGTGGTGAATACTGCAAGTACCTTATCTCCAATGAGGATTTCACGTCAAGCTAACTGTCACACGTTACAGACAGAACTCTTGTGGTAGAGGCCATCTCTCTTATTAGACCAACTAGATAGTTGCAAAAAAATGTCTTTATTTGCAAGCTTGCGGGCTCATGTGCCCTTCCTCAGGCAAAAGAAGACGCAAAGATTGTAAAATTTCTCCCAGGTAGAAATGAAACTTCATATTGCACAGGAGAACTGGAGGATGGTATAAGTTCTCCTGGGTGGAAAAGTTCATTTTATACAAATTAGGCATAAAATTAACTTTTCCACCCAGGAGAACTTATACCATTTCTTGGGGCTGTGCTAATACCCTTTGGGGGTCTAGCACAATATAGGGAAGGAAAAACAACAGAGGGATTAAAGACTGTCCAAAATGGAACTGGTAGATCAGCAAGATGCACAGCGACAGTCCATCTCTTGGCACAGGATTCATACATTGTACAGATGTTCGCTGCAAATTAGGCATAAAATCAACTTTTCCACCCAGGAGAACTGATATCATCCTCCAATTCCCGTGTGCAATATGAAATTTTGTTTCTACCTGGGAGACATTTTACAATCTTTGCATCCTCCTTTGCCCGAGGAAGGGCACGTGAGCCCAAAAGCTTGCAAATAAAGACATTTTTTGCAACTATCTTGTTGGTCTAATAAAAGATATTGCCTCTACCACAAGAGTTCTGCCTGCTTTTGCCTTTAGACCAACAGCTACAACCTATATCCCTATCACATATTAGTTATCTTGTCTTAATAAAGTCATGTGTAAGACTGTGGTTTACTGACACAAAGACGTGCCCTGCTACTTGTTTGCCACCTGATCTGCTAACGCAAACCATGACTTATCTTCACTGGGATTTTGCTCCATTAGTCAGTCAATGCAAGGTTGCTAACTTTAACTCAGGACATTTTTTTTTTTTTGGTATTGCTGAAGACACATTTTGTTCCAGAAAACAAGAATGACTCATATAGTCTGGCTGGTCTTAAACTGAAGGCAAGATTAGGTAAATGGCAAGCCAAGAACACGAATATCATCAGAAACTTGGCAAGAAATGCCCATATGGTAAACCCCAGTCTTTCATCAGAAATCAGACATGTAAAACAGCTCAGCAGAAAACCTTGCATCCTGTTTATTTCAGATCGACACCATACCCCATCACAAACCGTGGCAGGTGGCAGCAAGGAGCATTCATCAAGAAGCAACCCAGAAAGAAAACCTCCAAGCTACATCATTCACCAAGATAAGCTTGGAGCATTACATACCCAAATAGCCATGTTGACACAGTAAGTTGAAGATAGATGATGGTGAACAAGATTTTCATCATTCAGCGAGATAATTTGAGCCAGAGATAAACACATCTCAAGGCTACAAGGTGTGGAGGACTGGACTTACCTGGAGCCTTATTCAAGAGTTTCGTCTGTCCACACTAATGAACAATCCAGTGCCGTAGTTGGCTGAAATTTATCTTTAGTGGATATAGTAAAACTTACCTTTAATCACTTTGCTAAACTATACTTTTTTTTCTCATTATTGACTGACATGAGAAATAGGTGCTCAGTTTAATCATGCTGAGCCACACAGGTAGATCTGTCATTTATCTAATCAATGCAATGGATTACTGGTAACAAACTAATCCAATTTGAAGCATGAGTATCCTATCACAGCCCCTCTTTAACTAAATTGTACGAGTCTCTCTTGCAGTCACTTAGCAGTCTCAAATTGTTTAAAGAAAAATAACGGGGCATCTATATCCATTAATGTACTCTATCTATTGTTGCACATAGTAGGGAATAATTATGGAAGGCCTGATTCTTCTCTCATTCACACCAACACAACTCAAAGGTAACTACACCAATGTGCTGTAAAACCAAACTAAGTGACAGGGGAATCCATCCTAAAAGGTCTGATCCTGATACACCCCTAAAGCCAATAGTAAGACACCCATTGACTTCCAGGGGCACCAAACTAGACCTTGCCATGGTCTAGAGAACATCTGTACAACATATGAATCCTGTGCCAAGCGATGGACTGTCTGTGTGCATCTTTGCTGATATGCCAGCTCCATTTTGGACAAAGGCTTTAACCCCTCTGTTGTTTTTCCTTCTCTATATTGTACTAGACCTCCAAAGGGTATTAGCACAGCCCCAGGAGAGGGTTGTAAATGGACATCTGTTCAAGCATGACCATAAGCTAACTCCTACCAAGGGAAGCTGTTACTTTAGCAAATGGTCTCTTCAGCCATAGGCTCACTGGGCAGGCCTGTGATCATCTACCGAGGGCTGACCAGAGTGAGGTGACAGAGCTGGAAGGTTTAAAAAAAGGCAAGAGCCGAGAGGTTTTGTTTCTTTGGACATTTTCCTCGTGTCAAACTTAGTGGGGGCAGCTCATCCCAGGAGACCAATGAGGCTGGGGAAAATTCCTTTCTGACCAGAGACACCCCCATTCTCCAGACACTGGAGGGAAGGTTGAGCTAGAGTAAGGGACATGGTTAGTGCATCTGTATGGTGCACTGCACTGCTGTGTAGACACCCAAGCCAGCTCTGGAAATAGGTTCAATGGCTAGATTCATCGACAGCAACTGGGCGAGTGGCCGAAGGAGCTGCTCAGTAAGCTGCCTGGCACTGGGCCCAAAATCAGCTATTATATTATGTCCTGCTCAGAGAAAGACACTCCAACACGTACTTGGGCCCCTTTAAACCGAAGGAGGCACTGAAATGAATCAGAATCTACCCTGAAGTCTGAGTGAAAAGCCCAGTCCCACTAAAATGAAGGGTGAGGCTTCTAGGGTGGCAGACACGAACCCCCAGAAGAAACATCATCACTAGCTACCAAAGGCCATCAGACCCACGGGTCAGCCCTTTGTATTAGCAGCTCTTGTGGAGCCCTAAGCAACATCTGACCATGTGGGAAGGACTTGGATTCAGGCTGCAAGCATGCTAAGTGCCTTGCACTTCACCCATGGAGAGCAACTACTTCGCCAGCGAGCAGCTGATAATTTCATAGATTGAGTTTCCCCCATTCAATGTATCATAGAAAGTTAGGGTTGGAAGAGACCTCAGGAGGACATCTACTCCAAGCCCTGCTCAAAGCAGGAACATCCCCAGCTGGATCATCCCAGCCAAGGCTTTGTCTAGCCAGGTCTTAAAAACCTCCATGGATGAAGACTCCACCACCTCTCTGGGTAACCTCTTCCAGTGCTTTACTACCCTCCTCATGAGAAAGTTTTTCCTCATATCTAACCTAAACTTTGCTTGCTACAACTTGAGCCCATTGCTCCTTGTTCTGTCATCTGCCACCACTGAGGACAGTCCAGCTCCATCCTTTTTGTAACCCCGCTTCAGGTAGTTGAAGGCTACTGTTAAATCCCTCTCAGCCTTCCCTTCTGCAGACTAAATAAGCCCAGTTCCCGCAGCCTCTCCTCATCAGCCAGGTGCCCCAGCCCCATCACCATTTTGGTTGCCCTCAACTGGACTCTCTCCAACTTGTCCACATCCTTTCTGCAGTGGGGGGCCCAAAACTGGACACAGGACTCCAGATGTGGCCTCACCAGTACAGAACAGAGGGGAATAATCACTGCCCCCGATCTGCCAACAATGCTCCCACTAATGCCATGTTATAAGCAGCATAAAAGATGGTCTGTTGTGTGCCAGGGGGAGCACACGAACAAGTCCAACTGCAAGGGCAGGATCACATTCACGTTGCATTAGGGTCGATTCTTTATTGCTAAATACAATATACGACATGAAGGATTTCATTAAAATGGCAAATACAGAGAGGGAAAAATTCATTACCAGACTGAACTTTGTCAGCTTTATCAACAGTTCTGGTTTGCAAACTGTTTTCAGTCTATAAGTTTAAAAAAAAACAACAAACCTGTTGGCGAACACCTAGAAAAGGCTGGGGCAAGAGCTGCAGGTTATTTTCCCTGCACTTGGTTCACCACATTCCCCTGGAAAGAGAGGAGGGTGCAGCACTGAAGGTCGGCAAAGAGGAAGGCATTCATGGTAGAAAAGAAGAGTTCTGACCTCAGGAAAGATGAGAAGAAAGCTCTTTGCTCCGGCATTAGTTAGAAAGAGCAACTTCCCTCATAGCCTAGGTCCCCAGGACCTTATTTAGCCTGCTCCACACAATAAGGCTTAAATCATGCAAACTCACATTGATGTTCCCTGCGGTTTGCATTTGTAAAGAATGCAAAGATTTGGTCAACAAGGTTTAGAAGCCATTCAGCATCCTCTGCCCGGGATTTTGCTAGAGAAGAGGAACTCCATTTTCCAAACTAACAGGCAGACAAACAGAAAGCCTCATATGCCAGATCGCGCACAGAGCACAGGTGTAGATGAGGGGTGGGGACGGTTTCGGGCCAGTGAAGCCCATTCACAAAACAAAGTCTCATGCAAGTGGGCACTGTTTCTGCGTGTTACTCCCCTTTCCAGTCCATTCACGGCGTGAAACGAGGTAAAAGGTGAGCTGTTCTCAACAAATCCATCTACTGATTTTCTGTTCAGCTGCTGTACAGGCTGTATGGAACATTTTGGGTTCTGAAAAACATTTCTAAGTCCTAAGAGGTTATTTATAGGGTCTGTAACCATCACTTGAGGAAAGGCATAGTAAAAAGAGAGTTCAAAGGGGGTATGTGAAAAGAAAAGAAAAAAAAAAAAAAAGACAGTGTTGTCGCCACGGCTTCCTGTTTTCTCACACTTGACAACATTTTTAAAACAAGCTGGAAGAAACACAAGAAGAGCTGCTGAAAGCAATTGGTGATCAGGTCACCAGGTTTGACTGCTGTGGTGGTCCTGTCTGGTTAGAACAGCAGGTTTATTCCCGCGGATTATTCATACTACAGGAGAGCATCAACGCCCAAAACGGGAAGCAGGATCCTATTCTGATGGGTCTTGTGCCGTACATAGCTAGAGACCATCCCTGCTCAGAGGAGCGTACGGGCTAATAGACAAGACAATGAATGGGAAAGGAAGGAGGCACGGGTGTGAACTGCCCAGTCTGAGGCTACAGAACAGTTTTGCTGCCAGGAACAGAACCTGGATCTCTCTTTTGCTCAGCCACGCTGCCCCTTTAATAAGGTCTCGGGTAAATCAAGTGACTCTTTAACAGAGTACAGGGTGCAGCCAAGACCCTTGGGAGACTAGGGCTACTGCAGAGCAGCCCTAGGCTCTGGCTGGCCTACTGTGCTTCAGTCCTTAATGGCAGTTCTGCTAAGTGCCTGCAAACAGCGGTCAGCTCAGCACTAGATTACTACTTCACATCTTGGCCTTGCAGGTTGCCAGTTTCAGCTCCTGATCCGTTCTCCAGGTGCTGAGCAGCTGGCAGAATCAGTCTATTGATCTTACAGACCAGGGATAGGTACAGACAGTCAAAAATCCCGAGGCTGAATCAATTCTATCTTCACAGGTTAATCTAAGCTGCGTAGATTGAACCGATAAGCAAGTGAACAGACATTCACTGTTGATTCTGGAAATGCAGCTACAAGCCTGCACTGGGGGGGCTCTAGAGCATGTCTCCATGCTCAGCTGGAACAGACAGCTTGGGCCTACCAACCCAGCCTGTGATTTGGGGTGGGGGTGGGGGGGTGCAAAGCATCCTGGGATGGCTGTGAGTTAACTTGAATCTGGAAGGGATCCGGGACAGAAGTTCAAGGAAGTGAGTTAACTTCAATCAGTTAAGTCTGATACTACATCCATCCAGGTTTGCCTTAAACTTGTTTTGGCCGTTTTGAAAAGTGGTTTATATGCACTGAACTTCTGTTGCATTACAGATTTGAACCGGTTTCCAATCACTTATACCAGTTTATGTGTAATTTCTGTCCCAAACCCAGGTGATTTCATGGGGTACCACCAGGCCAAGCAAAATGCACGGTTAGAAGGGAGTGCCGATTCCAGCATGACAGAGGTTCGGTTTTCAGACAGGGGGATTCTTTATCCCAGGACTGTGGGCACCTGAAGAGCTTAGTGCAGTGTTACACATTTCAGAAGACCTTGCCCTTCACAATCCGTTTCCCGAGTTTTAAAGACACGGAGCCTGAGTTGCTGTCCCAGGTCAGTTCAGGCTCCCCCAGCATTCGCCTACTTAGTTTGCTGTCACTAGGACCACATGCACCACACTTCCCTGAGGCTCAGGGGACTGCTCTCAGTGGTGGCAGATGACGGAACAAGGAGCAATGGTTTCAAGTTGCGGCAAGGGACGTTTATGTTGGATATGAGGAAAAACTCTCACAAGGAGGGTGGTGAAACACTGGAACAAGCTACCCAGAGAGGTGGTGGACTCTTCATCCTTAGAGGTTTTTAAGATCTGGCTTGACAAAGCCCTGGTTGGGAATGGTCCTGCTCTGACCAAGGGATTGGACTAGATGTGACCTGCTGAGGTCCCTTCCAACCCTCATTTTCTATTAATCTATTATCTGCACAACCCCTGCATTACCTTTTCACAGGAAGTTTTGCCAGCAGAACTAAGGATGTGGAGGGAAGCATTAGAGACTGCTCTCCTGTGCCATGGTGGGAACTCTGGGTCTCCATGAAGGGAGCAGAGACACCACACTCCTTCCTCAGGGCCAGGGCTAAAAACCAGGATAAAGACCCCCACATGGGCTCTGGCTGCTCAAACAACTTGCAGAACATGCTGGTGAAGACAAAGTGTGGGGAGCATGGAAGTGCCTTAGACCGATTGCTCCCATCTGGTCTTTTGTTCCTCCATCTTTATTTCCTGAAAAATAAAAGCAATCCAAATATAAGCTAGAATATTAAATGCATGGGGAAACCCCCCCCCCCAAATCCAAGAATTAATGAAGCATCAAGGATGTGAGATAATGCACCCCCAACAGGACATTTTAACAGTTGCGACTGGCCCAGTGCCGTTATCTTGGCTCCACTGTGCAGAAAGATGCTCTTAATGAATCTTAACATAATTCTTTGCTACTAAGATATGCTGGAGCTTGATCAGGGTGTATAACATGGCTGAGTTTTGCATGCTTTATCTTAGCCCCTTTAGTGATATTAGGCTGAGGGCAGCAATAGGTTTGGCAGTAGAGAAGGAGGATTTGCAATTAATTTCACTAAGCAGGACAACTTAGAGAGGAGTGCTGGTGTATGAAAACAATATGCTACAAAGGGGGTTTTATTTAAAAAAAAAAAAAAAAAAATCAACATCCTGCAGAAAAGCCATCAGTTCAGCTGGCTGCCTCCGTTATGTTTCATGAAAGTCACCCAGTGTATCGGATATTCATTCATTTTGGGCTAACTATCTTTTCCATTTCTGAACAGCTTCAATTTTCTTGATGTCTCAGGGAATAGTTTATGAGAAAATAGAGCCTTGAGGGTGGACAGATGGAGAAAAATCTCCCTTCTCACAAAATTGATCACTACAATCTTTCATCTGCTCAGCACAGTCTTAGGCTGCTGCATTCAAAGATGCTGCAGCTCTACCTGGGAAATATTCTTGTCATATCTGCATTGTGTGTAAATGATGCTGCCGATTGCTTGTTTCCATTAGCAGATCGTCACAGAATGAGGGTCAGGTATAAAAATGAAATTAAGAGCTTCAAAGGGGTGGGAAGGGAAGCACTGCCTCTAGCATCACACGCCAGCCATCAGATACACGACAAAGAGCTAAGCCATTATAGGTCTATTCCCAGCTCCACTCCTGACCTGCAGCGCTTGTCCACACACATGTTGTACCTCTAAAACTATTCCCTATCCCTTAGAGTGAATACAATCCTTCTCCTGGTGTAAAGGAGCATTACAGAAGGAAGGAGATAAGCTATGCAACGGTAACACTTGTACACAAATATAGCCGGAACCACACTAGGGGTTGCCCTTTGGAGCCAAAATATTTACCTTTAAAATTTCCACCTCGACTTATTCTTTTGATCCCCACCCCAGCACCACTCCTGCCCAGTCCTGGCCCCAGTCTGACATCGTCCCCATTGCTGGAGGCCATGGGGCCTGGGCCCAACCCACGTGCAGCCTGTGGGCCCTGCCATCACTAGGGAGATGCTGCTCAGCTGGGCACCGAGCCCGGCCCTGTCCCCTGCAAACAGTGCTGCCTGGGCCATGCCAGCCGAGAATGGAGCCCAGCCCCATCCCCTGCAAGCGGCACTGTGGCGCATATCCACCCCCAGGTGCCCAGCCCACGGTGAGGGTGCACAGGGGCCGGTATAAGTTGACTGCATATTTCTGATCAAAAAAGTTAGGTCGACATATACACATATGAAAATCCTAACTTTTCGCATCAGAAAAATGGGGTCAACTTATACACCACATCGACCTGAAATACAGTAGTTAGTATAAATCACACCCTTAATCTAAGGGGCCATACTGGTAGTTACTGGGGTCATACATACCGGTACATACTGGGAGCAGAGCAGGCCTGCCTCTTTGTATGGGCCATTTACAAATAGGAAATAATGGTAGTCTCCCTGGAAATCTTGTGGCACAAAAAGCAAAAAGTATTAATGAAACAGTCCTCACGCCCACCAAGAACAGCCCTGACATGCAGAGATGGCACCTCCATGCCAGAAAGGTACAATGATACACTACACTTGTGTAAGTGGAAATGTAATTTACACCAACGTTAATACCCCTTTTGCACTATCTTTGATATAAAGGGGCCATATAGTAAATGAAAATCTGGCTCTGTGAGTGTGTGTGCTGGGCCAAGCTCTGACTCAGGCATGCAAAGCTGGCCTTGGGAATAGGCCTTGGAGGTCTGAATAGGGGACATGGGCTCCCCCTGATCCCAAGCCAGAGCTGGCTGCAGGTGCTACAGGAAGCTGTAGCAGTGCCCACGGCCCCACATTTCCATTTCCCTGCGCATGCTGGGGAACCGAGTCATTTTCCAAACCTGCAAGTCCACCTCTGCACGGCACCAGGGATGGGCTATGGCAGACTGGCTGCACCCCTTGCAAGAAGCAGAGTCCCCTGGCATCCCCCAAATAGGTCTGCTGTCCCGAGTCCCCGGTGACGATGTCAACATGTTAGAGTGGTCCGTAATTTGCTCTGTATTCTCTCCCTCTTGTATTTCTCTCTCTGCGTGTATCTGTGCCAAGGCATTTTCAAGATGGACAGGTGACTCATTTTACCATGTCTTCAATGCCTGGCGTATTTCTTCCGAGTATTTCTGAATGTTTTCCTTTAACAGGAGCCTTATCCCGTAGAGAGTTTCTTTCCTATTTTTCACCCCCACAACATCTTTGCCTGGCAGTGCTCACAGCCGGCTCTGGTCTGCCTCATGGGCCAGCAATATATTTGGTGCAGGAAGGTCACGTTCCGCTCATGCCTGCCACCTCCACACACGCAAGACGAGCATATGTGGTTTCTGCTATTTAAAGAACCACAAAGGTCCCGCTGAATTTGCTCCACTGTGGCTCAGCAAAGGCTCCTGTACTCACAGGAGCTTCCTCAATAAGAGACACGCATAAGGATGGTATAGGCTGAATTGCTGCATCCCTTGGGCTTAACTCTCACATCACATCTGGCTACCACTGATCCTCCAGCCCACACATGGCCAGGTTATCTAGATACAACTGGGGACAGCCTTTGACAAGAATCAAACCCATGCCTTTGGAGAAGCAGTTAGGCACCCTACCTGCTTTGCCAGGACCCCCCTCGTGTCTACATCAGCAGAAGACAAGACAAACTCGGGGGGAAGCTCATCTTACTGATATCTATGTAGACGATTGGTTTTGTAGATGATGTCAGAGACTTCAGGCATAAGAGCAATGGCTCCCGCCAGCAAAATCCCCAGCCCAGCTACCCCACCACCACCGTACTGTGCAGTCACGGCCATGCCCTTTCTCTCCCTTGGCTTGAGTTGCTCCTGTGACTCTCAATTAGCATTTACGATTTCACCGCTGAACAGGCTGATTTATTTCACTTCCCATGCAGTAATTTATGGAAATAGATTCTTAAACAAAATGCATGCGACTAAAAGATGGTCTGATCCCTGGCATTTTACAGAGAAAGCGAGCATTTGTACCCACCGCCACATTGTCCTATGACCGGGCCCCTATCAAGGACTTAAAAAAAAAATAAAATAAAATAAAATTATCTATTAGCCAAGCTCATTACATTAAATCTCATTAAAAAAATTGCACTCCTTTAAAGGAATCTCAGATTGGGCCTGAAATGAATGCAACACTTATGAGAATAGCACTAATTTTACAGTAATTTGCTTTCAAGCCCCTTTATTCCTGCAATTCAAGGTGTCTTACATAAGTGTAAATGTAATTTACACCAACTTTAAGACCCCTTTTGTACTATTAAAGTGATGTAAAGAGGCCATAGAATAAATGAAAATCTGCCTGTGTGCGTGTGTGTGTGTGGTGGTGGTGGTGGGGTGTAACACAATAAAAATTCTTATGATATATAACCTTTTTAACAGGACCAAAGGTTGTTTTTCCTAAATGGTAACTTCATTTTGCTTCTTAGGTCCTGTCAACTACACGAGATGCATCACCATAATTAAACTGTTTTCCAAACTGGAAAACAGCGCAAACTGCGCAAACTGTCAAACCAGCGCAAAACACTGCTTACAGATTCATTTTGGTCCCAAAGTGGTTTATTTTGAGTTGATTTAATAATTTTATTTTACTGTATTATGGTGAATAAATTAAACTGAAATAAGAACATCTACCGACAACCTTGTATCAACGTAAGTCATGCAATACAAAAGCAACCCTTTAATAAAGCCAGTGCAAGTTTGTGCAGAGACAAGGCCATATACTCAACAGACCTGTAATTTTTGGGTGGCCAAAGAAATATCTGCTGATTTTCTGTTGTTATTGCTCTTTATTGCCATTAGCAGATTTAATATAGAAAAAAAGATAGGGACATTAGTTTCTATTCCTCCTTGTCAAATGCCAACTGCCAGGAGACTTGTTTGCTAAGTGCCAATCAGTCCCATGTTTGCAAATGTGTGGAATAAATACAATGCTCCCGTCTCAGGTGTTGCCAACTGACGTAACTGGGAGACGTGGGGTTGCCCGTGTGTAACTGAGCGTGGTGCTGAGCCTTTCTTGGTCCTCGTGATGGGCAAAGGGGAAGGTTCTCAAAAAAAATCCCAAATCAAATGCCCGCATTTTACAAGTAAATCATGACAGTAAGTGACGCCCCCCCTAAAAATGTTTGCAGATCTGCTTTGCAGAATTGGGTTGCGCTTGATAGTTTGGAAAGCCTGAAACACTGAGCCCCACATCTGTTGTGCTTAAAAATACTAAATAAATTCTTTGTCCAAAAGTGTTCATAGAAATGACCAGATACAAATCACGGAAGTAATTTGCACACCCGGCTAACATGACCGAGCAAGCAATTGTCCAAATGACACAGCCGGCTTGGACGTCTGTCATTATCTTTGGAGTAAAAGCCATTTGCATTTGTTTGTCTGTTCACAGAAATGATGGCATTGCTACACTGTACTCCGCGTGCTTGTCAAACAGAGAGAGCGCTTTACCCAAATGAACAGAAATGCAGCATTAAGGTCCCCGTTAAGACTATGACAGATTGCCAGGAGCCACAATGAAGTGATTGAGGACCTGTACTAATCACATCCATTGATATAAATTACTATGTCAGCTGTGCCATGCAGCAGTCTGCAGGTTTACACCTCATTAAGCTTCCATGTGCTAAATGAATCAACAGGGTTCAGCAGTACCGTTTTTAATTAATTGTTCTAGTAACAGGGCAAAAGTAATGGAAAAAGAGAATCAGAACTTTCAGTGAACCCGTGCCATTTACAGAAACCGAAACCCCTGGGCCCATTTCAAGTTACACATGAAGAACACCCACATTTTAATCTTACCTAGCGATCAACAGCCGGGAGGGTGGCTTTGAACAAGGGTTGGGTGGAAAGAGCGGAAAGTGATTTGGAAAAATGTTGTAGCGGATTCACTACTTGGTTTCACATGATTCTCAAAGGCTCAAAACGTCACCGTTCGTGGGTCTACCTTATCCTTTTCAGAGCAGCCGGTGAACTCTGTTTCTACGCAGCTCAGTAAATCGGTGGAGTCTGCAATTTCACAAATTGGATCGTTTATGCAGAAATATGACAGGGACCCTATCTGGCAATTTTGCATTGTGGAGAGCAGACAGGATGAGGCAGACAAGAGGAAGCCTGCAGATCCAGGCAGGCTGTGTCAGCACGCGCTCCGGCCCCAGCTCCAGGGTGCCAGGAGGATTAATTGGTATCAGAGCCTACACCTGCCCAAATTCCCTTCACCACAGGGCTGCTACGGTGCAGGGTCAAGCAGAGTACCTGCAGCCTCAATGGGGATTGCAAGAAATCTCTCGGCTGAGGAGGAACAGGCACTGGCTCTAGCAGTCACTAAGCTGGATCTGATGGGGTTGCTCTCAGCCTACGTAATGAAGCACTGGAGAGCCCCATGGTCCTTAATGACCCTGAAGTCTACTGGAAATACAAGTCCATCCAGCCCCTAGGTAGCCAGATGGATGCAAGTAGCAAGGAGCAGCTTTATCTGCCCTTCATCCTGCCATCATCTTGTCCACATCTTTGGGGACATGGTAAACTCTTGAGGGCAGCCTGAAATCCTGGGCTTTGAAGACTGTGGGAAACCACTGTAAGGTTGCAGCATATAGCAATTACTGCTGCTGTGAGCTGGCAGATTACCCAGTCCAGCAGATTTATCCTAGGCATTAAGCGTTAAACTCCTCTCAGCTTTGGGCTCGCAGAGAGGAGAATCCGAAGGGTGGGAGACCGTCTGTGTCCAAGTAGCATGCATGCACCTTTCCTGTCCCACCCCTTGTATGTTAAATCAATTTAGAAACTCCCTTGGACTCACACCTGCTTACTATGCAGCTTGTATCTACTCGCATAATGTAATGGTCATTTTATGCATTTAAATCACATTACTTATTTTGAGTGCCTCATAACTACTAACATTATCGCCATCACTCTGGCAGACATCAGACACATTTTCCTAGGAACTGCCTAATATTTATTATTTATATTCCAATTGTGCCTCAGATTGCAGCAGTCCTGGCTTTATTTCTTACCTGTCCTCAGAAGAGACGACGGGTACGCCAGTTTGCGTGGTTCTTCTGCAATGTGTCTTAATCTACTAAATGCAATTAGCAGAGAGGTCTGAAGTACAAGGTATGTAGACCAGAGCACCTAACAGATGCAAAAAATGAAAACCTGGGCTAAACGGCTTTATACGAAGCCACTGTGGAAACCAAGTCTGTTCAAGAGCTCTCAAAATGGCTCATTTCCTACCCATGGGAATTGAGCCAGTGCTTGCACCTTGGGTCTCCTATATGTAGGGGCACCTTTTCAGCCACACAATTTTTGGTCCTTCTCTTGCAGCACTACTCACAAAAGCATGAAGCGCTGCTTTGTTCCTCCACTTCCATCTAGGATAGGGCTGTGTTTCAGAGGTGTCACTGAAGTAAGAGTAAGGGTACAAAGAAGCCAGGGAAGCTTGGAAGGGGGAAAAAAAATGTCCATATCTCATAAGAGAGACAAACTGAATTTGAATGTGCAAGTCTCTTTTGCCAAGCCGCCGTTCCCTTCCAAAGGGTGAGAAGGGTGCACAAGAACCAGGTGGGCTACTAATCACAAGGGACCTCATGTCCGGTCTGCAGTGGGGCAGTCTGTGCAGTACAGCACAACACGCTGCTCTGCCAACATTTACAGCGCTATGTAGCAGCGGTGGTGGCAAACTTCTATTTCAAATTAAAACTTAAGGGACTTAGCATATTCAATGATACAGGCACCGGTGGAGGCCTGGAGGATATTCAATAATACAGATTCCTGCTCCAGACAGGACACTAGTACAAAGAACTTGTTAAACAAGGAAGCTTGTTAAAACTAGGCGGAGGGTTTAATCTCCGCTGCAGCGCGCTGCGCTACAGAGCAGGGGAGAGCCATTGGTAAAAGCCCGCCCAGCTCTGGGCTGTTTGCCAGTGCCCTGCTTTCCACCTCGCTGCTGTCCTAAGGTTTCTTACATTGTCAGAGGATTGGGTGTAGTAGATAAGTCAGCTCCACCCCGCTCCCGCTCCCTTGGTGCCCATTACCACAAGCTAAAAATCTCACAATCTTACTGTATTTGTCCATACAACCCCCAAGAATACAGAGAAGTGCTACTGTCCCCATTTTACAGATAGGGAATTAAGGCTAAGTGACATGTCCAAGGTCACAAGGGAAGCCTGTGGTAGAGGAAGGAACTGTATGCGTTTCCAAGATCCTAGCTTAGTATCCTAACCATTGAGCCATCCTTCCTCTCACTTGTACCACGAGCTGGGGGTGGGCACCGGCAGTCTCCAGATGACCCAAGCAGCCATTTCACTGTCTTTAAAAAGGCCTTAATAGACTGGTCCTAAGGCTCTTCAGGCTGCCAGAGAAGTGAAATGAGAAAGACCCTGAGTTTCTAAACTAAGACGATGCATATGATGCTGCTAGCCTGTCTTGGCTAGCTATTAAATTCGTCCTGGTGTTTGGGAAATGCAAGCACGGGAGTGTCATCGGTATTCAAGACCAGCAAAAAATATATAATTACCATTAAACACATGCTAAGTAGCAGGTGTTTTTTTTCCTGGTGTTCTTATGATTCCTCCCAGAGGTAATTTTAAGTCTTCTTTCCTAGTAACTAATACTCCATTTTGTCTAGCTCTTCTGCAATTCACATAAAAACCAGTTCTGACCAGAAAAATGACACCGCACTAAAGCAAAAGAAGATCTTGGTCATGTTTCTAAAGAGCAGAAATGCCGACGGAGAAAGGAGGGTAACAAAATCATTCCCCGTGCTGCACCGCTCGCAGCTAGTTAACTGTTGGCTTCAAACAGATTTCATCGGGATTACGCACGCAGCAAACTCGTTGTCCAAGTTATTTATGTTTGAAAGAACACGTTCCAGGAGTGACATCCATCGCTTTGAAAAATGGTAGCTGTTTCTTTTTGTTTTAAGCGATTGAAGGAGGAAGCCCAGTATTAGCAATCCAGACAAAATCCCCCAAATGGAAATGCTGCTATCAGACCATTTATAAACGCTAATTGCTGAAGAGTCTCTGTTAACAGTACTCTGTGGCAAGACAAGTGAGGAACCCAATACTGAAAGGCATGTTCTTATGTGGAAAGTCACTTCACACCTCAATTACAGCTGCTGCCAACCACTTCAGATCTGAAGTATAATGTTTTCTCTGGTGAGAGGATACCATTAGCACAATAAGCAGTTAGCACTGAGACTGTGAACTGAACAGCACCAAGGGAAATCACCTCACAGTGGGAACTCCTTAGACTTTTGTTTTTATGCTACTTTGAAAAGCAAATTGATTAACGCACACAAACACCACCGCTTAGCTACCTTTTTTGTGCCCATCAGCTTTTCAATTAATCAGAAAAGCTCAATTTAGGACTTTTCTTTAGAACAGGTTAGAGCATTGTACTGGAGCTCCACGTACATGTATGTTATTCTGAGCCATAGAGAAACATTTGAAAAAGATATGCCATTGGCTTAATTATTGATAACTCACAGCCCTAGATATAATGCCCAGTTGCATAGGACTGCAGCCACCACTGTTCCCAGTAGCACAGTGGCTAGGATGAGTTTAATTTACCTGGTTGCAGACTTGGGTGATTAGTCCAGGGGAGTAGTCGTGGTCATGAGAAAAAAAAACCCCACTTCTCCGGTAAGAAAACAGCCCTTGTTCCTGTGCTGACATCTGCTCCTGGGCACCTTGAAGCCTGCACTGAAGCCCACTAGGCCCTTATGCTACCTTCTAGGGCATGGCCAAATTTATTCTTTCAAGGCAGGAGGCTATTCAGCACTAACTGCATTACACAGCATAAGTAAAAGTACATTAACAAGCACATCTAGGGTGCTTTGAATTAATTATCAAGGCACTTCATCAATATTTACGGAGGGATTGTCTGCAGGAAGGGGTTTACTTTGAGGTGAAGTTCTTCAGCTTAATGACTTCAAACTAACAGTGCATCTAAATTGAAGAGCTGACTTCTTCAGTCATTGCTTCCACATGGGGAGGAGGACCGCATTGTGGGTGGTATCCCAGTCTCTGTTGTGCAGTTCCCAGGCTCAGTGCATTATGGGATCTCAAATCCAACTCTTAAAGAAACTCTATGATTCCTCTCTTACCATCCAATTTTCCACCTCTGGGGACATCAGGCGTTATTTTCCTGGTCCTATTGGACAGTGATGGACTACACAGATCTGTGCTGCATGGAAACATAAGCAGGAACTTGCACGCATGTATTTGGCATAGCCAGCTGGGCATAGCTTTGCCCTCTAGCTGCACCGAGAAGAGTGGGAATGCAGACTAGGAGGAAACAACGACCTCACTAAGAAGCCATTTCAGGAGGAATTTGCTGTATAGTTTTTGGATCAGGCTCATTCCATGTAGTAGCATGTCTATGCTTGAGACGTGAGCATCAGCAGCTGGGGGAGGAGCGTCTGGGAGAAGTCGTGCTTGCAGAACTCGGGGGTCAGGAAGGGTGCTTTCCTGGGCATCTGTCCCGAGTCACCCCAGAGACAGCAAATCAATATGGGAGCTCCCTGAGTCGTTCACAAACAAGACCTAAAACTACCAAATGCTGATCACCCACCTATCGGACTTGGAGAGATTTACATTTGGGGCTGGGACAATGAAGACATGGTGCATTTTTCTTCTTGCTGTGAGGGGTTGGCTTTACCTGCTATGCAGGCCTTTTCCATAGAAGGGTCCGTGTCAATCAGGGCACTGGCAGTTTCTTGTGCAGGGTTTGTGTCCTTTTGGGACATTGCAAGGGGCTGCACTGCTGAGGCCAGGAATGTGGCTCATTCACAGGCTTTCCTGTTATTGCAATAGGTGTCCATACCCCATCAGAGAAAGCAGTACAGAAAGAGACTATTTCTGGGTAACATGCCTGGGAGGACAGTCCCCGATGTGGGGACAAGGGAAAAGGCAGCCCTGCCCTGCAGTGTCACACCCCAGTGCTCCGTTCTGCGTTACTTGTGGACACGCTCTATGTGTGCTGTGGCATTGATGCTGTTTTGCAATGTGTGTAGGGTATCGTGTGAGCCAACAATGCTGGAGCTTTGTAAACTGCACCGTGTGATATATTGCCCATATGTTATAGTTTGATTATTGCTCAATGGGTTTTTTTGAAGATTAAAGAAACACATTGATAAAGTTTGTACTGATAAAAAGCCTAAGACATGCATTGATTAAAACAACCTTGTTAAGGTTTCACTGGAAACAAGAGCCTTCGTGATAACGTACTGATAAGAAAATGTCTTGCTAAGATTTTTTACCAATGGCAAACATACTGATGAAGCATAATTCAATCACATTTTCCTGTGTGATCAAAATGCAGTATATGCCCGTGTATTAGAACTACGGGATATTTGGCTTTCAATAAATATTTCTATGGCAAGATAGTCTTTTGTAAAGCTGGTAGGGCTGAGAGATGGGCACATGGCATGGTGGGTGGGAGGGCGTTGGGAGGCCTGGCATTGCGACAAGAGATCAGCAGTCATTTAGGAACTCTATTGTGGTGAGGACACTCGCTGTGTGCCAGACTCAGGGAATAGGTCTGGCTCAATCAGACTAGGAGAGGGCACAAGGAAGAAAAGATAGAGGGCTACAGCTGACAGGCTTGACTAGCGCTTGACTGGCCAGCTGCCATTTTGAGCAGACAAAGGGAGGGCGTAACTCAGAAAGACTGCAATAAAAGGACACGAGCTCGTATCCATCCAAAATGGCAGCATGCAGCATTGGGAATAAAATCAAGTGCACACTGCATATATTAGCACGTAACATGTCCCATTTACCTTTACATTAAGGCTGCGTCCTATGTGGGCCAGGTGGCTTCTGCAGCACATCAGCAATAGGCAGGGTTTTCTCTGTCCCTGCATCAGGACCCGGCCGTTGGGTTCTGAAGTATTGCACTCCTGAGTGTTAGGTGCATTGGCATGGTCAGCACTCACACGGCCCTCTGCATCCTTTGTCCAAGTCAAAGCTAGGGCCTGTGCACCAAAACCCCGTCCAGCTCTCTGGAATATGGAGAGGCAGCCGGAGCATGACCACAGGTCCAGTTTCTGTCTGTAAGACCCTTGTAAGCCACCCTCACGTAAACAATACCCTGATTTTGATACAGCACTGGATGAGGTCCTGGGTGTGAACATGCTCACCCACTGCCCCAGCCATTTCTTCATTTCTGTCAGAGTTCCCATCAGGTCTCCAAGAGCTTCATCACCTCTTCCCAGAAAAGGTGATCCAAGAGCTCTGCATGGATCTAGCTGGAGGCATGACCGACAGGCATGGCCCAGGGCAAAGTGGGAAAGGCTGTGGGGTGCAGCTGCTAAGTATGTGGAGTGATGGAGCCTGTGAGCCCAGAGCGAATCTGGCTGCATGCCAGCATTTGAACTGGGCAATGATATCCAATCACCATGACCCTGGGGCAGCAAAGGCAACATAGATAAACAGACTGCACAAGCAGGGCAGAGTGCAAAGCAATGTGGGAAAGCAGCTGGAGGACTGCCAACATACTTCAGGGCACAGACACAACAAACTCCAGTGTGAAACCACTCCTGCTTTGCAAAAGCAAAGACACTGGATCAATTTTCCAGTTATATCAACATAAAGAGTTGTGGTGGGAGCATGTGTGCGCATGCAGGTCTTTTTGCACTGATGCAACTAGATTTGCACCAACACAATCTATCCACATAGACGAGCCCTAGTCCAACAAGGCACAAGGTGAAAGGAGACACCCAGAAGGACAATGTAACTTTATAACACATGGCAATCCTTGCAGAAGTCTTGTCTACACCAGCCTTTCTCCCTGCATTATTTCAATAGTACGATGAGTTAGAGCACGGATAGGTAACCCCTGGCACAGATGCCAGAGCATGGCATCCAAAGGCATTTTGCTTGACATGCACACCTTGTGGCAGACAATGGGGAAAGTGCTGCCATAACGAGTATCCGGTGCCTCGCGGCTCCTCCACCATCCATCCCTGGCATGCCAACATCTTACAAGTCAAGACAGTGGATGGTTTCAGCACTCGGCCCAAAAATGTTGCTGACCCCTGACTTGGAGTTTTCTTCATACTCAAGACAGGACCTCAAAATACTCACTGCCAAATGGACAAACAGGTAAGAGTATAGAGGGATGTTATAGGTATAAGTCAGCTAGATTTATCTGTGAGCAGCATGGCAGAAAAGGGTCTAAGTGGAATTAGCAATTGGAGACTAAGTGGAATTGCAAAGGGGAAAGGGCTGTTGAGGACAGGACTGCAGAAATGTACCCAAGGCTTCACTGTCAGTTTGAGGCAACGCCAGAATGAGAATTCAAACCTGCATTCACTCCTATGAGTTTTGGTTACCTCTCTCTGGTTACGTTCAAGTCTGAGCTTACATGCTGTCCTGAATTAGGACCTATATCATTAAGGGTTGCCATATTTGCATTTTAAAATGTCGTCATTTAAACACAGATTCCCAGACTCAAATATTGTGACGCTATTTTCTGCACTTACTCTGCTACATTCCGATTTTAAAATTAATCATTTAATTCCAGGCAAGTATTTTTGACTGGGATATGAATCTCCCAGAATTATGAACATGGGTCTCCATAGTGAGATAGATTCATTGCAACCGCATTCCCTTGTGTCTGCTTCAAAACTTCAGTTGCAACTGCCTGCCCTGATTTTACATGGGAAGTCTCAATATACTGTAATTAAGCATACGCAGGAGGTTGGCAATGCTGTCTGTTGGCACCTGGCAGTGGGATTCCCCTTCCAGAGACACCTGCACTAAATGGTAATTCCTCTCTCCACCATCACCCCCTCCTCCCCCCTCAGCTTTTCCCTTCAGCTCAGAAGGAACAGATGGAACAATCATCCTCCTCATTCCAGAGTAAGGACCCCTGCTGCTACAGTGAGCCTTATGCAGTTGTAATACACATAATTAGGCAAATCAATGGACAATGCAGCATATTAGAGTGGGAGGAGTTACATCAAGCAAAACATGAATTCCGGGTTGTCTACGGTAGTAAATGGGACATTTCTGCTAATTGCCAAAAACTGCGGACACAAGGCAGAAACTAATTATGCCACTGGTAAGTAGGATACCTTATCACCCCCTTGTCACAGCCTAGAGTGCTTAGGAGAAGGACTTCAGGGGGCTGTCCTCATCTTGATATACAGGTGATTTATGCTTAAATGTCTCATTAACATTTATGAGTTATTCATCCATGTCTCCCACACGTCCACGAGCAATTAGAGGGCATGATGTGTGCTGCTTTGTACCTTCCCGATGCTTTCAGACCAAGTTGCGGCGCTCTCGGGTGAAAAGCTGTTGTTCCAAGAGGTGTTTCTGCTTTTTCGTGCTGTATGCGACTAAGGAAGTGTCCAGGGGTCTTTCCTGCAGGAGAAACTTGTCCACAAGAGAGATCTTCCTCCTTGAAAGAGGAAGCTCGCTCGCTCTTTCACAGGAGAAATTTTTTCCTGCAGGAGAAACTTGATACTGTATGCTTGTGGTTTCTATCGGGAGAGCAGTGAAGAAGCACAACACCTGTACGTGGCTTGGGTCTGCAGCCAAGGGTTTGCCGACCACTGCAGACAGAGGGCAAGAAGGGTGGAGAGAGGTGTGGGTGAGTGGAAGGGAAGACTTACCTTACCTGGCCTACAGTTGCCACTGCTATGGCAGCATCAGTTGTGCTCCTGCAGTAGCAACCCTGAGGCTGGGCTCCCTGAAAGCTGACCCCATTTGCTTCCTCCCTCTCCCCCCACCACTGAATACATATTGGGTGCAGGATTGTGCTATGGCAAATGCTCCCCCCGCCCTCCTACCCTACATGCACTGCCTGGTGCAGCACTGCCTCTGCCATAGCAAAGACCACCAGGGAAAAGATTCTGGCACTGCCTTATAGTCAGTGCCTGGGGCTGGTGCCCCGCTCACCCCATCTTAGTTATGCTCCCAGCCAATTACTAGACAGTTCTCTTACCGCCCCCCTCTCCCCCAAAAAAGTATCTAAAAAAGAAACTGTGCTCTCAGAAAAGTGCCAAGCTGATGGGTAGGAGCAGTGCAAGTTCATCTCTGCCAGCTTATCTTAGGCCTGACAAAATACACTGCTTCTGTTCTTGTCCTGAGCTTCTTCCCAATGCTGTCAATAGTGCTGAACTGCACTGTGGCTTTGCAATATGACAAATGTTGAATGAGAAGTAGGCCAACATTACCAAGCTCAGTTTCAGCTGTGATCTAAGCCAGCCTTCCAAACATACAGCCTGAAGGCTGAAGGGTCTGCCCCTGCTGCCAAACCTAAAAAATAAGCATAGCATTATTTTTAGGTATCAGAATATTTCAATCTCAATTTCATTTCAATAATAGAACCACCCGTTACATAAGCACATTCGTGTGCTGCAACCCACTTACTGCAATAAAGGAGAGAAATGTATCTGCAACAAGCATGAGAAAAATCATACAGAGAGTTATTGACTTTGTCAGACAACAGATAGGGACGCCATTTGCTCACATGTTGTTATATGACTAAGTGGCACAGTATATCATAATATTTTAAGAAAAAAAGAGATACAAATTCACATTAGATGCTTTTCCTGGATAGGGAGAGGTACTCACTCCAAGTGTTAAGATGTCCAATTTGTTTTGGGCCTACAAAACAATTCCACGTTCATTCTGCTTTTCTTGGCTTATCTGTTCACAGCTTTGGAGCGCATTCTTCCTTATCGTGGAGACAAATGGCCTCCACGGAGAGTTCTAAACAGCAAAGCCATTTATCTATTTGACATGTGTTTCCCTGTTTGTTTTCTCCAGCCTTGAGACAGCCAGCTCCAGCTTTGACAATATTTAGCTGTGTCAACGATGGAAGCCTGCATGCCCACTCACTCCAGGGGTGCGAATCAATTTTGCTGGCACATTTATCATTTACTGTGGTAAATCAAGTCTAATCAATGCTTTCTTCATTTGCGGCAGGATGAAACCTTTATAAACTTTAAAGAAAACAATCTGGCAGGTGAAAAGAAAATAAGCTGAATTAACAACAAAAAATATGAACTATTCAGTCTTTTTTTTTTTTTTTTTTTGGACAGTGTATCAAGGGAAATCCTTCCCCCGCTGAAGTCCAGGAGAGATTTTCCATCGACCTTGATGGAGCTGATTTCACTGGCTGCTTTTCACATGGAAGTGCAATTCTGCTCATAGAAGGGATCCTAGGACAAAGTGCCTTTGGGTTTAACACAGCTGGACACCATGCATTCAGTCACACTGGCTAACTGGTGACGAAACAAATGTCTATTACTTTTCTCAGCCCTGCAAAGCCAAGACTCGGTGAGCTGGGTTTTATTCCCTGTAGGCACCATCAGCACCAATTCCCATTCACCAGGTCGCCAAATAACACTTACGCAACTTCGCTGAAGGCGGTGGAGCTAGCATACGTCACCCAGGTCATAACTATGCCATACACATTCCCTCTCCTTCCATGGCTGGCAGGACTCCAAGCAGTAGCAAGGAGGGTAGACTTCCCGGGGCCTTGAGCAAGAACGCAGGCTGCTCCTGCTGGTCCACTGCCAGCTGTTGCCAGTAACTGCCTTCTGAAATTACCCAGGCAGTAGTAGGACTGCCAGCAGCCAGGGGCTGTGAATGAGACCTAATGGTGACCTTCTCTCTGCACATCTAGGCAAAATAGGGGTGCGACACCACCAGGGTTTTAGACACAAG
>NW_005841910.1:2382543-2400582 GCF_000455745.1 Alligator sinensis | reverse complement strand
GGAAAGTGTCTTTTGCACACTGCAAAACAGGTTTCCAGTGGACCACAGAGCCTGGCCCTAAGTGACGTGGGGTTCCCTCTGAGAAGAACAGAGGTTTCCCTGTCGATGCAGGAAGGCTCAAGTAACTCTGTCTCCTCCACTGCTCTGAATTATGATGGCTACTACTAACTCCAATTGATTATTCTGGCAGCTGAGGCTTGGGAAATCCCAGGGAAGCTTTGGTCCCACCTTTCAAGAGCAGCTGGGAGCAAGACACAGCATAGAAGTCACTACGCTGGCTCTGCACCTCCTGGTGTAGACACTGGCAGAATCTGCCCACAGTTGGCCACCCTAGCTCTAGGTAAATTTGTACTAGCAAAACATGAGCCTGAAACCTTTTTTAGAAACCTAGAGGGCACATCTACGCTGCAAATGTACTGTGCCAGGCAGCAACCTTCTCAGAGACCTGCTGCCCTCCATGCACTACCTCCTGTATCAGAAGCTGCACAGCAATGTTACAGGTCTTAAAATACAGCCTTTCATTGTACAATGTGAGACTGCAGTGTTTTTGTGGCAATAGTTCTGTAGCATTGCAGGCAGCTTAATTAGCCAGGACCTGCTTCCATTTCAGGAGTCTCATGCTCAGTGGTGGGTGCCTGGCCCCTCTGCCCGTGCCATTGCCTGTTCCTGTTTAGACGTGCTTTAGATCTTAAATGTGAAGTGACCAGAACAGTCTGAGGACACTGTCAGTTTATTGTACCTCTGTCCTCTCCTGGTCTCTCCAAGCATGAGCCCAGAGATATTGAGTCTCCAGCCACCATGAGACTCTCGGGTGGGGGAAGTCATATGATTCTCCCACTCTCTTGGCCAGACCTGCAATCTCCTGTGTATCATACGTGATCTACATCAGCAGGTCTAACTTATGCCCCGAGTCTCCAATTCTGTTACCTCTGGAGCAATGATAGTGGTAATCAGCAAGGAAACCACATCCTTTAAAGAAAAATATGACTTCTCAAACATTACAGAGAAAAAATATTTTACGAACAATAAAGGACATATGCATGTCTAGTTTATCATGTCTTTAATCACCTTCTACATGGAGACCGTGGCAGAATTAGCTTCCTTTAGATTCTCCTGCTACACCTTTCCAAGTCAGCTTCTCTCCGTCAACAATTCCCAGGAAGGTCCTTGGTTACTCACCCACCTCCACAGGAATCAGGTCACTATTTAACTGTTTATAGCCCATTGATCTGTTAACTGGCCAAAAATACCCCAAGGTTTGAAACTGAATGAGGCCAGGATCCTTGAAGTTAACAGCTGGGATCATTTTCAATGTCTTTCAAGTGTGTGTGTCTTTGTTCACGCTGAGAAGCTTTTGCTTCTCCTTCATGCCCAGACCCCATTGATTTTGAGCATTACAGATGTGTCACAAACCTTCTATTTCTTCCTTTGCAAGTTAGATTAATACAGTTAGAGGAAATTCCAATTGCCCAACATGCAACAACTTCTCATCAGTCACCCAGACTGTTCATAAAATTGTTACATTTCAGTACTCATAATATTAGCATTGATGATTAGCTGCATGTCTGTCACAGCAAGCTTGGCAAGATGGCAGGAGCGGAGATCAGCTGTAAACTGAAATGGGAGACTCTTGAAGGGCAGCTTGACCAAGAAAACTATTCCAGGCATAGGGGCCAATACAGGGATGAATGCATGAAGCTGGCAGGGGACTGAGAAGTAAGGAAGCCCAATAAGTTGGCAGAACAGCCATGACTCATGACTGGAGGGGACTGTGTCTTATGAGAGGTAGAAGGAACATACAATGCAGGTCCTCAACATTTACATGTACGCGGTACCATTTTTTGTATATTCCTCCCACATGGGATTTGCTACAATGTCCCTTCTAGGAGATACTGCAAGTATTTCAGCCCAAAAAGATTCCCGTAGACATGCTTGGGAAGATCAAGTGCCTGACTGACCGGAGCCAGTGTCCACTTCTGTACTTTCCAGACAGATTACTTTCACTATAAAAAAAGAGGTAGCTAGGCCCTGAAGGGCACCTGACCTGTTGGGAAAACAGAGAAAAACAGTTCTCCTTGGCAGCTGGCCATAAGATGTGGCAGAAAAAATGAAAGCATGGAAGGCATGGCCTTAGATATGCCCCCTTTAACTTCTGCAACTTGCCTTCTCTAAATTGCATTAGCCCAGCACTCTGCACATCATTTCTAGCTAAGGGAAGTTTCACTGTTCACCTTTATTTTTACTTTCTCTCTCTCCCTCTTTCTCTCCCTCACATACACACAACTCATTCCTTCTTGAATGTATGCTGCATAAGCGCACTTACAATTTCGATTCGATTGTTGGTACTGAGGGAAACAACAGCTCACTGACGTGCAAGATGAGAAAGGCTCCACCCTTGCAGGAAGAGAAGAAACCAAGTGGTGGTTAAGTGACTCACGGATACCTACGATCGTCGAAACAACTGCAGGCTGCTGTTCCAACCAAGAAAGGGAAAAGGGGGTTGGTGCTGGAGCAGAAAAAGTCTCCAGATGTCAGGCACACTGAGATTATTGCAGAAGAAATGAAGATTTTAAGATTGCAACTTTCTACGTGCTTTGGGAACAATAAATAAAGGGCGAGGAGCAACAGCAGGCACTTCTTAGGAAGAACAAATTTGAGCTGAGGCTGGAGTAGCCCAGTTCCTATGGGACCGTGTAAATCCTGCACTGCCAATTAGTTACCTTTTTCCAGGGACGGAGTAGCAGCAGACCAGCCTGTTTCAAGAGCTGAAAACTGCCATTGACAAAAACTACCCAAACACTGGCTAATGGGATCATTTAGATGTTAGTTATGCTAAAAGAAGGGAGGGGCCATTCTTGCCACCTCCTATCCTCCAGCAGTCTTTTATGGGTAAGTTATACAGGTCTTAAAATACAACATTTCATTTGTACAATGTGAGACTGCTATTACCATTACTGCTTGTTCAAATGCAATTACAGGTTTCACTCGCCAACCACAGTTTTCGGTATCCACGCTTAATATTCTAGATACCATTTTGGTGACTACAGTATGCAGTTTTGACTAACAATGGTTTTCCAGCGCTGCGCATCAGCCCGCCACCTGTCATTTTTCCCATAAGCTTTTTTTTTCTTGCCAGCCATGGTTTTGCCAACCACAGGAAATTTCAGGAACCTAAGCCCAGTGGTTGGCGAGGGAAACCTGTAGTTCTCACACATTTTTGAGTGATAGGAAGCATCATTCAGACTTTACTGGCATAGAAGAGAAAGTAGAGGGGCATTAAGGTTATGTCCACACCATGCTGTACCCACAGTCCTACTATGAAACATGCCCTGCCCACAAACGAAGCACTACAGCCACCTGAGGGCAGCCCTGTAAGTACCCCAATACCGCTCCTGGGTTCTGGTCCCAGCAGTGTTTGCTGGCACAGCGGCAGGGTCACTCTCCAGCAGTTATATTGCCTCACGTCTGGAATCTGGCACGTGCAGAGCTGGAGCAAGTGAATGGTGAGTGCTTCACGGTGGCATTTCTAGGCATGAATTGGAGGGTACTGAGATGCTCTATGTCCCTTGCCCATAGATGCAAAGCAAATCAGTAGCAGAGCTCAAGCTAACAACCATCATGAAATCCTGGCTCCCAGTCCTGTGCTCAGATCACTACATCATACTGTTTCGCCTGTTAGTGTTGCTAACAGCATAGCTGAAATACTTCTAGAAAATGATTCACCCTTTCATTTCTAAAGTGACAGCAGCTGTTGATAACATACATGCATGGAAACACATTTACAAAATACAAATGGCTCAGAAGAATAAACCTAACTGCTGAAAGTGCTGAAGCGTGTTATTTACACAAGCACTGTAGAAATATAAGTCCAATAGATAACACTGGAACATACAAAAACATCATTTATTTGTTAAACTTCATGAACATTATTTAGATTTAAAAATAAAACCTGACAGCATTATTTAGATTTATTAAACTCTTAAGTGGGGAAATTAGCCATAAAATACTTTAAATCAGAGTGCTGTAAAATATCATTAAAAATGCATATACATGTAGCGGGTTATTTACTAAACAGATATCACCCACCTAAAGAAGCGGTAACTGTACTCGGTTATATTTGACTATGCCTTCATTCCAGTACTAACCTCTCTCAAAACTGCTCCTAAAAGTATTTACTGAAGTTATGGTTCTCACATTCACAGATCAACGTTTTACTTTCTGATGAATCCCTGACGTAAAAATAAATCTAATGATGATGGTTTTTATAACAGCCTTGTTGATTTCCTGCAAAGCATCCTTGTGTTTAAAATCAGTCAACAGAAATAAGAAAGAAAAAACATCAGCTCCTTGTACCCCACGTTAGCTGGAAGAGCATCTCATTATAGCACTGAGTTGAGTTATCCAAAGGGTCAAGATTTATTTAGTCTTAATCTTCATTTGTGCAGTCTAGAAAAAGAAGTGGGTTTCTACATGAAGAAACATCCAATGTATTTACCTTTCCAGCAGGATCTTGTGATAGTATCTTGGGTTCAGCTGCACAATTTGCTCCTTTCTCCTGCAAAGCAGGGTAGCTTGTAGCAGCCAATCCTTCAGGCTGTTCTGAAAGCTTAATTGCAGTCTGCATTTGCTTTCCTAATTCCTCTATTAGTTTTCCAGGAACAGATGTAGATTGTAAAGGAGCCTTTGATTTTTCATTACTAAGATCTAGCGTCAAAGTGTTTGTCTCTCGCCTTAATCCATTACAGTCAATAAGTGGGGCTGTCCTCTTCTCTTGGAGTGTGCCTTGTAAAGAATTTATTTTCCCATCTTCACTGGTTGAGGACTCTTGTTCATCTGAATCAGAGCCTTCTGTCTCAGATGATGAAGTGCTGCTTGATTCTTCAGAGTCACTTGTCTCTAACTCAGAGGAAGGCAGCTGTTGCTTGGAAACTGCACCGGCAGCTTTTAACTCACTTTCTTCCTCCTGTACTAGAACTGCTGCTGTTTCCAGCTCTTCTAGCTCAAATCCTAGGTGAGCTTTAGTAATTTTGGCTTGCTGCAAAGATTCACCAAGTGCTGCCAACTTTTTGGACCTTAAAGAAAGGACAAAATGTACTGTTAAAATATAGAAACAAAATATCTGTTATTTGCTAACAACTGCCATGGAGTTAACCATGCGCACTATTTATTTGGTTTGTAAACAATTTTCTTTTTCAGGTTGCTATGGAAAAAGCACATCCCTTGTATTTTAGGCTGGCTCACTGCCACAAAGGTTTATACAAGCAGCTAATTATATCAGTTTACCTCAGCAAACTTAGTGGCTTTCTTCCAGAAGAAGGTACTTTATTCCCTAAAAGTTTTGGCAAGGCACTGAAATGGGAATCAACTGTGCTTAAAATGATGAAACCACCTAGTTCCTAGGAGAGACATCTCTCTTCAGTGTTGAATTACAGCAGCACCGGCTGAACCAAAGGGCAGCTTGGTTAGGCATGAATCCAGGAAGAGCAAAGGCACTCTGGTTTGCCATGCTCCAACGTAGCTCCTTAGACACAGAAAATCTTTTCAAGGTGTTATCTAAATTCAATACATTTGCAATACAGCTGATCAGCTTTTTTGACTGGGGTACTATTTACTATTCTAAGCTTTTATTTCCCTCCGTCCAATTAATTCTCCTTTGTTACCAGACAGTTTCCAAATTATTTTAACAATCTGTATTGGTTACATTTTGACCAACCCCCGCCGTCTCCTACTACATTCTTATTTTAATAGACGCAAATGATGGTACATCAACGTACCTCCTAAGTAAGCAAGCACCTCTGTGATACAAACATTACCAAACTTAGGAAACCCAGTTCTGAGTTTGTTTTTATTCAGTTACATGAGGTATGTTCTTTAGACAATAAATGTATTCAATTGACAACAAAAGAAAGATGCTTAGAGAACTGGAAATTTTCAAAATGAACACACAACAGACCAAAATCAAAATGAATTCAGGACACAATTTTCATGCTTATCAGAAAGCTACCAGATTTCTATAATGAGTAACTCTTCCATATGAGGCTCTTCCCCAGTGCGCTCATCTACACAAGACGCTTAAGGAGCAGAAGACAAATTCTACCGCGCATTAGCTCAGCTAGCAAAAACCACACTAACGTGCAGTAGACAGTCTAATGTGCATTAACATCATGTAAAAAGTGTTTATCTGGGCTAACGTGCAGTAGCACCGATTACAGCACATTGAAATGAGTACCTGTTATTACAGGTCCTAATCTTAATGTATCCTAATTATGGCACATTAATGTACATGTAGATGCACCCATTCCAAATCCACTTCCCTCATCCCTTTCCAACCTCTATACCCCTAAATGACCACTGTCATCTACAACCACCCTCCAAACCACTCTGCTCCTTCCCCTGATTTTAAACGCTTCTTTAAGGCATACTTTTAAAAACTGGATACCCCTTTTTTCCATCCTTAATGATCCTAATACCCTCCTTTTGCTGAAATTCTGATTCATGCCAAGAATTTAAAAAATCCTGCTGCAATAATAAGGTTAATTTATATTTTTATTACTATATGTTAAAAATGTATTCTTCAGGAAAAAATACTTGTCTATTCAAGTCTTGTTCTGAATGACACGTTTAAATTAAACAATTCTTTTAGATACAAAATAGTTCATTATACTTGTTAAAAAGACAGCACTGGAAAAGGGGTAGATTTAAAAGGCAATTCACTGACTCACACCAACGAGTCTCCAAAGCTGATCTCTCCTGAAACACAAAGTTCAAAGAAAATAAGCTGAAACCAGGCAACTTATTATGGCTCTATTTCATAGGCACACTCCTTCCCCGCTCATAACAGGACTGCTGCACCTGCTGTACAATGAGCTGCAGAATAAATCAGTGGTGGATTCTGTATGCAAGTATTTAGTACTGTAGCTAAGAAACAAATGTCTGGACTCTTTAGCTAAGGGCAACTATGGAAGACAACAGATACGGGAGGTCAACTTCTAAGTTTAGCAACCTCCTTGAGTGCAGCCACAGCCATAAAAATACATGCTTTCCCAGACAATTGTGCCACATTTATAAAGGCAGAGAACAAAAAAGCACGAGTGCCTTGAAAATGTGGGGAAAAAAGAAAAACAGGTATAAATAGCAAACATACATCCTGTTTCTTGCTGTAGAGTTTTGCCTCAGACTATCAATCAACTTTTCACCACTTCCTGCAACAGCAGGTCTACTATAAATCCTGCAGTAACTGACTGGGTTTCATTTCCTCTGCCAAAACCTGCTAACCTGCAAGGCATGACACACTGACACTGGAGCAAGCAGCTGATAATGTAATACATGACTCCTGCGAGGCAAAAGTTAAAGTGCTTGTTCTCTCAGCTGAATGATTTTAAAGATCTTTATATTCTACTTCCCAGGGGGGATAATTACTCAGTATAACACAGACTGTGCAATTTTTTTCTTCTCCTAAAGGAATTGTATTTAAAAGGTGGGGGAAGGGGAACTTAATGCAGTTTCTTACGCATTTTTACAGAGAAAGTGCAGCACTTAAACGCAAAGCTTGAACCGAACAGGGCTTGTTGGTTAACTTCCTCAGTTCAACTGAAAGAGAAGAAAACTGAAATAACGGTGTTTATAAAGAATAGTGGAAGATCTATAAAAGTTTTTAAAAAAACCCCAAAACCCTGAGCATAAGTATTGAACCAGACTTATCTGTGAGCCCCTGATGCAAATACACAATGCCACTCTGTTTAAATTATTCAGTAAGCTAACTTTACTTCACTAAGTAATCCCAGAGCGGTTTATTCATAAGACTTCCCACCCAATCATCTTCATCTGGATTTTCCTCAAAAACAAGAAGTTGCAGGGGTACTTAGGGATTGCCAGCCAGGATCAGCTTTGGGGGTCGCCTGCCCTGTCTCTGCCAGCGATAACGGCTAATTGCTTCAAAAGAAAGTGGAAGGTTGGAGTAGAGGTACGTGCCCTAAAGGAAAATGTTTCCTAACTCCACTAATGAGCGTTTGGCTTATGCCTCGGGCCACATGGGTTTATATAATTTCCGCTGTTCATTTTTTAATCTTTACTTTTTAATTCCACTGCTTTTGTTAACAGTGCAGACCTTTTTAAAAATCCTGAGCTCAGTCATATTTTGTGGCAATGAGTTCCCTTGGCAAAACGCATGCTGTGTAGTGTTCCTTTATCATTTAACAAATTGCCATCTTTTGGTTTTTACTGAACACTGAGACTGCCCGTAGGAGAAGTGTTCTCCTCTCACCTTCAGCTCCAGCCAGAAGCCGCTCCCTTCCTCTTTCACTCCAGACCCTTTTCTTCTCAGCTAAAAGGCTCTATTATAACACCTCCCCCTACACAGGTTTGCTCCCCTTCTCCCTTCCTTCTTCTCTCTTTTTTCATTCATAACCCTTTGCTGGAAAGTGCTTCCCCCAATATAGCCCCTTAAAAAAAACCTTATTCCAAAAAATTTAGTCTTCTCACCTCTTCTGCAACTTCCAAAATAGTCTCTCCTCCTCTCTCAAGGCATGTATACTAGTAGCACTTATGAGATAGAAATATGTCTGTAAAGTGCCAGGCAAATTTACAGAATTAAATCATTTTTGACTAAAAATATACAATTATCTGTGGCCTTGAGTATCGATAGTCCAGACTTCAGGAAGAAAATATGCAGCAATACACTCTTTTGGCTCCTCCACGTCTATATTCTGCTACTTAACAAAAATGTAGTATGTATGGCTATATTACTACACTAGCAATATAAAGAAAGGGATGCAATCTCTGAAGAAGCAACTCCTTGTTCTTTCAGTATTGACACAACATATTAAACAGGGAATCCAGAGGAAATGGCTGAATGAGTAGATGTCTGAGAGAAGCAGGTCATAAGGGAGCTAACAAACGCTCGTACTACTGGAAGTGTATGAGACAGCACTACAGAGCAGCCTCAATCTCGAAACGCCTTGGTTTAAATCTTATGCGCTGATCTAATTAGACTGGAACATAACGGTCTTCACTGATCTCATAATAAAACCACAGCCAAAAGATCTGTATCTCTCTCTTTATGCTGGAAGAGTCACCAAAGTTGCTGAGAAAGGACAGATTCTTCACCTTAAACAAGGAAAGGAGATAGAAAAAAAGTCACAAACAAAATTAGCTACTTCCTAGCAAGACGCATAAAGCAATTGTGAGCGCTCTAAGTGGATTAGCAAGGGCTCTTAGAGCCAACCGTTCCATCTGTCCTCCTAAACTCTGCAGTTGCTGGACTCGTTCATGTTCAAGGAACCTGGGGAGTTGCGCAACTGTCTACAGTACAAATAGGTGCCTAGCTCCTGAGCTGTCGTACAAGTTCTTGGCAAGCTCAGAAGAAGCTGTGGGGTTGGAGGTGCAGGTTTTAGGCCAGGGGAATTCTGTTGGTTCCACTGATACTGGAGAGCATGGAAGCCTGCTCTAAGTTGCCTTAGATCGGGGTGGGCAAAATGCGGCCCACAGGCCAGATGTGGCCCGCCAGGCCATTCTATCCGGCCCGCGGGGCCCCTAAAAAATTTAGAAAATTAATATGTATCTGCTCCTGGCTGCCTGCCATGCGGCCCTCGATGGCTTGCCAAAACTCAGTAAGCGGCCCTCCGCCCGAAATAATTGCCCGCCCCTGCCTTAGATGCTGACAACCCAGGAAGGCTCTTTTGACCAAGCGGAGATTAAAAAAAGGTACAGGGCACTGTAGCCACATCTTCTGCCCAGCTGGATGAGGGGACAGTGCAGTGTTACTATATACAGGGGGATCTTGCATTAGCCCGTAATGCTGGCTTGTGGGTAGCTTTGCAGGCTTGGCTTAACAAACTTGAGGAACGGCTCCAAACCAGTCTTTCACTCCTGGATTGCATTCATTTCAGAACCGCACAGTCATTACATTGCAGCTTGTGTTGCTACTCAAAACCGAGGAAATCCAAAGCTAAGCGTGTCACCCTCGTCCTTTTCTGCAGTGCAAGCACAGCAGCTCACGAATTAGATGACAAGTGCAGGGTGGCAGCTTTACTGTAGAGTGGCCTGGAAAGGGAAGAAAATAGATTTGGGTCCCTTGCCCTTCTTTCTTTATGAAGAAGACCTAAAACTGTTTCTCCCCTGCTTGACTGGTCTCCATTACCTTTGGTGAAGCAAAAGTCCAGAGAACTAGAGCAGGCATTTGCTTCCTCATCATTTGAAGGACTACAAAATTTTTCATCTTTCTTCAGTGGCACGCAATTGAGTTCAAAAGATTTTAAGCAGCCTGAACAAAATCTTTCTTCCTTTCGGTTATTCCGGTTTCCATTTCTTGGTATATGTTAAACTTTACTGTTACAAATGCTCTAGTTCTCTACAGTCTCTTCCAGGAAAACTGAAGCATGCAAAGTTCAAACCTTCTAAGGCAAAATTAAGCAGAAACTACTCTCCACTTTCAGGTCTTCATTTCAGGTCTTACAGAAGCATAAAAGCGTACAGCATCTTCTTGTCCCAGGCAAGTTCTGCTGAATACATCCTTGTGACTGACTGCCCTGCAATGTTAACATTACTACAACTTGATTCTGTGCATGGTCATTTGGTTTAGTTATGGGAGGTTAAAGCAGAACCACAAACAACCACCCCCTGGATGCATCTGAATCCAGAACAGGCTGATTTCAAGAGCTGCGGAGTCATCCACAGTGTGACCCTGAGAAATGTGGCTTTCTGCTTTAGTAAAACAAGATATTCCCTAGTGTTCATATTCTGTAAGTATGAACTTGGAGAGCTGCTTGCGTATGTATTGCATATATCATTGTAAAAAAATTGCTGAGGTGCTGTTGCTTATTCCACATTTAAAGATTCGTCATAATTTTTTTAACAAGTACACTTTCTTACATATCATTCAAGTAGACTGTCAATGTTTGATTTCAACAAAAGCATAACTATGTGCACTTCTCATGAAAGACTTTGTATGTGCACGTTTCTAACCATTTTCAGCTTTTATTAACCTTTGCTAAAGCAATTCTGCAATCTCCATTTCTGTGGCTGAGAAGATAAAGAAGAAGGTGACCGGACGTATACTTTTGTACAGCTGACAACCGGTTGGTTGGCTTCTGGGTGGGTGACAGAAAGGGTGCCTTCTGGGAGAGAAGGAAGAGGAAGAAAAGGAACCCTGATAACATGGAGTACTTCCCTTTCCAAGAAGTCCATCCCTTATTCTTGATGGTCTTTGAAAAGAAAAAAAAAAAAACCCTACAGACCTGGAATATTGATGTCTGAGCATAGCTGAAGACTCAGGCCTGGTCTACACTGCCACTGCCAGACAGCTTCCACCCCTGGGGATATACACATTTCTGGGAGAGCTGCATGGTTCCTCTATGGCAGCGGTGTGCATCCTGGGACAGCGTCAGCTGCTGAACTGACTGTGGCAGCTAGCAGAAACCTTGCGCCCTGTGACAGGGTGGTAGACCTGAGCCAGCAGAAAGGGGTGTTTCTGCCTCTTCAGCGAGGAAGCACTCAGAGTTTTGTAGGCAGGACTTGAAGACTTGGCCTCAGGAAACAAACTATGGGCTGCACATGCATATTTTGAGCTGCAGAGGAACGAAGGCAAGTAAACATGTGATGAGCCGTTGGCAACAGCCACTCCGGGAAAAAAAAGTTTCTGTTTGCTATTTAGGAGGTAAACAAATCTAAACTGCAGTTGGCAAACACCTGTTACAAAAAACTGCCAGGCTATCTTCTTGTTAAGGAAACAGTCCACTACTGGGGAGATACAGCTGGCACGAGTCCTTTCTATGCCAGTTATAAAGAGGTTTCTCTCAGTGAAGGCAATCTACAGGAATCACAGCACAGAAAATTTTCCCAAGTGAGGTCACGGGTCTGATCTGATCACTGATACAGATCAAAGAGAAGGGACAGAAGAGATCATAAACCAATGACCACAAAGAAGGGGGTTGTAGTAGAGAGCCTGGACCTGCTGCTTCCAAGACCTCCTGAAAAGTACTTAAAAAGTAACAAATATTTAAAATCTTCAAAATGGTTAATGAAATTGCATGATTATTTTAAGATGTGCTCGTTTAGCAGGCACGTTTGTAGTAATGATATCTTATTATTATGGTAACAAGTGATCTCGCATAAACATGCATAATAGGTTTCAAGAGTGTTACGCATGGTAATTATTACTTGTCAAGATGTCAATTGCTTAGGGAAAATGTTTAATTGCAGGTTAAATTGATCAGATGCATGTTCTATTTAATGCACAAGCTTTGAGGAACAGACAGCAATGGAGGCACCTGAGATCTTGTCCTTGCACCCAAAGACAGCTGCCTTCTCCTCATCATCTAGACTACTGATTTTCAAATGAAGGTACAGATATACCCACCAAGGGTACACAGTGCTTTGCCAAGGGGCATGTACCTAAATTATAAATACTGGCAGTGAAACTTCTGTTTGAGCAACATGCAGTGAGTAATGGCATCGCTGTGCATTGTTATCAGTGAACATGCAGATGTGTGTCAGGTGTAAGGAGTATGAGCTGCAATATTTTGCAAGTAAAGAGGTAAGTGGTCAAAAGGAGTTTGAAAACCATTGATCTAGACTAATGTGAAAGGTAAAGGCACAGCTCCTGGCCTCAGATGCTGCTTCCTAAGAAGTCAAAACCAGAGGAAGGGCAGGAGGGATTTAATAAATAAGGAAGTAGTATAAAAGGTAGCAAAGGAAAGTGGGGAGGAGGAAAGAAAATCATAATAGGAGGAGAGGTAGAAGGATGGAGAGGAGCCTGGAGGGCAGGCTGAGCAAAGCCAGAAGCAAGAAGACAGAACTGAGAGGGAAAGGAGTTGGAAACTAAACACCAATCAGAATACAAAACCATCTAATATAATATCAGTTAAAATGCAACCAGATGATATTATTTGCATATAAGGTTTGAAAATGTCCCGTCTCAACAGAGCTGCTGCTCCTGGGGGCTGGCTTTCTGCACTGCCTCTGCTAACAGGGAGCCCGAGGTCTCCCTTGGGACCTGGTGCCCGCAGGGAGTAGATGTCCTCTGTGTCATGCCCATGTTTGATGAAGGTAAATTGTTTTTACGTGCTTCTGGAGAAGCTACCTAGAGAACTAGAGCTCTATGAGATAAAGTGTGTAGTGGGACAGCAAAGCAAACCTGGGGGTGGAATTCACAGAACACATATACAATTTGGGGCATTCATCCAGCTTTACAATGTTCTGTAGTTTTGGGGGGTTTTTTTAACCAAATATTTGTAGTACGAGTAATATGTATGCTCTCCTCCCCCAAGTAATGCAGCCGTCAACCAGAAATAATGTGACACGGGAACGCTAAACGACATGAAAGCTACTGAGTCAGGCCTTTCTATCCTTCAGGTAGGCTGCCCGATACTGCAACACTCGAGTTAGTGATTTCATCCAAGCAGTAAACACCTGAATGGATTAAACTCGCGGTGAGCAATAGATGTTCCACATTTTGCATGGGATTTAACCATGCCACATCCATCACCACCACAAAAATTACACAACTTCATATCATGCAGCATATATGTACACCCTTATAAGTAAGTACAGCAGGCAGGGTGACAGGCCAGGCCTTAAAGGCACAGCTCAGTGACATTTTGCTACTAAATAGAACAGAATAAAACATTTCCCTTTTTTGTAAATACCAGTTCTACCTCATTTTTTTAAAAACCACAGGGGGAATGTTTCTACTGCATCACAGATTTGGCAGAGATAAAGACAGCTTGCTACCCTGAGAAGTTTACAATGTAAATTAGATATAGCACAGCATGAGATGGCGCGATACATGTATAAAGCAACGGTGCATTCTTACTGCCTACATTTGCAATATTGCCTTGAAGTGCTGGGTGCTGTGTGGATGCTGTCATGGCAGAGTGCATGTATAATGGAGCTAATCTGATATTACATGCATTTTCCACAGTGCTCGAAGAAAGGTCTATAATTATTAATCCGACTGCATTTGCTTGTGCCTTTAGTGGAGGAAGCAGCCAAAAGGAATCCAGCCAAGGGATCTGGTTGCAACAAAGTTGTCTCTGGTCCTGGTCACAGCATGTAAAATCTGATGTTTGGACAGGAACTAAGTGGGTAGTAAAACACATCAGCTAAGTCTCACATGCCCTTTGTGATCTGGTTAAGGCCTATCTGCAAAATAGATGTGAACTGTGTTGTAACTAGGGCAGGTCCTTCTGCCCCGCTAGTAGTTCCCTAACTTTCTTTTGTAGGACAGACAAGCCCTAGATGCAAACCTAGGATTTTAAATGTCAAAGAAAAAGGACAAGCTTCACTGATGCAGGGCAGACTCCTCTCACTCTCCATGGTTTCCTTGGGCTCTACCGCTTGCCAAAATGGGGTTTGCCATTGCTAATATCTATCCCCCCTGGCAAGCCGCAATGCCTCGATATGCATTCAAATACAAAACAACTTTAGCATCCTAAGCCAACCAGTAGAGATGACTGATTTAACAGAAGCAGTTCTTTAACTTATTTCTACTCAACAGGGGATCTGGACACATGGGATTCACCTTTGAGGGAAGGTGCAGCTTTACCAAGTTGAAGCCTTCCTGGATGCTGGACAGTAGGGCATTAGTAATAATCACCCAAGTACAGGACTTTTGTTTTAAGAGAAGTTACTCGGTTTCAGCGAGAAAAGGGGCGAAGTCAAACTTCTGCTCTCAGTAAGGGCCTGCCAAGGTCACACTTACATACTATGTAGAAGAAGCTCCATTAAATGCTGCACTTGTTAGATCATATAAAAAGTAATAGCATACGGGTGGTACAGTCCATCAGGAGAGGCCATCTACCTGGGACTGATTCAGAATCTTACCTGGCAACACTGACTGCAACTGCCCACAACTACTTATTCCTTAGCTAGATCTATCATAAGTCTTAAACCAACTCAAGAAGTAATACTGTCACTGCAGCACGTTGCATGCTCTATATCAACACTATTCCAAAGCAGAGTGGTTCCAGTCATTTTTAGTGACACATCTGCCAGTGGGACATTACTGGAGTACAGACGAAGGTATGAACGTAGCATCTGCATAAACCACTGAAATGTTAGGCAAAAATATAAAAGCCAAGGAAGTTGTCTGTTTATCTACCTAACAGGTACAACACAAGCAGCAGGAGGGCCATTTATATTTCTGAAGGAATGGTCAATATTGAACAAAAGTTAAATAGAGCACAGGGCATCCATAGAGGCTCAGCCCCTTCTCATTATTGTTTCCATGCACATGTTGGCTCCCTCTTGCTGGGCTGTCGCTGCCTTCCAGCCCAATGCATATTAAGTTTATATCCTAGGGAGTATAAGGAAGAGACACTGCTGAGTGTAATCCCCAACAGTTCAAGCCAATAATGTCAACATTAACTTCCCACAGGAACTTTGCCATGATCTTGATAAAAACTAATTCCCAGGTGGCAGTAGGCCTCATGTTTGGGGTCCTTTGAAGCAGAAGGCTCAACTAAGTTAGTTGGCTGTGCTATCATCAAGGGAAAATAGAAAACAGGAAAGGAAGTTGATCCAAGAGTTAAAAAGAACAAAAGCCTTCTTTTTTTTCTATGTATTTCAGAGAAAATAAATTATTCTTTAAAATTTAGTTTTAAAGAATGAGTTTTCATCTGGTCCTGGACAGGTGTTTCAACAGCCAAAACCATGATTAGATTTTGCTGCTCTTCTGGGAACATCTCTTGACATTGGTAATGAAAAGCCCGAGGGTAACACTGTAAATTACGGGGTTGGCATATTTTGACATCCAGAGAAAACAAAGTCTAATATTACTTAAAGTTAATGGCTGTGATTGAGGGCAACATACTGCCCTTAGACGTTAAACTGAAAAGGGAAAGTTTCCTCTAAATCTGAAAAATAGTTCAAAACAGCTAGAAAGAAAAAAGTGACATTGATTTAACTACTATTCTATAGAAGAGGAAGACAATTAGCTTTCAATAAAATATGCGAGACAGTAGGAGCAGGCTTGATCCATCACTATCACACAAAATAGAGCAGTGTTAACAATGATGATGTAGAATGCAAAATCGGATCTCATTAACTTAGAAATACGTAGCCAACATGCACACAAAAGCATAAATGACCCAACAATGAAGATTAGTGTAGGACACTTTTCAGAAATAATCCTGACAAATGGTCATTTAGCTAGAATAATAGGAAACTCATCAAATTATACATACCATCCATTTGCTGAAACTACTCTTTAAAAAGCAATGGGTTACAAAAGATAAAATAAGCTTCAAAGTGTGCCTGAAGATAAAGTCTGACTCAACTGCACCTTTAGCATATGCGTTTTACATGAGATGCCGTATTTCAATACTACTCATTACAATTTCAAGGTTATTTCTAATGAGTGCTTCAACTTATAAGATATTCAGCCACTGGCAATTCTAATCAAATGGCTTTAAAAAGTAAGCTCTGTAGTCAGCCAACAAACAGGCCTTATAATGCATATTAAGACCTATGAATATCTTCACGCCCTAAGCAAGGTAACATATATACCTAAAAATGAACCTAATTTATACTATTTTTACTCTGAAATCCAACATTAAGATTAGACAGCTCAGGCCTCTCCCCAGTATTTCAAAAAAATCTCAGACATGCCTATATATATACTCTATCAATAGTGGTGATGATGATGATATCAGGGATCCTGGTTTTCTCTAATAAAAAAATCCAAAATTTTTTTATTTAAAAAAAAAACCCAAAACCCAAACACACAGTTTTCCATGATTAAAACAAAACACTATATCAATCCAAATAATATGCAGTGGTGTTTTGTTTTAATCATGGAAAAATGTGGATTTGGGGGCGTTTTTCTAAATCAGAGAATTTTGGATTTTTTTTTATCAAAGAAAACCAGGATCCCTGATGGTAATCGTTATAATGATGATGCTCTTTATTTTCATTTATTTTCTTCACTCTAGTTCCAAAACAAACTGATATTCTTGTACAAATTATACACGGGTTTCATTTTATCCAACACCGAGTATGGGTTCACAGGGTTTGAATTACACCGACTCTTTGCGGGGGGTCTGCAGCGGTGGAAGCTGGAAAGAGCCACTGCTGCTGCTCCTGCCGCTGCCACCTAAGCTGCTTAGAAAGGCATGGGGCAGGCTGGGGACACTCATTTCTTATGAGGGCGCTTATGGGGGTGCTCAGTCCTCCTAAGCTCCACCACATTTTGAACGCTGCGCATTCATCGTCTTGAGTGAAAAATGGCTGTGTTAGCAAAACTATAGTAATACTGCCCATTAAAGTCCGGGCTGGAGGCAAATATCTAGTAAGCAGAGTAAGTATATATATTAAAAGCGGAGTTGAAACTTTTATGGACATGGCATGTGCTTACTCAGCAGGGGTGTGGCAAAGGCAGACTTGCACTACTAATCTAAAAAAGAACACCACGGGTCCTTTTAATAAACGCGAGGGTTGGGAATGCTTTACATCCTCTAAAACACGGGTGGCCAGAAGGTATTCCATCCTTGAGGCATTTATGCAGCTTTTAGGCTTCTAAATCATGAAATGTAATCCTATTTCACCTTGCACAAGAGCCACAAAGATCTAAGTTCCTTCCCCATGTCCATTTTGGCCTTCTGAACACGCTCGGATGCGCTCCACCGAAGTGGCCACCTCTGCTTAGGATACACCGAGTTCTTAACCTAGCTAAAAAGAACCTCAGTTCTAAGTCCCCCAATCCCTAGTCAAAGACCATCCATGGCTAATGACTGTTTGACGTGATGGTGAGGAGGAGGAAAATCCTGTTTGTGTCTACTGCACTGAACAGTCTTTGGTTAAAATGCATAAGTAGTATTGGGGCCAGAGCTCAGGACTCCCTCCCTGCCAGCACAGCTCTCTCCTTACTCAGCCAGACTCCCATTGCCTCTTACTCACTCACCTGCTGGCCGCGTGACTCTTGCTCTTGGTTGCCCAGTGGCCCAGCTTCAACAGGAAGGGTAGAGGATGCTCTTGGCCCTGCCCAAACCCATTGCCTGGTGGTTAGGGCACTTTGCTGAGAACTGAGAGATGTGGGGTTCAATT
>NW_005841910.1:2374176-2382533 GCF_000455745.1 Alligator sinensis | reverse complement strand
TTTCCCTACCTGAGGAAGGCGTGGAACCTGGGTCTCTCACTTGGGTAAGTGCCCTAACCTTAAAGGAGGGTGAGTCCTTTTTCTCCATCCTACAGGCTGGATTCCTCTATGATATAGGCATATAAGAGCTCCCCACTGAAAGAACAGGACAGCACTATGCACTCCTCTGGATGGACTGGAATTAGCAAAGGTTGTCCACTGTCAGAATAAGGGAGCCATTTATCTCTGCAGGGCAGATTAGGTTTGTTTTCTGGGGTCGCGGTAGGCTGTCCATTGAGTGAAAAGGAGCTGTGTCTCCTCCTGGGTGGATTACAACCACACTCCTGAGGCAAGATGCATCCCTTTTGTGCTAGCTGCAGAGAAGACTTATGGGTGGAATTGGATTTGGGCCAGTGTGTCCAAGAGCACAATGTCCTCTAACACACAAATGTGGTATTAATAAATGGGAAAGGGCAGCATTTTCTAAATCAGCAACACCACTTCTAGCATTTCAGATGGTATCTGTTCCCCAGAGATCACCTATCCAAGAAGAGATCCATCACTCTGTTCAAATGAGTAGATATTTAGCTTATATAATTTTTATGAGATCAACACCAATGAACAACATTTCTGTTCCTCATTAAAATACAAAGCTGCATTAAATCAGAGCAGTGAGATTAAAGAAAACCTGGATTTTTTTAGATTATAAAACTATCTACATTTAGTGGGTGTGCTGCAAAACCAGGACCATTTTACTTTGGCTCTAGTAAAAACTGAACCAAGGTTCACCTACTCACAACATTATCTGCAGAACACATACACATGCACGTGTACACAACATTAAGAAAACAGTATTTGTTCATATGAATCAGGACTAAACAAATCACTACTTCTATGGGAAAGCCATAATTTACCCCTTGGCACAGTAGCAAGGACCACTAGAATTCTGAGCCCCCTCCAGTGGAATTAGCCATTAGATTCCCAGACCCCAGGCAATAAATCTCCTGTAATTGCTGAGAGCAGGGACTGGTAAGCCTCGAGACGTCCCAGTTTTTCCTATGAATGAGTCTGACTTTTTTTAATTGTTTCCTTGTGAGGGGCCCTTAGGATCACAGACTCAGAGAAAAATTTGATGGGAAAAGACTTCAAGAGGTCATCTAGACCAGCCCCCTGCTCAAGGCAGTGCCCAGGCAAATATTTGTCTAGCCCTCAGCAAGCAGTTGGCTCATTCAGTTTTAAATCCTAGAGAATGACCTCTCACGCCCAAAGCAAGATTTGGATCCTGAAATCAATAAGCCGGGTCAGATACAACATTCTTCACTTCAGCCCAACTCTTCTGCTATGAAGTTAGGAGACCTACAAAAAAAGTGCAATGAAAATGAGAGCCTCAGGTAAAAGCAATCATCTTGAAAATTAATTCCTCTCCCTATAAAATGCAGGGCTGTGCTTCCACGTTTTAGAAGTCCAGATCAAAGGAGCAGAAATACAGCAAAAAGAGTCTCTTTTTCAAAGCAGGAAGACCCCTTCTGGCCTCAGAGAACAGAAGCTGAACCTGCCCTATAAAACACTGGACGAAGTGAAAGACAGTGCCACTGAGCCTGGAAGACATGCTCAGATTTCATTTTGAAAGTCTGACTTTCAGAGAAAGTTCTATGGGTTCTAAAGTGAAAAGGGTGATGACTTGAGAGGAAGAACCAAGGAAGTGATCTTGCATTATAAATCAAATTGACAGCATTGTAACCCTGAACTGGTGCCTGTGCTGGCTCAGAGCATTAGTTTGTTAAACATGTTTCCATCTAAAATGTAGTACTATTGATCCTTGTTTTATCTCAGTAAATTCGAATAACAAGAATAGCATCTCATTCGTGTTATTCTGAAATTCCACACTGCTCCCTTCACAATAAATACAAACACCAAGCCTTAGCTGATATGCATATTGATAAATATTACGAAAGGATAAAGCTTTAAGATGTGACATCCTGTTTTCATTAGGCTTTCTCAAAGTCAAACTCCTGCCCCCATATATATGAAATATATTATATATATGAAAGATATTAAGTATAGCTAACTCATTTAGAGTTGTCTGAGTTTTCAGAGGGAGAAATGGAGAAAGAATAATTATTGGACTGTAAAAAGAAAATGAACAATATTAATACTCTCTTTTTTGATAATACCTCAGTTGGGCTTTCAGAAGGAGCTTAATGTTGCCAAAATAAGCCAAGTAGCTTTGGAAAGCTGCAAGCAATCAAAATGTCTAATGATAGCTCAGCTTCCAATATTATGGCTGAAAAATAGGAATAATAAAAGATGAATTACTAACTCACCACAGAATAAAACACACATGGGTGGTGGGGGGTAGAGGGGAAGAGAGAGAATAGATTTTACAGCTGTAATTACATGTGGCAATTTTGCATTGAACGTATTAAGAAAAGCAGCTTCCTGAATTCTGATCTACAGAAACAGAGCACTGACAATTGCTTGTAAACACAAAAAAGATATAAAATCTGCATGAGCCCTCTGTCCATCTTACATCCCTTCATTATGTAGGTCTTCAGCTTGTTTCTTTGAGTGTGTTCCCCTCCTAGGATTTAGTACTCCTACACTGGCAGCCATGTACTCCAAGTATCACGCTGGGCATCCATTTAACGCAGTCCAGGAGATGCACATATTCGTGCCAGAATAACGCTAATGAACTTATGAAGAATGCAAAACAGACACTTAAAAGCACTGTAAAAAGTAACACACTCCAATGCAGTCTCTAAGCACAGGATTTACCAACCTAATAATAAGCTCCTTAGTTATGCAGACCAGATTTCTGGCTGTAATAGTGTTCCCATTTCCTGCCACCACCTTTCATCCTGACAAAGGAAAAAAGCTTTCATCCTTCCCACCCCTTCCCTGCAACATACACATTTAAAATGGAGATGCGCCCAGTCTGACCATCTTACCAACCCAGGGAGTCGGAGGGAAGCTCAGGCTCTTCCCTTTTGTATGGCATTCTGGCTACAGCTTTTTGTTCCATCTCTCTACAGCAAGTACAACCAAGTTCTCATCTCCTGGGTACTATCTTTGCAATATCCAAGTAAAATGGCTTATGCTTTTTTCTCTAGCTGTGATCGTAATAGGGAACTTTGCAGGCAACTTGACGTTTGCACCTTGAGCAGCCAGCCCACACACCGCGCAGCTGACCCGGAGCAGTCACTCTTGAGGGAAGGAGTCCCCTGGGAACAGTGGCTAATAGACGTTAGGCCACAAACTCTAAATTATAATCTTGGCACATTCATTCTTTTGCTTCCTCTAACTCCATCCTTTGTTCACTCGTGGTTTATGGCAGAATCATTGCCAAAAGGGGGCCAGCGAGAGGGGAGGGGGAAGCCAGCTACTGACAAGATTGAAAACAGAAAGGGAAGACGTTATCTGCCTCCAGAACAGCCGCTCACTTTGATCACAGCTGCATGCTCCACCTGCTTAAAAAAGCAACAACTACACAAGTTCATCGCTGCCCTAGTCAAAAACAGAAGGGGAGTCAGCTGAGACGTGCTGACTGAAGAGGGATGACATGATCTGCTGACCCATCTGTAGGCAGATAGGAGCTGACTCCCCGTTAACTTTGGAAAAATCAAAGCATGAGCCTGAGGGGGAGAAACGCTGGCTTTCTTCTTCCTCTTCTCTACCCACAGCAAGGTGCAGTCAGACACAGCCTGGAGGAATACGAGCTGTAGAAAAATGATGGAATAAATAGGGGGAAAAAAAACGAGAGAGGAGAAGAGAGAAAAACATCAAAAGAAACTGCAGCCAGCAGCTGGGAGGAAAGATTAAATCCCCTGTTAAAAGTTCATGTTTTACAGGGTTTGCTAAAACATAAATAAAGGGGGAGTTTCTGGCATTAGATTCACCTGTCTTTTTCAGCCTGCAGGGCAAATAGGGTGCTGCTTTAAGCTTCAATTCTAGTCAATGCTTTATAATCCATGGGCATTATTATTTACAAAGCATCCTAAGTGTACTTACTGCCTTACTCACAACTCGAGTGACAGGCCTGGACCTCAGAGAAGATGCAAGCTGAAAGATGCAGTAGATCCAGATGACAATAAATAAAGGGAAATGTAACAAAGGACAAGTGTCATAAGAATGAAAAAGGAGACCAGCTTATTCTGTGTTAACCTGTTAGCTAATATTTTTAAACCAGGAAACCATGATCTAGGTGTTAGGGACTGGAACTAGAGTCAAAAGACGCAGTTTTTAATCCCAACTCAGGCACTAAATTTCAGTGTGACTTTATGGCTTAATATCCCTGGTACCTCATTTGTTCCCCTCAAAATTAAGTGTTAATACTTTCAGATCTTTATGGGGGAAAGGTGGTATATGACTGTAGGGGAGCAGTGATATGCCTGTGCCCTGCCCCTCACTCCCAAGCCACAGGCCCCACCAGCCCTGCCGGTGCCCCTCAAACCCGACCCACAGCCCCCACCCTCCGCAGCCTTGCTGCCCATGCAGTTCGCTGCTACCCACAAAGAACCCTGCTACCCCCTCCCACCTTGCTGCAGCCCAGTGCCAGCAGGTGCATGTGTGCGCGCGCGCGCGCACACACACACACACACACACACTCACTCACACACACTCACTCTCTCTCTCTTTCCTGCCTACAGCTGCTGGGGCACATGTGCAGAGGATGTGATGCTGTGGCCTCCAATCACCTTACCCCATTGTCCCCAACCCCAAGTAGCTCCTTGCTGGGGCAAGCCAGGAGGTGCTGGGAAAGCAGAGGCACAGAAAAATAGTGAACATTTGCTGGTATTTTAAAAAACCACCTAGAGGGAGGTGGGAGGACCCAAAAAGAGGACATGTCTGGGAAAACCTGGATATATGGTAAACCTAACTATACCAGGAGTGTCAAACTCATCCTGTGGGCCGGATGAGTGGTGCCAGGCTGGTCCGTGAGCTGGACTGGGCCCGTGGACCCCCTATTCTAGCCAGTCCTAGACCCTTATTGCATACGGCACCTGTCCCAGCTCGTCTGGGACCTGGACCACACAGGAAACTCCCCTCCTGCCAGTCTGAAATGTGGGAAGCACCCGTGGCTGGTCTGGTGGCATATGGCTCAGCTCAGACCGAGGGGCAGTATATGGGACCAGATTAAAGGGCTCCAAAGGCTGGATCTGACCTGCAGACTGCATCTTTGACATCCCTGTGCTACACTTAAGATACTTGAAAAAACACGACTAAGCAGAGTGGATTTGATTTAAATCAAATTGATTTAAATCACTATTTAAACCACTGTTCAGGAAGCTTCAATTTAAAAATTGTTTTCTACAAAAAGTGCGTTCTTGTTGTTTGATATAACCTTAATACATATTATTCACAACTCAGAGATAGGCGTAGGTTTCATTTTTAGAAGGTACATATGATACGTTTTAAAAGCAGTGATTTATTTTGATTGTTTTTCAAATTAATGTTGCAGCTATATCATCAGGAAACTGAATTATGATTTGGTTATTTTATTTACCATAGCTAACTGAAACAGATATTTGTGAAGTCATTGGGAGGTGACTGAACTCCAATTCACTAGACTTATTATGGATATTTGGGGGATGTTTTTGCCATGCTGTATTAGGAGGACATCAAATGAGCGCTGCAGCCATATGTTATTAGCTTGGGGCTTTCTTCACTTTCTTCTAGATTTCTTCTTATCTTTGATTTCTTCTCTCTCTTACAGCCTTGCAAGCCTGCTTCCATGATAGGTTTCCCCTTTTACCATACCATTCATTTCCTCACTAGATCCAAAATAAATGGAAATGCTATACTCAAAAACTTATCCCTCAAGATTTCTGGAATATTCTGCTCAAAATGTTTCTCTTCTATTTTTACTGCCCCTCCCTCCTTGCATTTAGCTCTAGATTCTGCCTCCTTGCCCAGATCTACTCCACCCCAACAATCCTCTGTTCATTTAACTTCTTGAAAAGAGGTAAGGGCTTGTCTCTGTGTACACAAACTTGCAAAGAGACAACAGGGCTGATGGGTGGGTAATCAGGTCTGTTATCTTTCATCTCCATATACTACTGTTAACAAGGACGTTATCTCTGGAGACAAATCCATTGTTTGAGAACTGAAACTAAGCATCACAGAGATGCTTAATGGGATCTTCTAGACTGAGCATCGAGTCCTATTGAGCAGAGTGGTTTCCTTTAATCTTTACTGATCTATAGAGGAACCTCTGGGAGCTTCATAAGATTGGGACCCTAATAGATGGCCTGTTGTGACCTACTTATAAAAACTTTTCTCAAAAGGTTATATGAATATAAAACCTCAAATACTATATAATTATAATGAAATTTTTAAAAAATCCAATTTTTTGTTTAAAAAAATCATTGATTTTTATCCACCCTGTGAGTAAATGACCGCTTCATTTGTTCACACATCAAAGTACTGAGTTTGGTATCTTCATTACAGAATGGCAGGAGGGATTCACATTCAACTAGTTACCTACCTTATCCCCAAGTCCTTTTTTAAGTCACTGCCTTCCAGGATTTGGTCTCCAATCATATAAATGTGACCTTCAAGAGTTTATCCTGCCTGTGTGAACTTGTGTTTGGTTGCGTTAAAATATATGTTGTTCAAATGAGTCCACTGTACCCAACAAGGTTCAAAACTCAACTGGGGAAGTCTGTAGAACTGATCCCCATTAGATGGTGTTCTCCATATAACTTTACTATTTACTAAGTTTTGTCATTTGCAAATTTTACTACTAATGATTCATGCGATATATTCTTCCACACCATTGATAAAGACACTGAATAACTCTGGACCAGAAATACGCTGCTAGAAATGCTCCCACTGGAAGATGATTCCCTACAATTAATTTAAATGTCTGCTCTGTTTTTAATTAAACTACAAAGTTTAACTAAAAATTAAACTGAAAGTATATAATATATTTAATTAGAATGTCATGCCACATACCTTACAGAAGTCTTATGTCAACACTGTCACCTTTACCAACCAGGCTTATACAACCAATAAAATAAACAGCAAGTGTGGTTAGCAAGACCTATTCTCCATAAACTCATTTAGATTGGCATTAATTATGCTTCCGTCTTTATTGACTTTATCCTCACATCAGCTTTAACATGATGTGCCTGAGACCCAAATGAAGCTAATAGGCCTATGTTTACTATGGAACCTTTAAAAATATTAGTGCATTTGCCTTTTTCCAGGCCTCAGAAATATCTCCAGGGTTGAAAGATTCACCAGAAATTAACACTGATTGTTCAGGAACAAGGTGGATGGAACATGAGCATTAATATGCGTAAAGAAATTGCACAGAGGCCTTTTCAAAGTAGCCAGCTCTTATACAGACAAGGGTTTAAAAACTAGCAGGGACTTCTAAAAAAAAAATCAATCCACCGCTATAGGCCACCAACAAAATGAATGAATGGCAAGCACAACTTGGCATGATTACTCAGAGCAGTAAGCAGATGTGCTGCCACATTCTGAACAAGCTGCCAGCCAAAGAGATGCCCTGCTTGTAAAACCTGCTAAATGGACATTGCAATAATCAAGCCCTGTGGTCATAAGCTGCTGCTGTTGCAAAGTCATCACAAGATAAAGAAGGGTGCAAGTAGATAAAACACATGGGGCTATTCATAGAAAGGGAATGAATACAAGTGGTACGGAGATTATTCACCTTATTCTAGCTGAACAGGTCTCTTCAATAATCAAGGCTTGGAAAAGAAGTTTATTCAGAATGATAATCTTAATAACATTAGTAATTTTTCAGGTGTTTTAGGTCTGAAAAAAGGTTGTTTAAATGTATCCAGAAGACAGTACCATTCAAGAAGGATCCTGTGAAATATGTCCCTCTGACTACAGCACTGAGAAAAATAAGGAATTTTGTTGCTAGGTGGAGATGGGGTTGTTACACTGATAAACAACATCGAAAGGATACAGGGGTGTAAGTTGTAGCCGTGTTGGTCTAAGGACATAGGCAGACAAGGTTCCTTGGGTGAATCCGATAGAAAGGATTCTATCCTTTCCACTTATTCCCAAATAAATTAGAACAGGGCTGTGTTAGGAACAGCCATGCTGAAGAAAAAGATCAAGTCTTATTCATTTTACAACTTCCAAACTAAATACTGGGTTTGTATCCAATGTGAAACCATCAAATCCTTCACATAGTTGAAGTTAAATGGGCAGCAATGAAAACAAAATAAAGACCTCAGCCATAACACAGCTGAACACAAAAGTGTAATTCACACAAAACACTGAACATTGATGTGCATTTTTCCTAAAGTCTCAACAGTAAAACTTTATGCACACCTGCATACAACTAGAAGCCAGTTTAACCCCATGGACTCAGAAGGAGGATTTTACAACAGAAGGTGCTG
>NW_005841910.1:2368864-2374145 GCF_000455745.1 Alligator sinensis | reverse complement strand
TGTAGACATCATGACTGCTGATCTCAAGGGTGTAATAGCTGTGAAAAATGCACATTCACAAATCATTAGAGCATGCTTTAAAGTATTGGTTATTTTATGGGACACTAATAAATACTCTCTCACATGTATAGATACAAACCCACTGGTTACCTAATAAGCTAACAACAAACAAAACTTAAAAAAAAAAACCTGTTCGGAAGCAATTCTGCCTGGCAATGTTGCTCTTTACATTTCTTTTTTACAGTGCCACCAAAAAATGATGGCAAACAGGACTTGCTCTTTCATCCTTGATGCAAAGCTAAATTCTTGTAACCACCCTGAGGATTCTGACATGATGTCAACAGAAATTTAGGAATCAACTGATCGACAGAAAAAAAATAGAAAAAAGTCAAAGTATTTTGCCAGTAAGGCAAAGCATCCATTTAAATCACACAAACAATACTAGCTGGGTTTTTGGTTATAGCTGTGTTGGTCTAAAGACATAGGCAAGCAAGGTTCTTTGAGTAGATGTGATATCTTGTATTAGACCAACTGAGTAGATGGGAAAACGTTCTTAGCAAGTTTTTGGGCACAGTCACCCTTCTTCAGGCAGAAGTCTCTGCTGGTCTCTCCCTATGTCAGAAGAAGGGTGACTGCGCCCAAAAGGTTGCTAAGAACTTTTTGCTAACTACTCAGTTGGTCTAACAAAATATATCACACCTACTCAAAGAACCTTGCCTGCAAACAATACTAGCCACTTGCCAAACCCTATTCATTTCAATATTAAAGGGCTTAAACAGATTTCAGCACGCCTAAGATTTCATGAGGAAACAAGCCTATTCTCCACTTTTCACAGCTCATAAGCTCTTGTTACATTGTTATTCAGAGCTTATGCTCAACTTCTGCTCAGCTGTTCACACCTTATTAAGGCTCTTTCCATTGTTACTCAGACCACCTTGCATGAATAATGGCCTGGAAATTAGTAAGGCTTGGCTTTGGGGCTGTTAATGACAGCAGTTGAGATGGGCCAGACTAGTAAACCACCCCCGTGTGCTGGATAAATTCATTTAGCAATCAGAAAATTATTATACGTGGTTTATCATTAATTTCCTCACCTGCTTTATTAATCCTAGTGCTACTTTCCACTTACTTACCAAGAATCGACTTATCTGGCCAAACTACCAATAGTGCTCTGATTTTCAAACATATATTTCAGGAAGCAAATTGTTAGCACACAGGTTTAACATGCTGATCAATGCCTAATGGAGCCAACTGCTGAAATCAGTAGAAGTAAGACAAATATTTGATGTCAGCTAAAACCAACACATGGGTCAATGTGAAAATCAAAAACTTCCCTCTACTAACTCTATTTAGCTCTCTACTTACCCACATGTCCTTAGTTTTTGGCCAACACTACTCTCTACTGATGAAAACAGTAATTCACAAAGCACATGGAAAGGAAAGAAGAGCAGAACAATCGCAATCAATCTCATCACCTCAACAACCTGCTGTGAATGTAATTAATCCTATGTTTATTTAGAGAACTTCATACCCTACACATAAAGCAGCAACTCCCTGCTGGTTTCAGACTAGGTAATTATGTTACAACAAGGACTGGGGTTTGATCATAATGAGCAGATGAAAAGGAGATACTGCTAAGGAGTGTATATTTTAGATCACAGCTACACTGCAATCAAGATGTACAAATTAAACGTGGGTAGAAACACCTGGGATAACTTAATTCTAGTTTGCTTGGGTAACAACAGCAGTGAAGATGCAGTACAGCTGCAAACATCTTAACAGGGACCTTAGGTCCCCCACTCCAGCAGCCAGTCCATGACACATCTTTTTGTTCCATCTTTCCTGTTACTGTTGCCAGAGCTAACCAGATTAACTCAGGTATGCCCACCCATATGCAATCATACCACCTGACTCCAGTACAAACAGAAAAAGCCCACTTTGAACTTGATTCAAATCAGCGTTCCTAAAAGAATACCTTTGGGTGTATACTAAGAAAGCCCGCACCATGTAAAACTTGGTAGCAGCACACCCATGGTAGTGCACAACACTTCCCAGAAAGGTGTTTCAATAACCTGAATTAGAAGGCATCCAAATTCTAGTAAACCAAAATCGTGCAAGACACAAGATACCTAAAATACACAGGCTCTTAGTCATCGCCCTCTCTATCTCTTATAATTAATGCTTGCTACAACAGCCAGGTCCTATCCAGACAGAGATAAATTTCAGGAGGCTGCATCAAGGAAAAGGCCTTTTATGTGTCTTAAATGTATTACACAGGCTTTCCTTTCAAGCAAAAGAGTAAAAAAATTGGTCTTTTATTATATTTTAAAAGCTGTCTCCCCCTCCCCCGCCCGAACACACTTTTTTTCTTTCAAGGTTAAGAACCTAACTTGACACAGCACAACATGGCTGCTTTAGCTAATGGAGGCCCTCTTGAAAAATGTACTAAGATTTAACTCCAAAAAGCACATGCTGCTGGCCAGCTAGGATGAGCATTCTCCTTGTGGCACCAAAAAGATGGTGCAAGACAGTGGTGCTCAATTTTTTTTTTTAAACAAGTGGGCCAACATTAAAATCAGAAATGACATGAGAACAGCATAGAAAAGCACTATAGTTCTATGCTTTGGCATATCCAATATTTAAAAGGAAAACACGTGTATTTAGTAATTTTAGGCTTCTGAATACAAAGTAAAAAGTTTAATATTCTGCATTATTTAAAATTTTATAAAAATAATTAAACTTTAGAATCGTTACAAAAAATAACAGGACCAACCATTATATTATAAAAGATAAGGAAATTCTTTCAGAGGACAGATGGAGACAGCTCAGCTGGCAGCACTGTACCTCACCTCCGCTCCCTGAGCTTCCAGTATCTCCTGAAGGGAGCCCCCGCCAGACAACACACACACACACACACGCGCGCGCGCAGCCCACACTCATAGCAGCGCTCTCCTCCCACTGTCACACACACACACACATATAGCAGCGCTCTCCTCCCTCTGTGACTGATCCCCACCAATCCGGGACTTTTGCTTCAATTTTCACCAACTGGCTAGGATGCCAGGACAGCCTACGAAATCTGGGATTGTCCTGGCCAAACCGGGACGTGTGGTCACCCTATCTGCATCCCACTGTATTCTTCCTAGTGTCTTACTACATAGGGAATATATTGACAGAGATTTAGTAGCAAGTCTACAGGAAAAAACACAAGTCTCAGATCCATACAGCTCTTAACTCCTCATTTTTTCTCTTATACACATAAAAACAGTGTGTCAGGACCAAAGGACTGTGAGGCACTTCAGAGAGGCCTCCCAAAGTAGGTGAATAGCTAATAATGGCATGTGAAACAATGCTAATAAATCATTCTGGAGTGCCAAAATGAAGTGTTCCAGCACCCTACACTGTTCTTAATTACCTATATCAACCAAGGAAAAGGAACAGGGAGTCACTGCAGGCAACTCAATAAAAAACCTCTGTTCAACGCAAGCTGCAGTCAAGGCAAACTGTACATTAGAAGATGTATAGAATGGAACGATAGATAAAATGAAAATGTAATCATGCCTTTATACTAATACAGAGTGTGACCACACGTGTATAAAACTGGTCACCCCATCTCCAGAAGTTTACTGCAGACCTGAATGAGACTCTTTAAGAGTGGGGAAAAACTATTATTACATGCATGACAAAACTTGCACAGGAGGAAAGACTGATAAACTGGGAACTGCTTACCTCAGAAAGGAGATACATTTGAGGGAATAGGATAAAATACATAAAGAGTAAAAGAAAGTAAGGCACATTAAAAGGTGAGAAATCCAAAAGCAGGGAAACATATTCACAAAACATAAAATGAAACGGTGGAACTCACTGCTACAGGAAGTCCCCAGAAGCTAGAATTTAATGAGATTCAGAAAGGGATTGGATAGCTGTACGGATGCCATGAACATCCAGAATTCTCAGAACAAAAATAAAATCCTGGAATAGATAAGAAACTTTGTGTTTTGGGGCTTAAACCACCCTCTTACTATTAGAGACCAGGGCAAGGTTTATAGGGCAGATTATTCTACTTATTCCCAGGGCATTCTAACAGCCCTCTGACCGATGCTTTTTAGAAAGAATTTACTGCAATAGATGGACCTCTGGTCTATATTAATCTGGCAATTTGTATGTTCCTGAGCAATGTCTAACATTGAACATTTCTAAAGCATGTACTCTTAAAACTGCTGTGCAGCATCCTGGGTATTGCATCTCCAGGGAGCCATGTAGGTATTCTCAGAACCAAGCAGACTGAACGTGGTACTATTCTACTGAATTAACTCATTTCCACTGTTGGACTTCTTTATATCAGCACATGTAAATACTACAGAGTATTCTGCACAGGAAGTTTCAATTTATTACTAAGCAGCTCCACACAAATTGTGAAGGAAAAATATTCCACCAATTAGTTTTGCATTTACACTGTATTACCACAAAAAACCTTAGAAGAGGAAAGGAATAAGAAAACTATTTGTCAGCCAAGTTTTACCTTCAGGGTTTATACGGCCCTCAGATTCCTTATAAAAGCTTATTTTCGCTTTAAAACTTTTCAGACATATTTATTATGCCATAAATTATTGACAAACGGCTCACAAAACAAGTGCAATGAAAAAAAAAAAAGAATGGCTTCTGGGTACTGCTAAGTTATGTGATAACATAGAAGGCCCCTAAATAAATGTGTCTATGTCTCTCCTTACTGAAATGCTAAGCAGATATTGACAAGTACAAGTCTTGGTGCAAAAGATAAACGCGTGCTCATACTAGCACACGCTTGAGAGATTTAATTAAAAAATATAATAATTGAAGGCCATCACTTGAGTCCTGAAATTATTTCAATAATTTCCTGATAATTATGTCAAATCAAATGGGATGCAGGGTTATTATGAATCCACACAATGACAACATGCAAACATGACAGTTTTAACAGATCTTGATAACAAATCAAAAATAAATTTGCTGGCCTCAGCCTGCTTCCTTAATGCTCATATTACAGTACCTAGTATAAAATTTAGTAGGTGTGCGAGGTATACTATAGGTTGGAACAGAGTAAAGTTCAGTGAGACAGTCACAAAGTAGAACAGCGTTTCCCAACCGGTGTGCCATGGCTGCGGGTAGCCAGACAGATGCGGGGCATGGCTCCAGCCAGTGATTCAAATGCCGTGCCACCCACTTCCTGCTGCTCGCTTCCCCCTCTGCGGTGTTCAGCTGCTCACCACCCAATTTCCCCCCTTCCCTCCCCGCCCGCTCC
>NW_005841910.1:2359517-2368832 GCF_000455745.1 Alligator sinensis | reverse complement strand
TCAGCGTTCGGCTGTGACCCCCCCCACCCCCACTCACTATGCTCTTTTATCACACACAGAAATACAGCAGTAATAGAACACCTGGGTTGCAAAGCCTTGCACGCAGAGCGCGTGTCTACATGTGCATTTATGCTGGCTTAAATTTACTGCACAGTAAATTACTGCTCAGTAAGAGGGAATAGGCCGGCATCTATATGCACAAGCATTGAAGTGCATTAATGCTGTGTGCAAGTTGACTTGGGACTAAAGTTAGTCCCAAGTCAGTCCACACACACAGTGTTACTTCACAGTAAGGCATCTACACATGCATTACTGCACAGTAACTAATAAGGTGAAAATTTGTAACCTGCATGATGCAGGTATCAAATTTATGCTCAACTTGGCATAAGTTGTCATATTTACTGCGCAGTACGGGCATGTACATGTAGACGTGTGCCCATACTGAGCAGTAATTTTGCTTACTGTGCAATAAATGCACACGTGTAGACGCATCCAGAAATTAGTCAATCCCAGAATTAAGGTTGCCCCTGTTAATGTTAGTTTGGGCTCTTTCACAGATGCATTGTCAGACAGTTTTTAATGACGTGATCACATGCTACTGTGTGTGCAGCTTTTTAGAAAGCACAATGAAAAAATCCCTCTGAACTGCCCTCTGGATAAAGCTGCCTTTCCCAGGCTTCCTACCCCATTACAGTCTCCCCCACCACTGCTCTGGCTCATCTCCAACCTCAGCTTTCCCAATTCCTTGTCAGATCTAGTGGTTCCTAGTTCCAGTCTGCTCCTCCTTTCTGTTCCTCTCATCACTCCAAACCAATTCCTCAATCTTCTCTCCCATTTTCCTCCCAAGCTCCCAGCTCCAGTTCTTTTCTTTCTTTGGACTCTTTCTTATGAAGCAACTTATGCTAATCTATTCTTTTGTCTTGTCTAACTCTTAGGGCCTTTGTACTGGGACTGGGCAGTTTTCTCCTTCACATTGTCAGGGTGATTGTGTGGACAGAACATCACAAACCGCCCCCCACAAGCATGCTCAATCATTCTCTGAAGTCTGCTCAGCCCAGTCACATGTGCAAGCTGTGAGAAGATGGAGCAAGCACTGTCTAGCCAACGCAAGGACCTACGAGAGGATGAAGTCTGATCACTGGGGATGGGATCCTTCCAGATCAGCTATTACACTCTAAAAAAGACTGCAGTAAACGTGTGAACTGTGACTGCTCAATGAATTGCAGCATGGTCAAATTTGGGTGAATTTTCACAGGCACACTTGTGACAATGCCCATATCCCCTGTCAAACATCAAATCCCTGCCCTAAAGCATAAGGATGTTAGATCTTATGGAAGATGATGCCAGAATTTTTTTTTTAATAAATGCAAATAAAAAATAATGTCAAAACATTAGGTTATGCCCTGGTCTCACTCTTATAAATGTTTAAAATCATTTTAACTGAAACTATCCTCAAAACTTGAATCTGCGGCAGACACTAAGTGTATAGAAAATTTCAGCTTCAATGGTTAATATTTTTCAAAATGATAAACAATGGAATATGGATATTATAACAAGACGCATTGGGTAAACTTAACTAATAAGTAGTATTACTTGCTCTGGCTCTAATAATATTCTTTATAAGAAAGAAAACCTACACACAAAAGCAAAAGAAATATTTCCTACTCTGTTTCCATTTGCACTCTACCCTAGTGCAAGTATTTGACCATACAAATGGATTTTTCTTCTGTATTGCAAATGAAATTCATAGCTCCCTTAGTGCATAAAAACTGTCATATTAATGTGGATTCAATAAATCTCTATAAAATTAGTCAACAGAAAAGAAACATGGAATGGGTGAAGATGAGATTTTACTTTTTGAAATCCAGTATCAACAACAGAAGGAAAAAGTTCAATTCATTTTACATTATTGTATTTGCATAGTGTCTAACCCAACAGGCCTCCTACCTTTTGAGGCCCTCTAAGAACTTCCAACTACATGGTGAACAAACAGGTAGGTGGGAAATTAAACACATTCAGAGAAAACTGAACAGTATAAAATGCATCCAACCCCTGATGAACTTGGCCAAGTCCCACCTGACCAAGCTCTTGACATGGAGGGGGCAACTCTATGCAAGAGCAGGTAATGGGAGGCATTGTGGAGACAGAGTGAGTTTTTTCAAGAAGGACACAGGAGCTGGAGGAAGAAAAAGGGAGAAAGGAGAGGACTTTAGGAATGGTGGGAGTACACCCCAGCTTCCACAACTCCTGTGGCTCCCAGAAGCATAAGATGCTCTTATGGCAGTAGTGACTTCTATTCCCTTTGCCTTCACTTCTCACACCTGCCTTCACTTCTCACACAAAGTGACTCCTTTGTTCTTGGCAGCCCACCCACAATCCTCAGGAAGACGCTTGTTCTTCCCCTCCTCTGCATCAGAGACTCAATGCTTTTATTTTGGCATGGGGAAGCAGGGAAGAAAACTAGGCTTCTAGTGGAAACTGAGTGGAAATATTAAGTTTGAAGACACCGCTCTCTGCATCATAGCAGTTTGTAAAAGCTCTGACCTAAAAAAACAGCGAGGAAACCAGACAAATTAAATTTAATTTTATTATGGAAAAGAAAGTAATAACAGGAATGACAGCAGGGTGGATGATAAGCTCACTTAGCAGAGGGATCAAATGAAGTGATGACATGCCATTATGACCTCAGGGGTTAAAGATGCAATTTTCCATCTGGCTGCATCTGGCTTTTCAACATAAATGTTGACACCACCTGCCGAGCTTCACTCTCAGCTGCCTCCACTGTTCTTCATGTAGTTTCTGTCGTTTAGGTCAACATATTTGTTTCTCCTCCCTTTTTGTTTAGCTTAGTTGAGCAATATGCTGCCTCCCCCACAACCAAATGGGAAAATTAAAAACCAAAACTTATTTATGTCAGCGTCTATAATATTCCGTGCAATTACTACATTAAATCAACAAGCAACTTGGTGGCATTCGTTAAAAAAGTACTGAGCAGGATGGAATTTAGGCTGCATCTGACGATGTCTTTCACCAGCTGAGACATTCAAATGACAGAAAAGTAACACATGTAACATCCATATGTTATCAGAATGCCTGGAAATTGCTAATCTAAGGAAAAACAACTAAATAGTCTTTGTCAAACCCAACTGACCATTAACCATGCACTTTCCACACTGCCATTCAACGGCTTATTTTCAAACATGACATTTGCTATGTTCAAAATCAAGCATCCTTCGTGAACCCCTCTCCAGAGTCAGTGCTGGGTGAATTAGGCTCATCTGAGTGGCCTAGTTTGGCATATAATTTTTTTTTTTTTTTTTTTTTTTTTTTACTTACAACACACGCTTTCCTCACCGTCACCACTGCAAGTGCTGCAGGAATCCTTTACCTAACAGGATTTCTGCATCCAGCTGAGCTAATCCACCTTCCCAGCCCTGCACAGTAGGACACACCAAAGTACAGAATCTCAAGTGCTCTTGGTGGCTGTTGGGCACATATTTCCACTCAGAAAACACGGTACAAACAAAATCACATTGCACGGTCGGCAGAGACATGCAAGCATATTTATCCCTGCCTCACAATCAGAAAAGCTGCACTGTGAGCACAATTCTAATTCCGACGTAACCAGATCAGATGAGACTGGTACATACACGCAGTGTCCTTATATTGTGGATAGGGCCCTAAACTTGAAACTTTCCATAAGCTCAACTCCAGAACATCGTGTCTAGTGCCATCAAATAAAAGTTTGTTCTTAACCTGCAACTCCCAAACTGTTGCCTCTAGTGTAGGAAGCTAAACAGAGCTGTGTTTGTGTGTCCAGGTTCTTAGCTGTACCTAGGAGCCTGCAAACCCAAAAAGGCTGATGGAAAGAAAGAGGACTCAGCCTTTACTTGGAATTGCTGGCACATCAGAAAATGAAAGGCAACAAAGCAGCCATCACAGACTCAGAACCACCTGCGGGACTGACGCTACCAGCTGCAAGAAGAGAGAAGCACCCAAGAGAAGGAGGGAATACTACAGCTTAACGGTATTTCCCAAAGAGCAAAGAACAGGTTAGACTCTAACCTTCCTCTAACCAGTAGAAGAAACAATAAAATGAAGAGCAAAAGTAGATGGAATCATTGGCGCATTTCAAGAGACAAAACATTTAATATATTAGAGACTGCTAAAACTATTGTAGCTGCTTCCCCCTCAGAACCCTTCTCAGTGTTAAGCATCTGCTGGAGCTACCAAAAGGACGCCCTATGATCGTTTATGGGAGGGATGGGGCCCATATCCTCATTCTAATAAGAAGTGGTGCCCACAAAGTGAAAAAGTGTGAGAATGCCTGCTCATGGGCCAATGCCCATTTCTGATTCCTCAGTATATTTTCCATAATTAGGGGTGGACTTCAATTCTCCGCAGTGAGTCAAAAAACATTTATGCCCTGATCTACAAAAAGGATCTCTTTTCAGAGTAGTACTTCAGCCAATGCTTAAATTCAAGCACATAGCTCCATGTCATCCTGAATAGGGAAGGACATAAGCCTGTGGTTAAATGTTTTCTTGATTTAAAGCCTAAAAATAGGACAGGAATTCTGCAGCTCCTCTTCCTCTTGCTCATCTAATGTCAGGTAACTACTGTGCCATGTCGTTATGATAGTAAGACAGCTTAATTGCCTGCTTTCCAGAGAATGTCAGTTCTGCTTAACTGGTACCTAATGTATGTATCTTGCAGCAAATGCGCTAATCTATCAGTCACTTATATCTACCCTACAATTTCTTCGCTGTAGTCAAAGACGATCTAGGTTCTGATGACTTGCTTGCTAGATGTTATATTCGCTGACATGGACAGGAACAATATAGCTCTCATATGACTCATTTCTTCAAGGAAGAGACACAAAATAGCTTTCTCTATCTTCATTTACTATACTTTCTTCTAATCTGCTGATGAATTTTCCAATGACTATCCTAGAGTATTGGCCTATGCTCATGGAAAAAGTGAATAATTGGACCGAACTAGACTTATTTCAATGTACCAGGTCTTTTACACCAAAATCAGGACTTTTTTAGCACTGTTAACTGTGGGAGTATAATCAATCATTTTAAAAGTACACAAAAGAACAAATGAATAAGCAATCAAGTAACGCACAGAATTAGTCACAAGCAGCATTGAACTAGCAGTCATTCATTAAGAAATTCTGGTGATGTCAAATCACGAGCTCATATTTTGTAGAGGTGGACCTTTACGTATCATCAGCAGCCCATTAAAGCTGGACTCACATTGTATATAAAATAAAAACTCTCTTTGAGATTTCTGTGCCTGCTCCTTGTCCAGTTCTCTCTGCCTTAACCCCTTCTCTGCTTGTTGTGATTGGTATGGATTCAGAGAATAAAATGTATTGTGAATCTATGTCAAATTAAAAGCTAAAATGTAGACATTGATTTTAGACTATCACTATCAAGTTATAATAATATAGTACTATCTTGTATAGTACTGCAATATCATTTTACTGTACTGATGGTAATAAGGCTTCCCTCATGGAAAAGCCATGCATGGTACATCTTACAACCACTATTGTTCCAAAACACATGGAGCAACTGAGGCACTTACGCAGCAGTGCCCTGCAGGGCCTTTTGTGTAGTGAGACGCAGGCAGAGGACCAAGTGAACCAATAAACCTACACAGGCTGCTCTTCAACAGTGCCTGTGTTAAAACCCTCTGTGAAGAATGTGGGAGATCACTGTATTATTTCTATGAGTATGACATGCAGCTCAGTCTAACTACTTGATATTATTCTGTCTGGCTGCATGGAGTTACAAATGGTTGTTGGAGGAACAAAACTAGAAAATGGGACAGCAGCAGAGGTGAAATACCTCCAGACAAAATACCAAGGATCCTCAGCAGAAAAGCAGGGAAGCTATTAATTGGAAAATGGCCACCTGTCTGGCTCCAGCCAGGCTAAGAGACTCATTTTTCCCAAGCTGAAGCCTAGGACTAAATGGACACTAAACCATTAGAGAGCCCTGTCTAGAGAGAAAGGTAAGACGAATGAGAGCTGAATGTGCAGTGGCAGTAGCTAGAGGTGAGTTTGACACACACACCAAAGCTAAGTACAGAGAGTCACAAAGCCCGAGCCTGAATCGATTCAATCTTCACAGGTTAGTCTAAGCTCAGTAGATTGAACCGATAAGTAAATGAACAGTCATTTACTTTTGATTCTGGAAATGCAGCCACATGCCTGCAGCAGCCCAGGCCACAAGAAGGAGGATGCTAGAGCTTGCCTCGCTGCTCAGCTGGAGCAGGCAGCTTGGGACAAGGCTAGCCCACCCAACATGAGAGGGGCAGGGGGCGGGGGGGGGGGATTTGCATAGGAGGTGCAAAGCATTCTGGGATGCTGGGGGACTGTGAGTTAACTTGAATCTGGAAGGGATCTGGGACAGAAGTTCAATAAACTACTTAACCTAAATCATTTAAGTCTGACACTATATCTATCCAGGTTTATCTTAAACCAGCTTCAGCCATTTTGAAAGTGGTTTATGTGCACTGAACTTCTGTTGCGTTACAGATCTGAACTGGTTTCCGATCACTTACACAGGTTTGTGAGCCATTTCTGTCCCTAGCCCAAGAGAATGCTATTTTCTTGACTGCTAACCAGTATAAGGCACTATTAAGCCTATGATTTGTGACTTATGCTATAAACAGAGGTCGCCAAGTAAAGTGGAGCAGCTGTGCTGGGATGTGTCCCAACACAGCTTATCTGCTTCACTGGGCTATACAGATGTTGACTGTTGTCCTGCAGGGTCAGGACCGTGCTGTTCCCAAGGATTCAGGGGCCCAATCCTGTGGGATAACTGTGAACAGGGGAACCCCAGGTTCCCTACTGACAGACACGTGCTCCAGGAATTCCCTAGCAAGGGATTTCCTTTTCTCTACAAATGCAGGAACACATTTGCTGCAAAAAAGTGGCACACTTTTATACCACCTATGTTGCACTAACAAATTTTGGGTATTTGTGACAAAACAAGGGGCATGGATATCTGTCTTTTTGGCCTTTGGGCTGCCATAAAAAGTTTTATGGTGATACAATGTCTGTTTCCAGCCTTACTCTGGAAGTTGTAAGCAACCAGTACCACCACCACCACCTCCTGTAAAATACACAGGTCAACTGTTTTGTGTATGTGCAAATAGCTTGTTCATATTAACAGCACATTAAAAACACATTAAAATTCTGTATGAGTTGCCACAAACTTTTTCTAAATGTTACATGAATGTTATTTAATCATTTTAATTCCATTTGAAAAAAAGCTTATTGATTTCTGGGCAGCTTTAAAATACTCCTAGAAAAATCCCCCTCTCATATTTGGAGACCACAGATTTTTCAAATATTATTTTTATCTAAAAGCAAATCTTCTACTGCTGCTGCTATTACCAATAAAAATAAAGCAGCTTTCTTTGGCCTGTTATGAAAAGCAAGGTAAGTAAGTTCAATCAGGGAATTTTAAGGATTCTTTTCATCATCAACATTTTAAATTAAAAATTATCAACGCTGGTAAAAATGAGGTAAGAACCAAAAAAACTGCTTACAACTTACTTGGTTTTTTGAATCCAAATACAATAGTCTGAAATGTAGAGATCATTAAGGATGTAGGCAGGGTCATTTTCTCGAAAAATCTTGTGAATATCCAGCAGACACTTCAAAACAGCACTTTTACCTAGAAAATATTTACGATTTTTAATAAACAGATTCATTACTCAGTATCCTGAGAGCGCAGTAATCATTTTATTGCTATACACCTTTTAGCTACAACAGTATCAGAATGATCCTATCACTTTTTAAAGTTGATTTAGGGCAGTGGTTCTCGACCCTTTTAAAATCAAGGCACCCCTCAGGAAATGCCAAGTTTTTGCCTTCACTCATTCCTTGAGTGCAGAAAAATTGAGTAATTATTCTCTTACAAATAACTTAAAAAGACCACAACAAATCAGAATGTTTTTAACACTATGGATTCCTATTTGAAAATGCTGGGCTTATCTTGTGAATCATGTCTGCTCACTTAACAGTGTTACCACTTAAAAGGAACTCAGGGTACCTCAAGGGCTACTAGTGGTTGAAAATCACCAATTTAGGTACTCTTGTCTGCTGGAATTTCTCCCTTCTCCCCTCCTTTAAAAACAAAATAAACTAAGGATTTAGGTCCCAACTGCACAATGCGTTCTATTCCATTGGATTCCCCTAAATACATGAGAGCTCCTGTGAAATTAAGTAGAGTCTGCCAATACAAACCTCCCTGCAAGATCAGAGCCTTCACATTAATTAAAATCACTTCTTGCTGCTGTAACTGATTGGTTGGTTGAAGCTTAAAGTACCTGAACAGATATGTATGTTTCTCTTAACTAAAAAAGTTCTATTTTTAAATACATTTGATAAACCTCTTAAATGTGACAGCTTGGCAGCATAAACACATTTTCTTATTCTACAACCAAGAGAAACCTCTCTGCATGTTGTCCTTCATTTTTCTTTCATTGGCCACCAGTCTGGGCATTCACGTCTCATGGCAACTAAATGTTTGTCTGTTACTGAGAACACCTGTTAAATGTATTACAATTAAACCCTGAAAATAAACATGGAAATAAGTAAAAGGCATGCAGAAGTCTATTGGCCTTCGCTTATAGATTATTTCGTTTGAATTTGGGTGAGGTTACACTGTACAAATAAATTATGACCATCTGGGGATCAACTCAAAACTCCCCCTGCTGTCCAAGCACACAATCACTTATGTACTTCAGCACACAAGACCACCAGATGACACCATGTGAATTAAGCAGAGAAGCATAGAGACAGGAAGAGGTGTTGGTGCAGGTAGAAGAAGGGTACTGCACCAGAGGGGAATTGGTCAAATAAATCAGGCAAGAAAGAATCTAGATAAATATTAGGGCTGTGCAAAGCTTGGGTGGCGATTCGATTTGGAGGAGATTCGGCCCAATTCGGTGGCCGAATCTCCAAATCGAATCAGGGGACCAATTAAAAGGTCCAAATCAATTCAAAGCTCTCCGAATCTTTGGAAAAGATTCGGAGAGCTTTGATGATTTGGGCAGTCCCCAGGGGCTACAGCAGGGAGGTGCAGCAGAACTCAGAGCTGATAAGTACTAGGGACAGGGGAGGGACCATGGGGGAACTCCTGTCAGCCCCCATCCCCTGCCTGCTCTCCCAGCTCCTCCTCGACTCCCCCCCGCTCCTCCAGTCCCCCAATAGCAGCCCCAACCGCCCCAGCTCCCGACGTTTTAAAAAAAGCCCCGGTGCTCACTGGTGCTGCCAGGTGGGGGGGCATTCCT
>NW_005841910.1:2351802-2359419 GCF_000455745.1 Alligator sinensis | reverse complement strand
GGGGTTTTCTAGTTTTTTGTGGGTTTCTTTCTTAAAGGGATGGAGCCGCGGTGGGTGGGGCAGCCATGGGGTGGGGGGGGTGGTTTGGGATGGAGGTCAGGGGGCTCATGGCAGAGACCCCCCATGCAGCATGGGGGGCAGCAGGGATCACCCTGCCACCCGGAAGCACCTGCTGAGTCAGGGGTTTTTTTCCCCTCTGAGTGCTGGGAGCTGGGGCAGGCAGGGCAGCCACTGCTGGGCTGGGTGGGGACGGGCCTGGCTGATTCAGAGATTTGGCCAAATCTATTCAGGACAGTGATTCCAATCACCGAACTGAATCACTGTCCCATGTTTTATTATCCTCACTATTTGTCCATACAAGTGATTCTCAACCACCGATGCCACTAGATCCTTTGAAGGGTGCCCCAAAGTGTGAGGAGATAAGTGAGGTATGACAACATAAGCAGGTAAATTATGCAGGTAAGTACAGGCTCAGTAAAATCAGCCTCTGATCCATCACCCCCACTGCCTGACCCCTCTGCAAAGATGTATGCACTGCAACATATTAAATAGATTTTGAAATTGGGTTCCACTCAAGTCCAGAAAGGTTGAGTACCACTGGTCTAGATAAACCCAATCAAGCCAAACTATTCCAACTAAAGCAGCAGACATATTTAAATGAAATTAGGACAGTGTAAATGAAAACTTTGTTCAGCTGTTTGACTGGGTTTTGTTGTCAAATTTTTAGGCTCAACAATTTGCAACCACTGCTGTTAAGTACTGGTAAGTTACTTAAGTCACTACAAATTTCTCTCTCCTCTGTCTCTATTAACGATTTGGCTCAAGAACCCTCTGTTTCTGGCAATAACAATTTTAGCTAAGCTGAAGTCCTGCCTGATTGACATGAACCTTAAAGATCCCATAGTGTCTTTTTCTTAAAAAGCAGGCATTTGCTTTAGCGTGTCTGCAATGTGTCTTTTCCACCAACCCTTGGCCAAGTAGCAACCTAAACATTGGCTGATTTCCAACCTATTCTGCAGAAATGGCTGCATTTCAGTGATACCAGTACACACCTAATATAACTGTAATATTTTGGGTCCCCTCGTGTATTTAAAATGTGATACTGTTTTATATCCTAGCACGGGCTTGAAAACATTTCATTTATGCAACAGGACTGAAAGACAACTGAAAATGTATAAAACAGGTTTTAAATGTCTAGTGGACAAATAAAGGAAAATAAAAACCACTCTTCACACTAGGCACTAGGCTACCGCTCCAGCTCTCCCCTCGCATTTTCTTCATTCATATTCATGGAGGCTTGGCTGCCTTTTGACTGCTTCTGCACAGATACTACAGATAACAGCACATTAGTTTAATGACTGCCTACTAGTACTGCCTTTTTTCCTTATGTTCTAGCTGGAAAGAGACATTTTCATTTCATATTTAATTTATAACTTATTTAATTTCACAAAGTCTGGGCCCATCCAGCACACTCAAGGTAAAAGGAAAGGAACATAAGCTTGCTGCTATTTTGTTACAGTCCTAGTCTATTTCGTTTAGGCAGGCTGGACATTATCACTGATTTCACTTTCGTCATGCTGCCCTTCAGCAAAGTCACATATCTTTTTACATGGTGAAGGAGGAGTGAAGTGCACAAACAGTACGGTGCACTTCAGAGTTACAGAGGCCAAGGCGTGTTAAAAACAATGGGGGAGAAGGGAAGGAGAGGGCAAACCCTGACCTAACGAAAACCCGCAGGAGTTTTGCCATTGATTTCAACTAAGCCAGGATTCCACCCATGGGATCGATTTAAACCAGGAATCAATAGAGATTTAAATTTCATTTGTCCGTATTGCTTGGAGATAAAAGAGTCAACAAAAATTTTCTATTGACTGGGGTCGAGAGAAGATTTCATTTTGGAATTTCTTGATTGCTAGCAAACTCTACGATGCTTTAACATGTCTCTCCATTTTTGGGTCTCTCTTCTTTCTGCCACCCTTTACCCTCCCACTGGATATTTTACTCTCAGTTCCACAATGACTGCAATAAAATTAAAAGATTTTTTTTAAATGTATACATTATTTTTCTGTCCATCACTTCAACAGCACTTATTTTTAACAACTGTTCTGTCCTACAGCCCCACTTCTTTTTTGCAGCTCTATAATGCCTGATTTTTCTTTTTTTAGGAGACAAAAGGGGCCTTAAGAGAGCCCAACCCCATAGCCCTAAAGGCCAAACATCACAGCAACCTCCAGGGGCAATCAACTCTCTTCAGAGCCCATTAATTAAGGTCTTTCAGTCATCCTAGAAGGGGTTGTTGAGCACGTTCTGTCCCTAGAGCATAAACGCCTTAAGCGAGTTTCTGAACTCTGCAGCGGTACAAGTAATACACAACAATATATCATCCGAGGGTATCCCTACACAGTGGGTTTAAGCCACCCTACAAAGACAGCTAAAAAGTTAAAACAAATATCAGCAATATTTCTATAACAACCCCAAAAGCTGGTGAATGGAGCAGAGCCAAAAGGAAAGAAAAAAAGTTGTACACTCTGAGAATGGATGCTGTAAATTCACTTTGTTATATGTAGCTAGAGAAGCCAATCCAGAATTACTGATCCTCAGTGGAAAACACTCTCTCCTCTTGTCCTTCTTACGATAAGTCAAGACAAGCAATTTCAGCCACACCTGTAAATTCCACCCACATAAGCCACACCTGGAAGCAAGAGCAATGGATCCTATAAATAGATCAATCAAGTATCATTTGAGAGTTTGTGTTTACTGTCTGAACCTGAAGCATGGGTTGGATAAAAGACAGCCAGTGAAGTTCACAGTATAGTATTTAGCCATTCTCATGAAGAACGTTTTGTCAGAAATAACTGCACACTTTACAGTCTGGTTTTCAACTGAGGCATCCTTATCCCCACAAAAGAATGATACAATCCACATCACACGAACAGCAACAAAGCCAGAGGTCCATTGTAACTTTGTGTCCTGCAATCTCCAATAAAGTGGCTGGCTTCCATTCCCTCTCAAAATAACAAGCTCACAAAAATTGGTGGTGCATTTGTAGAAGTTTACTGAAAATATAAAGCATCACATAAAAACAATTTGCCATGTCTGATCTACTTCACATTCCCTAAAACTGTCTGAAAGTCAATGGGAGGTAAGCATTTCACACTACTAGGTACCCTTGGGAAACACTAGGTCAAACCATGAGGACAACTAGCCTAAGATTAGTATAGCAAACTTAAGTTACCTTAAGTAATGAAACACTAGCTGCTAAAGATCTAGCTTACTTCTGAAGTTAAGTATTACATGATACAAAAAATTAATATGCAGCTATTTTGGATCAGAATTTTGTTGATTGCTTAAAAATTATTTGGGTATATTTACAGACATAAATATGTTTAAAAGCTTGAATCAGTAACAAAACAGATAACTGATTTCATAAGTAGTATTTATTAGGTCTCACTATATACAACACAAGAAATAAAGAACACATATTTTTTATGTCTGCTAATAACTTTAGACAGGGCTATCCAAATGGTGGCCTGTGGGCCACATGCAGCCGGTGGGGCTCTTACAGTGGCTTGTCAGTGAAGCTGCTGGAACAGCTGTGCTGGTGCAGCTTCGGACCCCAGGGGTGAATGCCACCACCACTCATCCTGCACCCCACTGCTTACTGTCGAATTTGGAGTTTTGGTCGCTGAAGACAACTCACTTCGGTGGCAGCGCAAAGTGGGGGCGAACAGTGGAAGCATTCACTCCCTGCATTCCACAGCCGTGCCAATGCAGCAGTTCTGGCAGCCACACAAACAAGCCACTGCCTTGGCACCAGAGGTGAATCATTCAACCTGGAGCAGAAATCCCTTAATTTTGAAATGGGGTTTAAAAAAACCCAAAAAACACTTCCCCACTCCTCCCCCTCCAACATATCTGTGCAAGGAGAATATAATTTGCCCCGGTCTACATTAATCATTGGATGTAAGAGAAAACCCACCCCTGAAACTTAGTCACAGAATTAACTGGTTCCTGCACTGAAAATAAAACCACACACCAAATTGAAACCACACACCTTATTGAACAATTTTCTTTTTCTCTCTGTATTTTTTCTATTATAACATCAGATGGAGTAAATGAAGCTCTTTTTCCAAAGACTTTTCTATAGTTTTCATATATTGCAAGAAGCAGAGTCTGCATATAAAAAAATAAAAACTAAAATTTGTCTTCCCCTAAAAGAGATTTAAGGATAGTGTGAGACTGAATACTACAGGACTATAAAAGATGCCACCAACACTTTGTTTCAGCAGTACTTTGTTTTCCCACTGGAAGAGACAAAGGTCATGTACAGGTGTTCAGTTTCACCTGGGAGAGCTACTGCTCTCTCAGGAGAAATCATGAATGTACAAATGTTCAGGATTTTCTCCAACAGCAAAAATGGCCACTCCAGGAGAAAAATAACATGGGAACCTCCAGGGTTAAATAACTCTCCCCTGGGAAAGCAAATGTCTGTACAACTTACCTTTCTGATAGAGAAGCCATAGCACAGTCCTCCACCATCTCAGGGTGCTTTGCCCTCCAACAATGTCCCTGTGCTGTTCCAAATGACCAGGGAACACAAGAAGCCCCTTCACAATCCTACACTGTGCTGCACACAGGCTGACTGAGCAGTCTGGGTCAGCCAATCAGGGTCACCTTGTGCCTTGCTGCCACCTGTCTCTAGAGTATCATCTAATAGTACCAATACTGAGAAATAATCTCTATCTCCTATTTTTTGAACAAAAAAGTGTGACACCTATCAGTGTGATTGAGAAAAACAAATTCTAAGTAAATATATCCCAGCTTCACATCATTAATTTGTGCTTTAAACACCTGAATTTCCTGCCCTTCGGGCAGAGGGCTGGACTCAATGATCTTCCAAGGTCCCTTCCAGCCCTAATGTCTATGAAATCTATGAAACATTTTAGTATACTAGTTTGGTTGGAAGGACTTTTTTTGTTACTGGTCAACACACTAATCAGTTTAATAAATCCATTACAAACAGAGTAAATGTATTAGACAAGTTAGATGCCAGGACACTGGAAATAAAGTACTAAAGTGTCATCATTTTGCTGTAAAAGCATTTATAGAATAGAAAGCACGGACCATCATGGGAACGTGAAAAAACTTGTTAGGGATCTTTACAGAAATCAGCATAATGCACTTTTCTGAATACTTATGACTAAACAGGAAGGACTAATTTAAACAAATGTCTCACCCACTTTACAATCCAGCTTAAAAATAGTTCAAGCATCCTGAACCTGGAGAGTGAGCTCTTACTGTAGCACTTCATTTTAAAACCAAATTACTTACATTTAAAAAAAAAAAAAGAGGAATAGTTAATCATGCACTGTTTTCCTATTTGTTTTCCTGACACAGCTGTTTACTTTTTGTTTAAATTTCAATACTGCATTCATTACCTTGGAAAACCAATAGTTTCTGAACAACTGGTTATTAAGTCAAATAACTGAACTGCAGAGCTGTTAATTGTTTGTAGCAAAACTGTACTCTGTTTTCTTTTACATGAGTGGAAATGACTTATTTCCTACAGGCTGTTTCTTTGCCATTCTGTTATACTCTGTTATTCTTCACTCAGACAGAAACATGAGGCAGGACAGAATTCCAGACTTGCAGTTAAGTATTCTGAAAAAGTTGTCAGTAAACTGAACAACTGCCATCACCAGGCATGGACTGACCTTCCAAGCCAAAATATTCTACAAAGCTTTACAGTCCAAATCCATTATTAATGTGCACCAGCATCTGCCTTCACTGTACAGGGACGGGCTTTAATCCCGTATAAAATCAAACAGGCCACTCGTTTAAAGTTAAGCACTCATGTAAGTGTGTAGATCATATGAAATAATCTTGTAGTTAAGATTTATTACTAGTATTTGCTTTTTACGGATGTATATAGTCACGTTTACTCATACATAATGTATAAGACATCTGGGTACACAGTGATGCATAAATTTAGTGGTGCTGGACTTCCGGCATATTCAAAATTAATATATAACTCACCAAGTTAACTCCCCCTTTGCTATTTTTAAGTTTTCAGTGGCATATTATTAAGCTGTCAGTAGAACAAAACATGAAATTTATGTAATTTAAGCCTCTATTGCCTTTTACAAATTTATACAGTCTCTTGTTTATTTTTTCTGATAAATAATACATACACATCTAAAACACACTTCATCAGAATTAATTGTAGTCTGGTTATTTTTTAATTTAGAAATGTAGAGCTTCATATGCCATACACCAAAGACCATAACAGTAGGAAATAATTTCAGAGCATAATACTAACATTTTCAACCCTCTGGATCTTGATCTCTTTTATTTATATCATGGCTACCCTAGTAGGGCATAGGGCTTCATAAAGCATTTTATAACCGTAATCTATTGAGGGAAGTTATCGCCTACTTTCCACTTATCTGGCAAACTAGTGGGTTAATTTAAGTATTAAAAAACATCATGGCTTAATTCAGCATAGTATCTTTCTTCCTATTTGCGATAGAAGCTGTAACAGGCATATCTTCACTTTTGCTGCCTTGCATGAACCGGTCTGAACTCCTAAAATTCTACCTATTACCCTGACAGGCAATCTGTGAGGACAGCCAGTCACGTTTCATCTTGCCTTGGTTTCCATGGAAACCAATACAGCCAAAGAAATGCATACAATACACCTGGACAGAACTAAACTAGTTGCATTTTTACTGTTTCCAGTGCTTTTAAATCATTAAATATTAAATGATGGGGGGACAACTAAATGGCTCATGGGATACAGGATATGCAGTATGTCTCCACTAGATTATCCATTTTGTACTTTACTGACTACAAGAGGAGCTTCAAGTGCTTTGCTTCACTCAAGAGTTTGGCTGTTAAGAATCAGTTTAGAAGAGAGGTGTCCAAACACACCCGGAGCCCTGGGCCAAATCTGGACTCTGGGGCACACAGCAGCCGCATGTGGCTGCCATGGCTATCAGTGGTGGATCTGGCAGTAGCAGAGATGGCAGCAAAGGATCTGGGGGCAGTGAGAGGCCCTGTGGCAGAGGTCTGCCAGCAGTGGTAGTGAGCCAAATTCACCGCTCACTGCCACTGCCCGAGGTGGCAAAGGGCCTCAATATCCAATGACTCGCTGGTAGCCCATTAGGCTGGACAGGGTGGTTCTGCAGGCTGGATCTGGCCCACTGGCCATGTTTGACACCACTGGTTTAGAAAGACAAGGTTGTTACTCTTCAGTGACCTACAGGAAATTGAATTTAGTTGGTTCTCAATGTATACTTATCTATTATTTTTACTATGTTCATAATACCACACATGATTTATGCAGTATCGGAGACATGCAGAACATGTTTTACACAAACACAGTTGCTACTCAAAGGAGTTTACAGTCAAAGATCCACTTTCCTTGCCAATGTACCAAGTGATTTCAAAGCACCAACAGAGAACCTGGTGCTGTCATTATACATGCCAAGTGGAGATAGTTGATGGAAGAACATGATGAGGGATGATACAAGGCTGACAAACAACTGATATTATTATTTAATAAATAAAGGCATAGAAATAACACTAAACACATTTGTAGCATTGTGTGTAACACTT
>NW_005841910.1:2349640-2351771 GCF_000455745.1 Alligator sinensis | reverse complement strand
CATTCCTTTTACCATTTGATACCCTAAACCCACTAAACTACCCTGTACAAATTAGACGCTATTTAGGGAAATGTTGCTGGTTAGAGGTTCAGCACTCAAGTCTACACTCTTTGGTTGATAATGTTCATCAAGTACCACATCATGCAGGAACAGTTATTGTCCTAAACATATTATAGATGTAGTCATGAAAGAAATTTGCAGAAGGCACCTAATTCTTTTAGTTCACTTCTAAAAGTACAAGGCATATACTGCTGTGAAATGGCTCGTATAGGGAAGACAACTTTATTGATATTTTAAATGTATGCAGCCATCCATTCTATCTGCTAGCATACAAATATGTTCAAGGCATAAAATTGGGGTTATTTTAAATTTACGATAACAATAAATTATTTTGTGCAAATGTTATCTTGAGATGTGGTATGATCATTTTTATTAACTGGAAATGTAATATGGATTACTTAGCTATAGCTATTGGCTATGGATTACTTAGCTATAGCTATTGGCAATCCAGCATATAGGATTCTGCCAGAGACCGAAGTCTGCAGTTTAAGCAGGAATTGCAGGGCACTGATAATTTTGTTACCAGTATATTTCCTATAGCTTTGACTGGACATTTTCTCTGCTACTCTGGCTGGCTGTTTGCTGCTACTATCGCTATGTCATCAGCTTTACTCCTCCACCATCCCTCCTCCCCTCGCTATAGTCTTATGGGCCTCTTTCCTGCCTATCAATTTACCAAAACCTTTCCTAAACCTTACCTAAAAACATTTAATAGCACGTACTAGATGTGTGATGTTCACAAGCCATCGCATTATCCACTTTGCTTACATGATAATATCCTCTTCCCCTACACCCTTTGTCTGTCTTGTCTGTTTAGGCTGTACTTTTACAGTTACTACGATGGTTACTTCGTACAGTGCCTAGCACAATTAGACCCTGTTCTTGGTTGGCCCCTTGTGACATAACAACAATAGACTTCTCGTTCCTATTTCAGGAAATACAAAAATAGTAGAACCACATTTTCACTGCACAGAAGATGTTTTTTCTTCTTTCTGTGGGCCTCTGGTCCAGCACTGGAAGTGGGGGAAAAGTATTAATTCTTTAAAACAGCCACAACTTGTCCCACCAGAACAACTGTAGACTCGGACAGGCTGTCAGTTGCTGAGCCTTGAAACATGAATGCCATCGTTTTACCTGAACTCTATGCCTCTCCTGACATCACTCAATGGAGTTAAATGGAAAGGATGTTCAGTACTTTCCCCTTTGAAGTTCACTGTCTGACCCTTATCCAGTGAATGATAACTTGGACTAGCAGTACTTTTTTGGCACTAGCCCACGTTTAAATATAGTGAATTCTAGACAGAACTGTACATGATTTGCAGCTGCAGTTCCCATACATGCAATGAAAAGTAATCCGTTAATAACTGTTACTTCTCCAAAGGAAAAAAAACCCCTGTAATGTGGACCATACTGCTTTTCTGAATGCAACTATCCACCATACATAGCAGGGTTTTAAGTAACTTTAACAATGCAAAATATAATCATGGGTGTGTATCGCTGTACACCTGAAGCAAAGCAGTTCTGAAAATGAAAGCAGTTTTGAAAGTCTGCATGGTTATGGGAAAAACTGGAGTAGAAAGAGGATTCATAATAAGAGTGCTGGTGCTGCAAGATTTACTGACAGCCATTAAAAAGACGACAGCCCTGCACCGTGAAACAAAGCAAGGCTACAAGTACCTAGTTCAGTCAGGTTTTTATTCCTCAATTTAAAAGAAAAAACATGTCGGTATAGGATCCCTCTATTACACATGTTCAGTTTACATAGCAGTACTTGGTTATTACTTGAAATGGCCTGATTCTGCCTATGCAAAAGCAAAGACAGAGCATTATGACGACATGGAAAAAGTGGAGGTTTCGTTCTTTCCCACATGAACATTTTATGACATATACCACATTATTTGAAGCTTTCCACAGCATGAAGCCATAATTGGTCACTGATAAAACTAAGTTAGTACTTATTCAACTTTGGACTTAGGAGCTCCCCATTAACCTGTTTAACAAATTTGGTCACCATCCAGTATGTCTTGCCATGACCATATAACAATGACTGCTGAGATGACTCAGACCATAC
>NW_005841910.1:2338614-2349609 GCF_000455745.1 Alligator sinensis | reverse complement strand
CAGGAATTTTAAATCATGATCAATAGGATACTGCTGAACAGAATGGTCTCCAAAGCCAAACTTAGGGAACGTTTTCAAAACTGCCCTTAATTAGAGCCTGATTTGCAACCCACAGGAATCTCTTTTGCCATGTTTTTCAGCAGGCTTTGGATCAGGCAATTGATGCCCCCATGAAGACAGTCCTAAGGTAAGCTACCATGGCCCATCTAAAGCTTTGAACATAAGCTGTCACTTTGAAACCATTTAATTTGAACAGAAATAAAAGTATATTTTAGTTACTTTAAAACAGGAAACAAAATCTGTCATGTTACTTCATATGACAGTAGTTTCATCATCATATCCCAGTGAAAGGAAATCCCTCTTGCTCAAAACATACACACAAGCACACAACACAGTCACAACTATGCAGCATATGCGCAACATGCTAATTAATACAAATTATTAAAAAATATTGAAGTGTCTCACCTAACTGCAGTACCATGGCTGCGTCACTGAATGCACACGTCACCAATCTGAAATGTCTGTAGAGCGGGTAACACAAAACTCTTCTTCCGAAGGATACCAGAACGTCCGGAACACTACTGAAAGTCTGCACGCCAATGAAATTGTTTAATTTAATTGAACAGAAATGAACACAGCTGCATTTTGAAAAGTGTTTTAAAAGAAGTCATAGCTACATACACAAAAAGCCCATACTTTTAACAGAGCTGGAAAACACCAGGTTAATTTTAAACAGCAACAAGACCTTGTACTTGCAAACTGCATGGCAGGGTTATAAAAAGATGATCCATTTTAGTAGTTTTGAATAAAAATGAATTTAGTGAATATTTCAATAAAATAATTAACTCATTTTTGCCATTTTTTAGATTAAATTTTAGCTCTTCCCCTTAATATTACATATATTAAAGCAAACCTATAAAAAGCCTTTTAAGAATAAATAAAAATTAAAAACACATGATTTTAACAAAATACACATGCACTTGTAAGATCTTAAAAATGATATATGACTCTGCCTTTCAGGAAAGTTATGGATACTGCAGATAGGCATAAATATATCTCCCTTGGGAAGGCAGCTCATTGTCCTCCTTTATGAGTGAGGAAGACCTCTAATTTACTTAGGCCAGAGGCATTAGTGAGTTATTAAAGACTCTCTCAAGACTGATTTCCTTTCTGTCTTCTACTTTTCAAAGATAAAGCATTCCATTTATTAATTTTAAAAAAAGAAAACCTGTTTCATCTTGAATTCACAATTTATTAAAATTAATAAAAAACATGATGCTGACAACACAGTATTTTTGGTGTTATATGAATGCTGCAACTTATTTTTCATTTTAGAGGTTACTGATAAGCATTTTAATCATTTATACATTGATATTTATTCAGTCAGAAGGTGTGAGCATCATACAGAGCAAAATGGCAGCCAATTTAAACTATATCTGAGGCAGCCCAGGTAAGGTACTGGGCAGGGATGAGGGGGTTGGAAAACAAGCGCTGAGGCCATCACTGCATTTTTAACTTCACGATTTGTGACTAATTCTGCAATCGGCTACCTGACATTTTTTTAAAAATGTATAAAACAAAGTCCAATCCTGAAAACCCAGGACTAAGCCAACAGTTCCTGCCACCTTGACAAGTGAATCCTTGGAAGTGTTTGCAGGATTGGGCTCTAAATTGGGTCTAAGTCTTCAAACTGCCGGTCTGCAAACAGAGTTATGAGCAAGCCCTTCAGCTCATTCAGGCATGGTTAGTTCTGTAGGGCTAACAGGGTCTGAACAAAAAGGAGGTTTTGGTGATATCTTTTATGGGTCCACCTGTATAGTTTGGAGAGATGTTGGACCAGCTTTTGGCCATAAAGTGCTCTTCCATGGCTGCAGCAGCACCCCAACCCTATTCTAAAAAAAATAAAAAAATACCCACAGTTGCAGCTTTAACATGAAGGATAGTTGTGACAATCACTCAGGCTTGCAGACAACTCAAAAACAATAACTCGAATGAAACTACCCCACGCTGATCAGTCAGGATCCTGTGGACTCGGCAATTCTGCAACTACAGAATGTGACATTTTTTTCTAAGCGCTCATGAAATTCAATCTTTTTCATGAATCTGGCCACTCTGCTACAGCCAAGAAACCTACAGCCCACTACCAGGCTGCAGTTGCCTCTGGATTCCTGTCTTCCCTCAAGCAGGGAAAATTAGATGACCGTGCATGCTGTCTGACCTATTGCTTGAACCCAAACAGCAGAGGACAGGGAACCAGAACCCAATTTGGAGCTACGTTACAAAGAGGGAGCCAAAAAAGGAAGCTCGTGGACTAGGAAACCTGGGGAAAAAGCTTGGAAGCCAAGGTCCACCGAACTAGCATGATGATCTGCTGAAAGGGCTATAAGTTCCCACAAGTCCCAGCACAAATTATTATTTTATTACAGAAGAACATGGCAGTAGGGCCTAAAGGCCCCAGCTAGGCTGGACCCATTTATGCTACGTACCCTATGCATACATAATAGGGAAGGTGGCCCTGAGCTAGACCTACAAAATTCATATTCTCTCAGAGGGTCTTCAGGATGAGAGAATGTTTTAGCTGAAAAATACCTTTCATTTCATTCACAGTTTTTCATCTTTATTGTTCATTAATTCAGTTATTCGTTTAAAAAAGGGATTTCCAGTCACCAAAGCAAGTTTGCATGATACTAGGATTTGCACACAGAAAATACTGTGCTATTTGTGTCCCCCCCATTCTCCCCTACTTGGATTTCCTTGACAGAAACAGAGCCATTTTAAATAATAAAATTTAGCTACAGAACAATTTCAAAGCAATATATATTCATCACCCGTTTAAAAAGGAAGTACAATGCATGTGAAGATCAGCATGGAAAAGATCATTAGAATAATCCTTTCTAAAATTAATTGCCCTGGAAGATAAAACCTCTTGCCAGTTTTAAAGCTAATGTTAAGACACATTTGAAAGGTTCTGATCGACAGCTGCTGTCTTAACATCCAGCACTACATTTTGTCAGTAAAATAAAAAATATTGTCTCAAGCTTTTGTTCAAACAGCTGGAATCTTAACGATCATTTTCTAATGATATGCATACAGTTGCCCACAATAGGCATTTTGCTAAAACATCAGCGTATCACAGTATAAAGATGGGAAAAGAACTACTCTTTTTTCATTTCTCTTTTTTCATAACAAGAAGCAAAATCCAAGTTCATTCTTACCATAGCTTTGCTATAATAACCTGATTGATATATGCAGAAGCCACATCCAACCAGACAAAGTGTATTTGTTCAAAGAAAAAATGGCTTCCTGGGGGAAGAATGATATAGCTAATGCTCTTCAGAGTGACTGTCTAGTTCATGAAAGCAAGAGACAGCATCTCATCTTATGCTGGTTTACTCATGATCCCATAAAGCCAGGTGGCCAAGAAATTTCATTCACTTTCTCAAGACTCCTGTTGCTCTTGCATACTATAGCGTTTCATTTCATCTTATGGATATTACACTTTGCTTCATGGTGGTTAACACTTACCAGATACCTGTGCAGTCTAAAAATCCCCCAAACATTAGCCTGGAATTATATGACGCACTTCCTAAAAAAATCAGTCTTAAATAAATAACCTTGTACTGTACTCAGTTTTGGAAGTTATAATAAGTAATTACACAACATTTTTAACTTCTAGAATTAATTTAAAATGGCACATATGCAAAGGAAAATACAAACGGAGAATGTATCTACAGTAAATGAATGAGCAAAGTATGAGTTACAGGAACAATGCCAACATAGGACCTGAAATTTCCCTTACCTCAAGCCAGCACAATGTTGCACTTAGTTTTCTGATACTCCAAGGTGATTCAACCTGATGGGGAAAGGCAGGGAGAGGGGAGGCGGCAGGGGTGACGACATAAATGTTACTGAATCCAATGTTCCAAATTGCCAACAAAACCTTGTGGAAGACAGTTTAAAGCTGCAAAGTTTAGGAACCTTTATGAATATGAAACATTAATCACATTATGGTACTGAAACGCCACAGGACAGATTTAAACGCAATATCCTGTTAATTGTCAAGTATTGCTCCCTATTTGGAATGTTTAGCCTGTGCCCAAAAAGTCTTTAAAATGCAACTGCATTTTAGTAGGATTCTGTCTTTCCCATGCACACTTTCTTCAAGGAACTAACTGCAGCTTGAATCTGTCTTCCCAATGCAACAATACAGCACAAATTAAAATGCCTGGTTTCCTGAAAACTGCTCAAGGATTCTGGCTTCCAGATGTGGGGAATCCTAAAGGCAGCAGTACATACACACTGTGGTTATTTTTTAAATCTGGCAGGCTCATGGGATTTGCAAGGTAGAATGGTTTAGTGGATTGAGAATGGCTATAAGCCAGAAAGCCTGAACCTTAATCCTGACTCTGACAAACGTCTGATTTGTGGCCTTGGGCGAGCCATGTAACTGCTGAGTATCTCTGTTCCCATATTTTAAAAATTAACATAACAGCATTTACTCATCTATCCTGCATGGCTGTTATGGGGATGAATTAATCCATGTTTGCTGAGAACAATGAAAACAAGAGGTGATATAGCAGCAGTGTTGGTATAGGCACAACCACTTGACCTACGCAGACCTGAAAAGTTCTGCCCACAATTCTCATTTCTATCCCTCAACACTCACGCCAACCCAGAAGGATGGGTTATCTGTTGCAATAAGGTGGCAAAAAAAAAGAAATGTAACAGTCCTCAGAAAGTAGCATAGCAAGGGACTTCGCTGGACAAAGTAGAGCATTCAGACACTCTGCGCATAGACCTTGGCAAAGAGATCAAGGCATTCTTGGGGAAAGTGGACTCCACTAAAATATAGCTTGAGCATGCTAGGCTCTGGTTTTCTAGTTTTCCCACAGTCCACAGTGAACTCTAGGAAACACAAGGCAAGTCAGAGCAGATAGGTGTATGGCTACTTTTACGCAGATGAATAGACAGGCGTCAGAATATGAGAGACTAAAAGAAGCCTTAACTTTCCTCCTGTCCACCTGTTTGTACTGAACTACAGGTAAGAGACTTGGGCTGTTTTATGTGGCAGCTTTTAATGCTTTTTCTATTACTCACTAAATTTAACAATGCCCATCACCCATGTTCAAAAGGATTTTAAAATAAAACTGAAGCAGATACAGTTTCAGAGCTCTGAAATTCCCTCCATGACAGATTCAAGTCGAAGTGGCAGCTGCTACAGAACACCAGAACAGGGGTAGGCAACCCCGGCGCACGTGCCAGAGCATGGCACACAAAGGTATTTTGTTTGGCACGCACGCCTTGGGGCAGATGATGGGGAAGGGGCCAAGGCTGCACTGCCACAACAAGGATCGGGCACTTTGTGGCTCCCCGGCTGTCTGCCCCTGACATGTTTTTGAAGTAGAGGTTTTGTGTTTCTGGCACTCTGTCCAAAAAGACTGCCAACCCCACACTAGAACTTTGTTCTTTGTTCTCCAGGCCCATCATGCTTTTCCTACCTAGTCACTATGTATCTACACAAATAGTGTTGCTGTTACAACATACATTTCTATTATAAACAAGTCCAGACAAACGCACACAAAAAATTAAAACCAGTATCAAAAAAGGTTCTTTCATGTAACCACTACATATATAATCAAATCATAGCAGCAACCCAGGAAATAATCTGAAGCATTTTGTATCTCCAGCACTCCCTTTTGCTTCCTCTTCCCACAGCTAAAATGATGTTCCAGAGCTATAGCACCAGTATAAAAATCTTTTTAGAATGGTACCAGTTGCCACCCCACAGGCTAACTTGGAGAAAAAAATGTTCCAGTCCTTCACTTTAATTTACCCACCAACCTTTATAATGCTGGGAACAAAGTTCACTTTAAAAGCCATGCCTCCCAGGGAAAAGCACAATCTCTTGTAGCTGAGCTGCTAAGCTACTACAAAAGTTTCATAAAAAAAAAGTACTTACATTCTTTTCTCCTCCAGTAACACGGACTTCATAGCAATATGCCAGAAGGATATCAACTAAGCTGAGATATACTTGATGACAGGTTCTTTTATCCAGCAGGTAAGATTTATTTGTGAATTTTCTCAGCTGCTCTCTCTCTTCTTCCGAAAAGACAACTGCAAGAAGCAAAAAGAGCAAACAATTAAAAAATGAAAACTGAAATGTTCATTTTTAACAAGTGGCACCATGCCTTCCTTCCACCAGCCCATAAAAGCAAACATAAAATTAAATCACAAATTTAAAATTATGTACCTTCTAGAGAAAAAGCCTAAATCATTTTTACTTCCACTATTATCAATATTTTATTCAACTTTTGTGTACTCTTCTTAGTGGCAGATCCCAATTCTGCAACGTACTCTGTGTAGGTAGAATCTTGCACATATTAGAAACCCACTGAAAGTGATCTGTGATTTCTGAAGTCTCTGATACAGAAATTAATGCAAGATCAAGCTAAAAGATAGTGCTGAAAATGTTCTGAAGTCATTATCAAAGAAACCAGAAATCGGAATTCTTGGTTCAATGGCAAGAGAAGGAAAACAGAATATTTTCCCCACTGCAGGATAGGAGAGGAAGGAGAAAAAGTAGCAGTACAGGAAGGGGAATAATTTAAAGTTATGAACATGTTTTAAAGGCAACACTGCTTGTACTGGCAGATAATATCCTCCCAGCACCAGATGAAAGATCAGTGTGGAAATCCTATCCCCACTGAAGTCAACTTCAGTTCTTGTTCATGATAATTTTTGATCTGACACTTATTTGCAATACTTGTGTTCTTGACACTGCAGGCCATCATGAGGTCTGATGAGGTTGTTTCTAGAGGGCAACTGTCCTTTTTATCTGAGGACTTCTAAAACAGAATTCATCTGTCAGTCTTCCTGTTCATTTTTTGGGGTTATGAGGAGGTTTTGACAGGAAGCCATGGGACATAGTAGACACTAAACCCAGGTAAAAATTGGGCAGTTAATTAACAGTAAGTAGGCAGTAAGATGAGCAATTACAAAGCGAAGGAAGACTTGGCAGAAATTATACAGGCTTCTTTGAATAAGGGCATCTGTGACTTGGCTGCACATCACGTGGGCCTTCTGGATTCCCCAGCTCCTGTCACTGATACAGAAAGCAGGAATTGCCAGCTATTTCCATTGCTTGGAAAAGTCATGGTCTTTTTAGGTTCAGACACTGGCTAAAAAAGCCAAGCATGGAACTGATCTAAGTTACGCAGGTTTCTGAAAGTGGCATAGTTTAGATAGGTAGTGAACACAACACACATTTGCCCTTTGGTCAGGAAGAAAGACATTTTAGATTGGGCTCTGCCATTTTTAAACCAGGCTACGTGTGCCGCATTTCTGGTCTGTTATGTGTATAGATCGATTCTGTATCCTCAACTTCTATTCTGTTATGGGTATAGACTGGTTTCCAATCACTTATACCAGAAACTATGTAATGTCTCTACATAGCCATTGTCAAGGCTAACTGCAGAAGAGTTTAAGGATGGATAACAAAGTGCTTGTTATAGAGCAACAAGGTTTTTTGGGTAAATGTGGTATCTTTTATTAGACCAACTAAATAGTTGGAAAAAATGTTCTTTGCAAGCTTTCGGGCATAAGCACCCTTCTTCAGGCACAGGGAAAGTCTGCTGGTGTTATGTGTTCTCCACAATAGAACAGACACCTTAGACCAACATGTCCTTAGGCCAACATGGCTACAACCAACACCACTTCTTATAGGGCTACATTTTAAGGACGTTCACAATATGCAACTCATGCAAGAATGAGACTACCTGCTTATACGTTTCTAGGAATGAGCATTTTACAGTTTTATGACTTGCATGAACTGCAGTTTAAGCTACTGACTGGGAGTTTTAAAGGGCTAAAATGTTTGGGTCCCAATTATTTGAAGAGTTGTTTCTGCCTTTCTATTAGTGTTACAGTGGCAACTTTCTGAGGTTTCAAACTAAAGGCGTCCTGGTGACAAGAGGCTTTCACAAGCTATGGAACTCTCCTCCCTGTTCAGACTGATGCAGATTAGATTTGATCATCTTTGGTATGCGTCTCAAAGCTAATCTACTTCCCAGATTTTTTCCAGAATGAAGGAAAAGAGACCAATTAGCATTGGAAGGAATAAAAGCAGTTCATTTTGATGGGTTACGAGGTCCTTTTATCGTCATTTTGTCCAACTGATTTCTGATTGTACATAAAATTATTCTTCTATACCTAACAGGTTGTTACAGGCAATTTTACAAATATGAATGAGTAAAACCTACCCACTCTTCAATTTTATTCCAAGAATAGCTACGAACAAACCCACTTACTTCCTATTGGCATTTTTAAAGCAATAAATCATCCATTTCAATTAGCTGCTGCAAGCCAAAGATTAAGATTTTTTTGGGTCCTGCAAATAGATGAAACGTCATATAAAACCTAGGGCTGTCAATTAATCGCCATTAAAGTGTGCGATTCACACAAGAACCAATTAACATGTTATTTTTTTTAATGTGTTAATCACGCACGTGGTTTTGGAGCCCGCACCCGAGCTCTGCTCTGCCACCATCACCACTGACTCTGAGCTGCCTAGCAGGGCAGCGCTGGCAGTGCAGAGGACCACAGAGCAGTCCAGTTACGGGCTCCAGGCTCTTGCAGCAGGAAATGGCGGGGGGGATGATACACGCAGATGCAGGCGCACAGACACAGACGCAGCTTGCATGCAGCCAGGAATGCAAACCAGCAGGTGTAGAGTAGTACCCAGTAGGTAAGTCTGTAGAGGGGAAGGGGTGCGGGGGCAGGCGGGTGGTAGATTAAGGCCCACATGGTGAGAGAGGGAGTGGGGCAGGGGTGAACGGAGCCCCGGAGCCAGTTGTGGGACAGAGCTGTGGGCAGCTTGTCCAGGGATGTGGGCGCAGCTCCCCCCTGCTGCACATACCCACAGGGAAGCATGTGCTCCCCGGATTTGTACATGGGGCAGAGGCGGGCTGTCCACTGGGGCTGGGGCTCTGTACCCTGCTGCCTTTGCCCCAGGACCCATCAGGCTGTATTCCTGTAGGGTTACCATATTTCCAGTTTCAAAAAAGGACACCTGGAGCAGGGGGTAATATGATTGTGGGGGGAGGGACAGTGATATGCCCATGCGCTGCCTCTGCCCCTCACTCCCAAGCCCCCACCCCAGCCCTGCTGCTGCCCCTCACTGCTGACCCATAGTACCCTGCATCCTGCCAGGGTGCGCAGGGACCACCCCCCTCCCTAGGCTCCAAACCCCCCACACACACCCACAGCCTCACAAATTCTCCCTCACATTTGCACCCCACCCCAACCACAGAAAGTACCTGCATAATTTTGAGTTGTTAGCTGTGCGATTAAAATTGTGATTAATTGCAACTATTTTTTTTTTTAAATAGTGCACTCATTATCTTGCTAACTCATGTTGTAAGTTAGTGTATTAGTAACCCATCCTCATATTAGTAAAAAAGATTTTTGCTGTTTAGATTTTCAAAGGAACAAATTCTGTTTCTTCTTTCTCATACTGACTTTTTATTTTTAATGAGTACAAATTAGGGTTAATGTTGAACAATGCAGTTCCTCTAATAGTTGCCTAAATGTAATGAGAAAAGGTTTTTGAACTTTTCCTTAAACTGTAGGAGAGAGAAGTGAATGATTAACTACAAGTGCTCCTATGCACACTTGGACTATATTAAGAAGAAACTGGTCTCACGTCAAATTAAGATAGCAAAGAGGCTGTTCTAAAAGTTTTCATTCAGATTGTTAGCTTACAGCTTTATGAACATTAAATACTTTGATTTTAGTACTTAGTTAATTTTGTGAACTAAACATTTCTTTGGAACCTAAGCCAGCATCCACTTCTTTACAAATTCCAACATAAAGAAATCCCAGCTTTTGTCCTATCTTTTCCTTTTGCCATAGGTTAGCAAGAATGACAGTTTATCAAATGAATAATAATTCTTCCCTTTTTTCCATCAATACCATGTGGTTCAGCATTTATCCCTTACATCATATAAACACATGGTGCGATCTAGATTTTTAAAATTACCAAGAGGTTTGCTTATAAACCCTTATTGATTTTTCAGTGAGTGACCTGGTTCATTTATGTTAAATTGTCTGTAAGCCTACTTGTGAATGTTACAAAACATTTGAAAAAAATCAATTTCTGAAAAAAACATAACATAAAACCATTTGCATTTTGTTACAGAACGGTGGGCTCTGAGGTGGTATCAGACGCTATCACATCAGGGTGCCCGCACTTAGAGCGAGGTCAAATTGGAAAAAAACAAGTCATTTTCAAATTTCAACTAACTTCCAGTAGAGAAACCTCAGGAGGAGACTGTTCTGCAATTTATTGCACAATTATATGTAAATGGAAATCTCACCCTACTGAGGCTATCAAATAGGCACACAAACTACGTTAGGTAAAATGGAAGATGGAAAAGATTAAAAGCTAAAGAGGGAATCTAAAGAGCAAACAGCCTAAGATATGAAAACAAACAAAAAATATTTAAGTATAACTAGAAAACCCGTGAGAGAATTGCTATCAAAGACTAAACAGAACAATTTAGGCAAACGATACTTCAGGGAAGCCAAATAATTCCTCAGGGACATCTGTTGCTAGCTACAGTCGCATGACGGATAACGTACCAGGTAGACCATAGGACTGATCCAGTACAACAATCTATACTCCGTGAGTGCTACAGAAATATGCATAGGTAAAACATGATCAACAATCCAATACATGCATAAACATGAGTTACACATTATCAGGGACAAGAATCAGTCCAAACTGACTCCTTAAAATTTTGCTACTAACAAAAAAATTTGGATTCTGTAACCAAAGTCCACATTTTGAGGGAATATGTAAGCATGAGCATGCAATGAGATTACTAGACCTGAAAAAAGCAAGAGAACCCTGCATGAATGAGGTGATCAGCACTATAACCCACCAAAATGAGATGGCATAAATGACAAAAATATGCTTCAGAAGTTGTGTGTTTTGAA
>NW_005841910.1:2302950-2338604 GCF_000455745.1 Alligator sinensis | reverse complement strand
TTTTTAATGTACATCCAATTTATACAGGGGAAAAGCAGGTCCACTGGAAATCAGCAAATAAGTTCTGGAGCAGACAATTCCCTAAGGTAAATGTTGTGAGATGTTCATTAATTTAGTAGCTACTAAGTGCCAGGTGTTCTTAATAAAATTTCACTCTAGAGAAAATACTTTTCCTCTAGTTGACAAATAAAGATCTTTCCAGTCCTTAAAGATTTTGAGTTATAAATTAGCCAGGCCTGAAACTGCTCATTAACATATCAAAACACCTACCCCTTCATTTTTCAAATATTCTGCCTAGATAGATCAGAAGAACAATAAAACCATAATTATATTTTTACTACTTCACACCTGTATTTTGCACATTGTGTTACTAATGTTGTAGCTAACAATATTTGCACAGTATTTAAGATTAATCTCTTGCAGATCAGTATCAGTCATTATCTAGTGCATGCTAATTACACGAGCCCTTCTAATCAACTTGATTTATAATTTATACATTAGTAATGCCCAAATGATGTTTCTTGGTACAGTGTAATTATGTGTTTTTCAAAAGGTCATAATATACACTTTCTCTTTATCAAACTCCAAACAAGACATTTTTTTCAAGAAAGAGATTATTAGGTATGACTATTATAAAGCAACTCTGATAATTTCTGTACAAAAATATTTAAGTTAAACCTTTTTTAAAAAGTTTCTTTTGTGCAATCATAGCATAGTGGAACTAGCAGTGGCATACAGTTGCACAAGCAACTTTTTCTGGAGAAGCTAAATATTGCTAGGACTTTATAATAAATAAATGTGTTTCAAATTGCTTTTTAATGTTTAATATCAAATTAAAGACAGGAAGAGGAAAAAATATGTAATGGGATACTGTGTTGAAGGCCTTCTTGAAGTCCAAGTAGATGACATCTACCTCAACTCCTGCATCTAAGCATTTAGTGACCTGGTCATAAGAAGAAACAAGGTGAGTCAGGAAGGATCTACCTACTATGAACCCATGCTGGTTGCCCTTCAGCATTAAATTACCCACTGGACTCCTACAAATGTGATCCTTGATAATTTTTTCAAGGGTTTTCCCAAGGATAGAGGAAAGAATAACCAGCCTATAGGTACCCAGGATCCTCCTTCCACCCCTTCTTGAAAATAGGGACCACACTGGCCCTTTTCCAGGGATCTTAACTGATGGCTGTGATTTAAGCTGAGAAGGAAAACGAGGGAAAAAAACAATAGGGACCTCACCTGAGCACCACAAGTGCTCAAACAGCCATGCCGGTGGCTCTGCTATGACACTGGCCCATTCTTTCAGCACCCTTGGATGGAGCTCATCCGGTCCCACTGACTTAAACACATCCAGCCCCTCCAAGTGTATCTTTACTAGGTCACCGCTGACAGTACCTGCATTTCACAAACATCTTCCAAGCCCTCTTCAAGCCCATTTTTTCCATGAATCCTCAAACCTGTAGATACACTATATCAAAAACTCTATTTAAAAATGTCTCCTCCTGTTACTGTATCATTTTGTCACCTTTCAAGACTGCAGAATTGTGGGGAAGAGGCCTGTTTTTGTACAAAGCCTATCACCCTTTCAAGCAGTGCTTAAATAAATACATATATAAATATTTTTCCCCTACTTGAAGAGAATGTGTGCTCAGGACTATCACTGCTACTAATGTTACTCATGCAATGTGAGCCAGGAAGACTGTGCAAGACATGCATAACAATTTCAGAGACCTCAGGAAGAGAAAACAGTAATTCATTGTAAATCTGTGAAACTCTTGCTAATAGTATTTGGGCATTCAGAGGCTTATTGAAAGGCTGGATCTTTAAAAAGGAATTGTATCTCTTCTTAAAAGAGATCAGAGAGAGACTGGTCAGCAGTAAGCATGATGGATTAGTGTAAATAAAATAAATTATCCCTGGAGCATATACATGTTATATTAAATGCATGTGTCTGCCTGAGCCTTTGAAGACTTTTGTGTTGCCTAAGAAGGAGTTTTACTGTTCTGTGATTTGAAGTAGAATAAAAATGAACTTTTAACTAAGCTGAACGTGACTGTTACAAAATATAAAGCCTTTCATCTGGAATCTGTAGAAGCGAGTCTCTAATGTGAACCTTAACAGAAGAAAGAGAGCTTTTGAAAAGTCTCTCCCCCATGGGAAAGGCTATATAATTAGTTAGGCTTTTGGGGAGGATTATTTGACTTGCATTAGACATTGAAAGTATGAACAAAAATTTGGGCCTGTCAGCTTTGGAAAAAGGTGTCCACTCCTGAAGTGATATTTTTCTGTAAACACAATGAAGGAGTCTGATCTCTAATGTTCTTACTGGTGTCCCAGGCATACTGGGTCAAATTGAAAAGCCATTTTTCAGCGATCTTAACTGATGGCTGTGATTTAAGCTGAGAAGGAAAACGAGGGAAAAAACTAAGCTGTTCTGGAAGTGATTGTAAGGAACATTTTAAAAAATAAAACAGAACAAAAAAAAATAAAAAACCCACTTAGGGCAAAAGAACAGCACAGTAGATATAAGGGAAAATATACAGTGTGTACGAAGAGCTAGATAAAGAGACAGAAAAGGTAAGAGAAAACAACTAAAGACATTAAATCCTAATGAGAAGAGCTGATCTAAAACAAATCTGGAAATGAGACATTCAGAAACTGATGAAGTTAAAAAAAAAACACCCCAGCCAAAAAAAAAAACCAACAAGAAAAAAGGATCATAACTAAGGATGAAATAATGTCACTTTTCAATCAAATACAATATCTTGCTAATGGTAATACTATGCAAAAAAGAAGAGACTAATTTTTTCTAGTTATTCCTCCCAATCAAAAACATCATAGATGCAAAAGTAAGCAATAGTTTTGTTTCAGTTCAACATTTTGAAGAAAATACATGAATGTTCATGCTGAGTTCTTATCTTTTCATGAAGCTACTAGTTCACACAGCATTTTAGTACATTTTGTGTATTATGTGGTCATTTTCTTAAATGGAAAGTAGACTTGCTTTCCTCTAGTATTCTGGTCTACTGCTGCGACGGACAAGCAAGTTGCTGAGTCCTCCTTAGACGGCAGAATCCACAGAAGACCAAAGTAAGCATTGCTTTCCTGCAGACTTAAGGAGTGGAGTAATGAGAGGTGTAATAGGACGGAGCCCATGTTTCTCCAGCAGAACTGCTGCATTGAAACCATAAGAAATGTACAGGAAGAGAGCAGGTTGTGGGGACTGCAACAGGCTGAAAACAAAGCCGAGAGCTGCACTGGCTCTCTAAAGCTTGGGTAAGGAGTCCTTGCTTCTATGAACTAGTATAAAAAAACATGATTCCTGAGCTATAGGTTCAATTCAACACAGTATTCAAGTGCATTCCTAACCTTAAGCATTAGGGTAGTGTCACTGGTTTCAATCAGACTATTCTCATCTAAAGTGAGGCATGTTATGCTTTAGTACCTGTCTGAACCATGTCTAGTCGTCTTTCTGACAATAACCAGACAGTAGAGAGCCTGGACTACCACCAGTTCTGGAGAGAACATCGACTGGGAACTTAGAGAAGGTGGGATCCTTCTATTGCCCAATCTAGACAGATCCAGAAACACCTTGGCAGCTTTACAGAGAAGAAAATACAGTAATATATCTCAGTGCATGAATTACAAAGGAGAAAAATATTTTGCTAGCCATCATTCTCCTTAATTTGTTCTATTGCTAATGCAACTACACAGCTGCATAATATTCATTAGGATTGTATTCTTGTCATGGTAACTTTTTTACTTCAAAATTTAAAAAAAAATCTGAATTTGTTATGGCAGAAGGGTCTTGGACCAGAGTATTATATTTCATGCTCTATTATTATATTACAAATCACAGCCCTCATTCATTTTACATTTAAGTAAAATGTTTTTGGAAGTATCAGTTGCATACCTCCTAATGGCCATTTCCTGCTTTTTAAAGTCCTTTGCCAGATGTGTTTAATCTATCTAGCTATCCAGACTACTATCAACATGTTAACCAAACCCCAGGCCTTAGTTCTATTTGTTAACCCTGGTATTCTTGAATCCAATACTAATGTGAATATTCTCTTTTGCTTACTGTGTTAGAAAACAGATGACTATTCACATAAGTCTTCTACTCCCAACAAATTTGAGATTGTGATTTTTTTAAAGAAAAACTGATAAGCAATAAAAATTAGAGTACCTTAAAGTACCATATCAACTTTTACTCTCAAAACTCCAAACCTGTGTACCCAATAAATCAAAAAATATTTATCCTGTTCTGAAACATAAATGAATGCCTTCCTGCACTTTCCCACTGGTCCAGGGTTCAAATACAAAATCTATTTCTACAGTGTTGGTATTTACAATAAAAAAGGTATAAAAAATGACTGCTGCCTGCTATCATTGAAACAGCAGTTCATGCAGTTGGCATAAAAAACTGCTGAAAGAGACTATCATTTTACTGGGTTGATTAAGGAAAGACCAGGGACTTTTAATTCAGCTGCAAACTCTGGACTTGGAGAGCTAAGAGCAAATGCTGAACTTTAAAAAGTTATTTTAAACAAAATGGTGTTAGAGGTCCATTTCTAAAACCCTTAAAAAGTCGTTACTCTTAATTACGTTTATCTTTCATCTTCACTGATATTGTGAACAGATTTACATCATGTTCCCATACTCTAATCCATTCAAAGTACAGAAAGGACCCTAAAACTGATTAAACTAGTTTAATTGATCTGAAAACTAAATCACCACTTTTATCACATCACATTTCTATTCAGTATGGTAGATATACAGTTGCTAAGCATCTGCAAACCAAAGTTTTCTAACACAGAATGATCCTAATCATATAGCACCTCTTAAGTGAAATGAGATGTTCACCTATTATAAACCACTCATATTTTGCACTTATATTAGTTTACAAACATGATTAAAGCATAATGACTCATTTTTATAACCTCTTTGAATTGACAGAGCTCAAGGTAGATTTCCTTCTCGTGAAATTTCTGGCAGAGGTAGTGAGTACTTCCACAATTGGAAGGAAATGTCTGTTAGAGCCAAATGGCATAAAATGAAGCCTTATAACTTACTGCATTATAAACATATTAACTCATGATATGAATCAATATGATACGAGCAAATGCATTTGTACTATTTTTCTACAAGGCTACGCACAGCATAAAAACAGTACTTACAAAGCCCAAAGCAGTGTTTTCAAGACATGGAAGGAAGGACAGCTGCATGAAAAAAGAATGATTATTTACCCTAAAATAGCAGGGGGCTTTTCCAAAGAGTTCTCCTCAGAATGGATGCCAACAGGTATGCATGAGCCTCATGTGCACGAGACTGGATTGTTTTTAACTGCCGAATCCAAGAGAGCCACAGCAAATGCACCATATGCTTTTTATGTGCTCTTCTGGGAGACTACAGCAGTTACAATCCTCTCTCAGTTCCCTTGCAATTCAGAGATAGTGGTACCTAGGGACTCTACAAAGGGGATGGAGGCCAGCTATGGGATTGACACACTGCAATATCCTGAAGAACCAGTTACTGCTGAATAACTTCTCTTCCTTCTTCATGTCTTTGTGAGTCCTACCACTGGCGATTGGTAAGCAGCATCTCAGGATCATGGGAATAAATTTCACCTTCAGGCAAAGAGTGATTGCAGTACTGCTTTTCCAGACTTGGTATCTGGACCAAGTCAGGGGTGGGCTAACAAAAACAGGATGCGTTTCAATACGGACAAGTGCAGGGTGCTGCACTTGGGCAGTAGTAACCAGCAGCACACTTATAAAATGGGAAACTCCCTTCTTGAGAGCACGGAGGCAGAAAGGGATCTTGGAGTCATTATTGACTCCGAGATGAACACGGGCCGACAATGCGAGGTCACGGTCGGCAGGGCTAACCAGACCTTATCGTGCATCCACAGGTGCATATCAAGTAGGGCCAAGGAGGTGATCCTCCCCCTCTACACGACACTGGTCAGGCCACAGCTGGAGTACTGTGTCCAGTTTTGGGCACCCCACTTCAAGAGGGATGTGGACAACATTGAGAGGGTCCAGAGGAGAGCCACCCGCATGATCCGGGGACAGCAGGGCAGACCCTACAACGAGAGGCTACAGGACCTGAACCTGTTCAGCCTTCACAAGAGAAGGCTGAGGGGAGAACTGGTGATCGTCTATAAACTCACTAGGGGGGACCAGAAGGGTTTGGGGGAGACCTTGTTTCCCCTACCGCCCCCCAGGATAACAAGGAATAAAGGCCACAAGTTGTTGGAGAGTAGGTTTAGATTAGACATCTGTAAGAACTACTTCACAGTTAGGGCGGCTAGGATCTGGAACCAACTTCCAAGGGAAGTGGTGCTGGCTCCTACCCTGGGGGTCTTTAAGAAGAGGCTTGATGCCTACCCGGCTGGGGTCATTTGTGCCCAGTTTTCCTCCTGCCCAGGCAGGGGGTCGGACTTGAAGATCTACAAGTTCCCTTCTAACCCTACTTCTATGATTCAATGACCTAGCTGTTAAAACCAAGACACAGTGCTTGACAAAGATCAATGGATTATTCTCTCTCTCCACTTCGCAGATCTTCAATATGGCCATGTGTTAGCAAAACTGCTAGTAGAGAGATTCCTGATTTGCAGGGAGATGCACCTCAGACAACTGGTAACACAACACTGGTAACACTGCAGACATTGGTAACACTGCGTACTTTCTTTTGAGATGACCTAAAGAACCCCACAGTTATAGACAGAGTAAAACAGTACAGTAAACTAATGGTATAATAATAGACATCATGTACTATGAGACACTTGGGTTGATGACCTCTGTAGGGACACTATGGGCAGGGTGGCATACTTGATGGGTACTAGTCTGGTCAGCCCATGTGAGAGAAATCACTAGTACTGGTTCTGGAGCTGCTCTCATATGATAAAGGAGAGGCATTTCTGCTCCATACTGGAAAGAAGAGATGACCTGGAGAATATGTAAGCATTCCTTGAACGATGTGTCCAACGGTTGGTTGCACGTGGCCTAGCACAAACGCCAGGCGTTGGCCATGTGCCAAAGATGTCCCCAGAGGAGACAGAACTAGTTCAATGAGGGTAACTCTTGGGTCTACAACCAGCACAGTTGTGGACCCAAGAGATTTTTTGTAATGGTTTCTTCCTAATGTGATGGAAGACTTTATCTCCTTCTCTTTTGAAGACAACATTGCTTCTCCTTCCAGAAAATCTCCTAATCTTCAGAACCATACCTACATTCTGCTTGACCATGCTTTTCAGTCTCACCCTGGCACCAATGTCAAAATCCAGTGATGGTGTTGACACTGACCCTGGCAAATAGTGCTGTGATTGGCACCAAGGTGCTCAACCCCCAGTGGTAGTAAGGCCAATGCCTACCTACAAGAGGTCAAAGACTACAAAGTACAGGAAATCTAGAGGCACAACTTAATAGGTGCTAGTGCAAATGACCACTCTGCCAAGGCTGCCTGCATTAATGTGGCTGCTGCCATGGGCAGATGCAGGATTTTCGAAACATCAGTGCAGAAGTGACTTGTGCTGCATCCCAGATCCCAGTCTCCCTCCCACACACACCAGGATGGGCAGGCCCCCTGCAGAAACAGCAGCAGGGGACTTTTTTAGTCCCTCAAGTAGGTAAGACTCTCCACTCCTTCCCCCTCCGTTAACAGTGGCAAGTCCCCTCCCTTTCTCTCCTCTCCTGCCCACCGCTGCTGTCTTCATCTAACCTGGGGCAGGTTGGGTGGCAAGGGGGTGAGGCTCCAGAGGTGCCCCACTGAAGCTGAGCTGCGCATGGAGCCATGCTTGGCTAGAGACAGCAGCAGCAGTAGCAGCTGGGTTCCTTTCTCCCTTGTCTGATCCCCGGCTGGTAGGAAATGCTGGAGGGGTCTGGACGAGGAGCAAGGACCCACCCACTGCTGCTGCTGTCCCTGGCTGAGCCTAGTTCTGCCTGAAGCATGACTGGAGCAGGCAGAAACTGCTCTGGAGCTCCTGCCCCCCTGTTCCTAGGGCAGCTAGAAACTAGCAGCAGTGAGCAGGGGAGTGGGGAGGGGACAGAAGGGCAGGTGCTGCTGTGCATGGAGGGGAAGGGAGGGGAAATCCTTGCTTGCTTCAGGGACTTAAAAAAAAGTCCCTGGCTGCTCTCCTGTGGAGTAGTTAATGGAAAGAGGGCTGCCTCTGCACCACTGCATTCCCCCCAGATCTGCCCCTGGCTGTTGCCAATTGGCAGCATTTCCTCTGCTTTTCCACTGCTGCTTCAGCCCAGGGTCTGGTCTTTTCTGGAGGTAGTACTCATTGAAAACAATCCTTTTCACTGTTTGGAAGTCCTCAGCTGAAGTGGCATGCACAAACTGCTCAGTTAGGAGTCATTTCCATCACACATCCCCCAAGTCCTTGAGGGAATGGGTTTGCACATCACACTTAGCAGGGATGTAACTTCTCCCCAAACAGAACAGGTGTTGCTAAAATCTGCCCGCCAACAGGAGAAGTCTATAACAGACTGGGACGTGTTTAAACCCAGAAGATTAGAGTCTGCCATGGCTGTAGGCATGCAACAGCTAGCCCCAACATATACACAAGTGTTGTTGGGGTGGAGTGGAGTTTTTCTTTATTCAGTAAGGACAATAAATACATTTTATTCATCAAACAGTTTGAAAGAAGTATGTTTAAAATTCAGGAGGAGGAGAAATTGAGGTACTTGTTGTCAGAGGCTGAAATTCCTCATGCCCTTGCATAAGAACCCAAGGAGGTAAATAGTGCATGCCACAGATTTATTTATCTATTTAGAAAAAAAAAAGTCCAATGTCATGTATACCCTATCATGAAATCCACACTAAAACATACCCCTCAAGGCACCATGGCTTTATACTGAAATGGGTATCATCTAACTAGATTTGTACAAGTTACTGAAATGTATATAATTTGCACCTGTAGATCTCCTACACTTGTACTTTGACTTCTTGGAGTTGAGCATTGGCCAAAGCTTCTTAGGCTTGTTAATGTGGCATGCTCTAAAGGTTCTGAGTCAGCGACAGTCCTTTAACTGGTTTAGGCATATTTTGCCCATTATAGTAAGATTTTTCTTCAGTCTTACCAGAAATGAAACAACCTCTGTCAGGCAGTAAGAGAGATATTTCACTTATCATAACTTGCTCATACAGTTCCTACATGTTCCCCTTCCATGCTACCTCTACTCTGACAATAACCTGCAGCACTAGTTCTTTTCCAGTATACATCGCTCGAGGGGCAGTTTGCATTTACCTTGTAAAAATTGAAAAATAAGTAAAGCAACTCTGTAACTTAACTGTTACCTCAGAATCTAAATCTTCACTGTAACTAACTCAAATTGGCATGACTTTGATTTTATTGCTTTTATGCTTTTTTCCAAGCACAGGGAACTCATCAGATATCTCATTGTGTAATTGTTGATCCATAGCATGGACATACTTTCTGTACCCTTGAGGCTTCCTGCTCTGTTTTGCATTTACGACAGACCGTCAGATGGAACCTGCACTCCCTCTCATGGCGATTTCTTTTACCACAGCTAAATTAGGGTTCAACAATCTTGACTGGCTTTAGACCCCTACTCAGTTCCCTGTCAACTCTAGCTGACGTATCCATTAAAACAAAAACAACTATTTTTTCAAATGTGAGACTTGACAGAAAAGCTTTTGATTACTTTTATTATGCAACTCAAACAAGACGGTCTCAAGACATTTAAATTTACTACTGATTGACGAAACTCCATGAGCTTCTTCAGTTCAGCCACGTGCAGGCCAACAGACTGAGAGCTCTTGATTACACTTAAAAAATCAAAATCTCTTCATGATAATGAGGGAGGAGAGGGGAGCTTGGGTGAGGGGGGAAGGTGAAAAGGACAATCCTTTCGTATAGTTCAATTCTCTGCACAATTTTCCTAAAATAGGTACTCAAGTTTGTAATACTTGAGTAGCTTGCATGTGCTAGTATCCATGAAGTCCGTAAGTTTTCTTTAAGACTATAACCTGCAATAAAACTATTTATTTTATATTCCACTGCTTTTCATTTTTATTATTTTCTATAATATAGCCCAATGTTGCCACAATCAGCTCAGTGAACTGTGAACACTAATTATCATCTAGTGTGGAAAATGCTATGCTTCTAAATTATCTAGGAAATGAGCAAGTTGTTTGATAGGATAATCACAGAACATGCATAACAGTAACCTAGAGTACATTCTGTAACCACTGTATGCAGAAGCAGTAACCTCACCTCGCAAGCAGTATTACAACAAATTCATCTACTGAAGCTCAAAAACACCTTGTAGTTTCTAAGCAAGAAATGGAAATGATTTTCCTTTGAAGGGAATAAGCCCCTAGGATACATAACATTATCTGTGGAATAGCAAGTGCAATGTATAGTTAAAATACTATATAAAAATAGTACAAATTCCTAAAAATTACAAACATCTCAGACAGAAAACCTAGCTAATATTAGAAAAGACTTATTCAAATGATTCTGAACAATGAATCTTACAGTAATGCATCCGCATCATATTTATAAGTGGATATAAAAATCCACTACTGTTATACTTTCAGGAGAAGAAACCTGTCTTGTACAAGGAAAAAAATTACTTGAAAAATTTGAAAAGATAAACAAAAGAGATACACTAATAGCTCATGGATGTCTCCAACCTTCTAGCTAATATAATGGCCAAGCAAAAACATTTTAAATTTGCATTTAGATTTTGTGACTTGGTGACTCACTGGAGGGTTTTGTCACATCTTTAAAAAACATTGTATAGTCTTTAAAGGGAACAACCTCACAGGTCTCTGATGTGTCCAATATAACCTTTAAGGAGAAAAGATGACCCAGAGAGCTAACGCTACACTTGTTGTGAAGATGCACCAAGCATAAATACAGTATTTCATAAAACAGAAGTTACATATAAATGCGGCAGAAGAGATAACCAATTTATCCTATCTTATAAACTGTTCCAAACAGACACACATTCCTCCTAACCCACTCCCATTATATACGTATCCTTTGAATGAACAAAGACAAGAAATGGTGTGGAATCAGCCCTCTCTACAAAAGGCATTAATATTACTGGACATGATTGGAAATTGTTAGGTAAGAATAGGATTTTTCAATTTGACAACAGCGATGTGACAAGCAATGTGGAACAGTCACAAGAAAAACATGATTACACATTAGACATTCTTACCAAAAGTTGTCTGACTCTCCTGTTCCTGATGACTCCCTTCTTGGGAAGCCATCTTTTTCTCATAGGCATCAACCCACCATGGCTTGTACTTCAAAACAAGCTGAATAGCTTCATCTTCAAAAAAGTCAGCACTGGAAAAGAAGAGTCACATGCCATTTATGACAATTTAGAGAGAGAAAGAACACCTGACCTGAACACATCAGAAATACAACTGCTTTAAAAACAAACCTGACCCAAATCTCTGCCCTAAAACCAGAAATTTTTTAACCAAAGATCAGATGAAAATCCAAACAACAACCCTATTTTACCATACAGAATCCCCAAAGCCTGGGAAATGGTTGGACACTGAAGCTTTCCTTCAGGTCAACAAATCTGGGCTGCTGCATGAGATCTCGCTGCAAATGTCGTACCAGCTTTAAACTCCCTTTTATAGCAATATTCTTCAGCATAAGTACCTTTGCTAACTACAGTAGTAGCGGTTTTACACAGACACACAGATTTTCAAGTAGTCAACAAAGCCATTTAGGCTGTCTCTCTGGATCACTGTGCAGTGCCATGTAGAGATACCTACATTCGCTCCACATGCGCTAGCAGTGACATGGGACCAATACTGGCACATTAACACAACACTAGACCTGGGCTAAGTAGGTTTGCTGAAACACAGAGTGTAAGAGCCTAGGTACAGCGCTGAACTAGCGTGGCTACGATCCTTCCAGTCTCAAAGCTTGCTTGGTATCTCTGTACAACCTTGGCTAGAGCCAGTAAGCATAACCTAGGACTTTATAGGTCAACCTAAACTCCTTAAATTCCACCAAGAAGCCACTAGGCAGTTATGACTAACTAGGAAGGAAAAAAGTAGAATTGCTAACACTGCTCCCATTCATAGAACCATAGAAAATGAAGGTTTGAAGGGACCTCAGAAGGTCATCCAGTCCAACCCTCTGCTCAAAGCAGAACCAGCTTCAACTAGCTCATCCCAGTCAAGGCTTTGTCAAGATGGATCTTAAAAACCTTCAAGGATGGAGATTCCACCACCTCTCTGGGTAACCTGTTCTAGTGCTTTACTACCCTCCTACTGAGAAATTTTTTCCTAATATCTAACCTCAACTTCCCTTGCTGCAATTGAAACCATTGCTCCTTGTTCTGTCAGTTAGATGCAGAGGGAGGGGAGATGGATGGTCAGCTATACAATCTATGGGGACAATTATGACCCCCACCCGAAAAAGGTAAAAACTGGAGCTCTTTCTTCCTGGAAAAGTAGAAAAGGAGAAGACCCTTTAACTAAGACAAATAACTTCAGAGATTTTCATGCGGGCTGAGGTACAGGGAAGGGCAAAAGTCCTACACACTATTGTTTGGATATATGCTCTAAAAGAGAAAGAAAAAAAAAACCCCACATATTGCATACACAAGATTTCAAAACAAAGAATGCTTCCTGTAATTCCTGTTTCAAACGTTCTACAAACCAAAAATCGAGAATGATTTCCTCCTACAACAGACCGTTACTCTCCCACAAACAAATGACATAACTGAGGTCTATACGTGGAAAAGCAAGGGAGTGTTATTGTAAGGGAGTGCTTTAACAGTTCTTTTTGACACTTATGCTGTCTGCCTATCAATTAATTTTTCTCCCTTCTTTGATATGAAAGGGAAGACTCCATGAAAGATCATTTTTTTCTGCCTTAAGTGGGAGGAAACAGTCTGATAATAGAACATATAGAATTTTGTTTGAAAGGCCAGTCTTTGCAAATTCTCTGCTTATTCCTGAGCAAGCAACTCAAGAAGGAAAACAGGATAGGAGGGAACAGTTTATGACTAGAAATAAAAATGGCCTGAAAATAAGTTACGTGATTTCACTGGGCACTGGCTATTTTGACTGATGTGTACCAATGCTCCTGTTGTGAATTAAACCTGGAGGTTCTGGCTAAAGGGACTTTCCCCTCTGCTCAGGGCCAGGCCAATCACCATATTTGGATTCTGGAAGAAATTTAACCCCACAGTCAGATTGGTACACATCTCTGTAGTGCGGGGCTTTCCCTCTTCCTTGGACCGCTCAAGTATTTAACAACCCTCATTGCAAAAAGACATTAGCCACCACTATCCCTCCAGTTTACCTGTGGCACGTTAAGGTGTTATGTCTTTTGGTTGTGACAGGATTAGTTCGACTAATAGGTTTAACAATGGATTTGTACAGGATGGTTTGAATAGGGATGATCCTGCCTCTGGTAAAGGGCTGAACTAGATGACCTCTAGAGCAGAGGTACCCAAACTTTTTCTTATTGTGTATCCCCTTCCAGATTTACCAGCTGCCCGGGTACCAGCACACATTTTATATTTTAACCACTTCCATGCTGATTATTATTATAATGAAAATGAAATCTGCCATTATACAGTTTCTCCCACATACCTCCCAGAGATGTCTTGCATACTCCCAGGGGTACCTGTACCAGAGTTTGGGAGCCCCTGCTTCAGATGAACCTTCCACCTCTACTTATCTATGATTTTGTGATTCTACAGAAATGCAAGGAAAAACAACTGGAAATCACCTAAAAATGGACCAGATGGGTCGACTGCCATCATTAGTCAAGAGAAAACAAAGCTACAATGTCTACAACCCCAAAATGCTGGCAGGGATTGACTACCCTGCTGCTGGAGAGGTCAACTATGAAACAACATTCTGCACAGTTCGCAGCAGCTCTGCTTGAGTACAGGCTGGCCTTTGAGTTTAATTGAGCAGTAAGGCAAGCCTGAAGCAGATAAGCAATGTCTTGTGTCACTCTTACACTTACGATTATCCTCTGAGGTCTAGAGATATGAGACAAAGAGTCAAGCATATTAAAGTATACCTATTATAGTCAAAAGAGACCTTAAAATCCATCATCTGTTAAATGTCAAAACGAAAATATTTCAACTAATGTACATTCACTTGGTCAGGAGGAATAAATTAGTACTTACAGGTAATGATCAGGATCAAACTTGGCAGCCTCAGCTGCCAGCCGCTTCTGTCTGCGTTCTTTGACAGGAGTTGAGTCTGGATCCTTAAGGTCAATAACATCACTAAGTTCATCCTGGAAAGGCAATAAGAACAAAGAATAAGAAATCCAAGTCACAAAGATGCCACAGTAGGTTACTTCATTAAAAATGAGCGTGTAGGAAGAATGGCAAACAGGCTTACACAAAAGGACTGTAGTTAATTACAGGTAATGTTACCAAGTCTCCCTTCCCCAAAAAAACTATGCATTACGTGACATAATACAGTGCCTTCAGCTTCCACTGAATATTTAGTGATATATGCACAATTAACATAATGCTAATACTGTCTAAGATATTAGCATACAATGAGAAAATAGAGTTTTTGTCTAGTCTCCAATGGCGCTCCCTAAGAATTTTGCAACTCTATTGCTTTTTGAGTTGTAATATCTGCTGCTGACTCCACGTTACAGTACTAGTGAAATATATACATTAATTTAACTATTCTAATTAGATTTGCTTCAACCAACTCTGATCATCTTTCAAGTACAGATCACACTGCTTAATAAATAATGGCCAAATATCTTAGGACTTTTAAACACTATAAATATTTGGGTTATAAAAACAAAAAGCATATTTTTTTCCATTGATGCATCAAACTTCTAATGCTTAATGAAACAAGTCACTGTAACAAGGGTATAGATAAAACACATGCATTATACTTTCTGGAAGCTGAGAAACCAATCCTGCGAATAGTTAAGTATTCTGCTTTCACTGACTTTCACACATTGCAGCTCAGCATTTATGCACAAATTGACACCATTACCGCTTTGAAGTGGCCAATCATTAGTTAATTTGGAATTACAGAGTAGTAACATCCAGCATGAAATAATGGAGCACTAATCTAGGTTTGATATGCACTTCTACAAGAATTCCATGGTAACAGACCAATTAATAAATGTACTATTAAAATATGAAAGCTTTCCCTATGACAGTACTCCTCTCTTAGCCAACACAAGAAAATATAATTCATGCAGTAACCAAGTTACATTGCCCCATCTTTACAATTAGAATTGCTTGAAACAACAAGTATTCCTACCTCTTGATATGTAAATAAACAGAATATTACTCTGTAAATTGCCTACTATTATCCTGATAAAAGCTGTACATTCTAATTATATCTTTACGTAACTCTTATTCTCTATAGGTTGTACATATTCAGCTTACTCCAAGTAGTCTAAAAATAAATAAATCATTTGATATCATCACACAAGCAATGCAAGTTAAGCCTACAATTTAAGGTTCCAATGCAACTTATTCCACAAAGGCAAATTTCAGGGCCAGAACAGAGTTCCACCGACTTCCATGGAGTCTACCCATGCTGGAGGCGCAGAACTTAAATTAGCCACAGTTTCTAGCAGGCACTAATAGAAAGCGAAATCATGTTTCAGTTATTTTTAATCACAGGCAGGATTAGTTAAACAGTGTCCTTTCAGTACATGTCAATCTGAGACAACAAAATAGTTTTAATCTATAATCAATAATCAGGCTATTGTGAAGATCTAACATACATGGATATAGTGAGGCAGTAAATAACTGGTAACACAGGTATAGTAACCTGGATTATCTGGATCTTTTTCCATAGTCTCTATCAGGGGTGTCAAACTCATCTAGCTCCACAGACCCCTTTCCCTTGCATGCCGGATCCACCATACACCTCATCTGTTCCTGTTGCTCTGGGATGTGCGCTACACGATACCCACTCCACCTGGTCTAGGACCCACACTGCATGCAGCGCAGATCATGGCCTGGCTCGAGTGGGCATGCAGCATGGGCTCCCAGACTGGCTGAGATGGGCACCATGTGCAGTGCAGTCCAGCTGTAGCATGGTCCCCAGACTAGCTGGGAGAGGGCATCGTAAGCAATGTGTGGTGCTTGCTCAGGCCAGACTGTGCCATATGCAGTATTTGTTCTGGGATCCATGGCAGCCATGGCACTCCCCCAGCGGGTCCGGAACTGTGCTGCATGCAGCACCCACTCCAGCCAGACTGGAACCAATGATGCATGTAGTGCCTGTGGGTGCCATGGGCAACACAGGTCCCAGACCAACTGGAGCAGGCACTGTCTGTGGTGTGCATCCCTGGCTAGCTAGGGGAGTATCACAGATCCCAGAGTGGCTGGATCAGGTGCTGCATACAGTGCACATCCTATACCCTCTGTAAGGCTGGACCAGTGTGTGCCACACAGGAAACCCAGGGGCAGTACTAGGGCTGAGTAATGGCTGGATGCAGCCTATGGGCCATATCTTTGACACCCCTAGTCTCTACATACACCATAACAAATTAGGTTTCTCAAAATCCACTTCTGAGTTTTTATACGAATTCCATATATTGATTTTAATGACAATCAAGTGCCTGCATTTGGTACTAACTCTGAGAATAACAAAAAACACACCTGCCAGCAAAAAGCCTACTTGTCTATCTTACCATCATTGATTTTAGAGGTATAGTTATGTATTTTAGTTACTTAAATAGCTTTACAGCTCTCACTTCATTTTCAGGTAGAAAAGTACAGCGTTTAGTTAGGTTCCTTATCCACCCGCAAAGATGAAGGTTTGCAACCAATCTAGAGAGACACAGAGCTACGGCAAACAGCTCTGCAGGACCACTGATGAATCCCCGCTAATCAGAGAAGTGGTATCCTTTAAAGTAAAAGCCACAGCAAACAGCTGAGTAGCTCATCCTTAATTTGGCAACCTGCTGAGAATCAAATGGGTTGCAAACCTCTGGGATGTGAAAGATCCAAGTTCTGCTGCACTATTATTTTTCTTTCAGAGAACAGTGTGGCTTGCCCACAGAAACACAGGAAGTTTGTGGAGCAGGAAACTGAACCTGGGTCTCCTTGGTATCCAACCAGTAATCTAAATCAACTGACTCTCCTCTTCAAAATGGAAAACTATAGCCAAGAAACTACACTGCTTGAAAAGTTCAAACAGAAAACTTTAAAAGATTCAAATTCTGCTAAGCACAAAAGTTAAAGAAGAGTGTAATGAGAGATTATTTTAATATTATAATACATACTTGAATTCATACTAGATTGTAATTCTTGCTACAGAGATCAAGAGGGAAAGCAAGAAATTAGCTTAGTGGCATACTGCATTCTACAAACATTTTCTAGAAGAGCACCTTATGGTAATACTTTGTTACCCACAAGCTTTGCTGGGTAAAACTTGTACTGTACTGCTGAAGTTCCCTAAATATGATAAGGTGGGACTGGAAAGTTTTGTAAGCAGTCCCTGCTATACTAGTTTTTATAGTATTCCTGAAGCTCTTCTATTTTCTGGTAAAATTAGATTTTATTCACATTTGGTGGTTGAGATTTTTTCTGGTTTTTCATCTGAGGATGTGAATACTTAAAAAAAGGTCAATCTCAGCAAGTTAGAGGGAATCAAATATTCTTAATAACAAAATCAAACACGAGCTAAAACAAGTAAACTGCATACTCCAAAAGTCACTATCTTCCAACTACTTACACATACAAAGAGAAAATTATTCATGATGTGACTATGAAAAAGGAATTTAGTGAAACAAGCATAACAAAGAATCAAAAGAATAACATTTTTATATTTAATTTTCAAAGCATTGCTTGCCCTCACTTTTAGACAAATCTTTAAAATGTAATATTTGCACTGAATTTAAATGTCAGAAAGCGAGATTATACCAAACACTACCTTAGAAACCTCATAATCATCAAGCCCTTTCAAAGAAAAATCAGACACCTGCAGTCGTTGAAACACTCCTGACTTTAAGTTTCCAAAACCATAGGAGCATTGTAAATGCAAAGTGCTTTCTACAGTCTCCTGGTACGGAGTCTGTTCAATTTCCCAGTCAAATTCTTCTTCTTCCTCCTCCTCATCAGCAAGCTCAGCAGAGTTACCTAGAAATATTTTATATCATAAAAGGAAAAGGATTATAACGTTACAATGTGACTACATTAACAGCTAACGGAAAGATGAATCTATTAAGCATTTTCCTTTTACTATATTCCAACAATGTGAAAATATTTCAGAATAACCAATAATTCCCAGAGAATAAAAAGGAAAAAGAAAGATTAGCAAAAGACATTTAGGATTTCAGGAATAGCAAAAGTTGGCTTTAGCTTAGCTACTGCTACTGTTTTCTTCTCTAAAATGGCATGTATCTGGCTTGACTTAAAGAAAAAAAAAACAACAAATGGTTACTCGAGGGAAAGGTACTTTGTACCCAAAGGTTTATCCAAGATCTTTCCCAACTATACAGCTCTCCAATACAAGATACTACCCAAAAAACTTTGCCTCTGATGAGGATGAAAGCCATTTGTAAAACAAAGGTATAAAACTATCTAAGGGAAAAAAGTAGTAGTGGTATAGATAAATGCAATCTAATACCAAGCGTGGTAGTTAGAGGTCCGAGGTTCAGAGGGTTAAGGAAGGGTACTGTGATACTGAAAGCTTGCCTACATCTATCCCAATCATGCACTTGGTCCCATAAAAGGTATCACCCACAAGAATTCTTGCCTCTTCTAAATATCAGGCATGAAAATATCGAGTCAGATCTAGTTGGCCCAAATATCTGTAACCAAAATACATTCACTTCTTTCTAAGCAACTAAAAGCCTGTGAAGATGAGGACTTGGCTTTAAAAAAAGTGCTAACACCTCCAATTTGAGGATGCAAGATAGTAACTAAAGTGAAGACTGTGGGTTACTGATGGAAGGACTTCTCTTTTTCAGTCATCACCATCTTTCAGACAGTTCTTTCCTGGAAGGAAGATTATAAAAAAACAGCTCTAATTGGGACAGGGACTGGTGTTTTGTGTTTGCACAGCATCTGTTATAGTGAGGTCTGATCCCATTGGGGCCCTCGGATACTGCTATAATAAAGATAATAAGAAAGGTGAGGTAACTTCAGCCACATCTATGGTTCTACGGTCTCCCTACTACAAGCCAATTTGGTTTTAGCCCTGAGTAAACAACAGGTTCAATACACTGAAGATGTCTGATTTTTTAACAGCTAACATACCTGTACACTAATGGCTCTGCAATGTTTTTTGAGAGCTCCCAGACAGTGTATCTATTTTGTTCTTCAGCATCACCATAACTTTTCTTTGCAGGGCTCAGCAGGATTCTACTACATCACTCATCCTGTTGAACAGGTGGAATCCTCAAGGATTACTCAAGGCGGCACCTCTATACAAATGACTCCTAGCTCTAAATCCATTCTGTTTTACCATGGTGGGCCTCAAAAAGAAAATATACCAGTGCCAAGCAAAGCGTGGCATGGTTAAGGGCTAACTAAAAGAAACAGTATCCACAGATGACCAGTAAAAGCCCTAAGGGCAAAGGAAAAAACTGGAAAAAACGATGGTTTGCATTAGTTTCCATGCCCATTGTTTGTTACTCAGGTTTAGAATGTGTTGAGTTTTGCAGGAGCATTGCCACCTCTGGATATCCAAGTGGTTGTTCTCTAGAGAAATGTTATCTTCTGTACTTGGCATCTGAACATTACATTTTCCAAACCTTTGTCAGTTTGATGATGGGTATTGCATTATTGCATTGTGATTCACACTGGATTGAACATAGCTTAAAAATCTTCAGATAGTTCTGTTTGAAAATAATGTAGCTCACTGGTTATTAAGCTATGTGTCAAATAGATGGGTGCTCTATGCCTGATTAAGATCCCTGTCTACACTCTCCTCCCTATGAAAAGAGAGACTAATGAAAAGCAGATATTTCTTTTTATATACAGAGTAAAACCTTGATCCCAAAAATGTCGTTCTGCATTGAATTTTACTCAACGAAATTCCACAATGTGGGGTAAAAACACAAAGTAATATTGCAACTAATTTGATAAGACAACAGATATTCACACAATTAACCATGGATTCTTGTATATGTGATAATGCATTAAGAATGGTTATCTGCAGGGACTGAACCAGGGAACTTCTGGATTTACCAAGCTGCTATTTTTTGAGCTAGAAGACTGGGTAGATTAGTTTGAAGGCAATGGTAGATTAAACCTTTTTGCACCATATAACCACTAGAGGGGAACGAAGATCCACACAGGGTTAGCATGTGTTTAACAAACATCGTAAGTGAAAACAAATGTAACTTGTATAACATTCTTTCTAAAAACCCTATAAGCTTACTAGGCATTTCAGGTGTAGGAAGCTGTTTTGTATACAAATTTATACTTACAAACACATATTCAACTATCAAAACTATTTAAATATGTGGTATCTACCAATGTCTCTACACATACCTATCTCTTCCACTAAAGGTTTTGCTGATCTTGCCTTCTTTGGGGCTAAGAGAGCTGTTAGCATGTCCAAGCCGTCAAAGTACTGTCCAGGAATCTCCTTTGGTAACTGAATTGTAAATATTCCTTGAAAGAAGTCAGAATTTAGTTCAGAAAATTAGTGTGTGAAAAAGGATACAGTGTGTAAAATACGCAAGCATTTCTCATTTAAAAAATAAATACATTGATAGGTTATCTACATATGTGCATGCAACTAATATTTTATTGTGTATTAATCTTTATGCATCTTTCTAGAGTTAACTTGCTGCGTGAAATCCACAAAAATCAAAGATTTAAACTGCTGTTTCTTAAAAAGAACTTAAACACTGCATCACTAATTATCACTTGTAATAACATCTCAACACAGCTCATATACCATGAATAGACAGGTATCTACTTCTCACTTGGTGTCTTTTCTCCTCACAAGTAATTACATCTAAGACTGAAGGAAAATCCACTTAATGTTCTGCTGCACGTTTTATGTCAGTGTAGAAATAACAAGTTTTTGGTGGCAGCAGACCACATCTTAATTAAGGTCCTGGTTTCAAAATCTATTTTGGGGGGCTTTACCTTAAGTGATATTATTTTCGTACAAGACAGTTGACAAGTTAAGCCTTGAGGCGGCAGTTAAGATCCATATCAGCCAGACACCAGTGCAAAGTCATGCTGCTATCAGAGGGAAAGTACACAACATCCTACAAACAATCCAATTACATGTCCTTCACTTCTGTGAATTTTGAACTACTTTATATATATATAATTCTCTGACACTTGAAAATAGCTTATCAAACACTATCATACCGCATGAAATATTATATTAATCTGATGGCCAACAAAACATGTGTGTTACTTTATACAGTTTTAACTTTAATTAGGAGCGCAATCAAATTTTCGAGGTTTGTGTCCACAATGCATCTCTTTAAAGGAAAGTAGCAAGGCCAGTGTGCCATTTCTTTCAGACTACCCAGAAATCTGTCTTGGCAGCTGCCTTTTTTGAGTTACTACAACTTATCAATTTTTAGGTGCCTTGTAGGCTTAATGAACTTGTGATCTTGGTTCACTGGCTTGCATAGTTTCCATCATGTTTGAAGATGTTGTATTATGCTGATACCCCTTTATTAGTAAGATTATGATCTTCATTCTGAAAGAATTTGGTCTTCAGCTTATTAACTTTTGCCATTAAGGATTGTCACTATTCATGGTAGGTCCATCAAGAGCTGGACACCAGGAGGAGTAGCTCCTAACATCAGACAGGGGCAGGACATGGAAACCACCTTTACCTTCCTTTTAACTAGCCTAATGCACTTGCTGTTGCTGCAAACAGATTACACATTCTGTGGAACTGCAATGCAGCAATTTGTAGGGACCTGGTGTTGTATTTTAAGAAAAGACCAATGCTATTAACTAGTACCTTTGTCCGTATTGTAAGATGCCTTTTCCCTTCCATCTTCAACAATTCTTCCAGGAAGAGTCAGTCTACAGACAAAAATGATACATCTTATTGAATTCATTCTCTAATTTAACACCTTATAAGCCCAGAAAACTATAAGGCCCATTCCAAAAGCAGTACAAAGTTTTTAATGCATGACTCCAACTGGTTCGAATGGCCATCATGCCATTACATCTGTTAAATGTGTACAAGATATGACAACTGATGTGATACTGAAGCTTCCATAACACACAGGAAATAAAAAAGTTCATGATTGCAAACCACAGGTTCTCAGTTTTTTTGGAGCGTGGGCAACCTCTGCGTACTGACACTGGTATAGAACCTTCGTGAGAGATTTGCAAAGGCACAAAAAAACTTCCACCTCTTGCAAATGATAATATTCATCATGAAAGAATAATGTTAGCAAAACATTTCATATACTTCAGGTCATTTCAATGTGATTTAACAGCACCATCTGACCAGCCAGCTTATTATCAATAACTTTAGTCTGCAGATCACTGTACAGGAGCTCGAGCTTTAGGATGTTCTGCAAGACCCAGGAAAAAAGCTCATCCCCTTTTCAATATTTTTATTTGATGAAGCTTACGATTTTAAAATCCCTCAGTAACTTACCTGAGAAAGTAAGGTTTGGCATAAAATTTAAAATCCTCCCCATCAAAGTACACATCAAACTCAGAAATTCTGGCATAAGGTACTTTGATTGTTATTGTAAGAAAATCTGGATCTTGGCTAAGTTCAAATGCTGGAGTTATCATGATGAATCTAGCCTGGAATGGCTACAGAATCCTACTGAAAAAGAGAAAGAAATATTATTTTGTAGTTTTCTTTTTTATTATGGTAAATCCTCTGTCTCCTTCAAACCGCTAGGAAACAAGAATATTTCACTTGAAGCAGAATATCTTCCCATGAATAGAACATCTATGGCAACAAAAGAGCAGTTTACATTTTCATTGTCAATTGTAAATACTGCCTGTTTGGTTCCTAATCATCTCTCTTACAACAAAGCAACTAAATGAAGGTAAACATTTAAACTACCAAATGTATTCATTATGTAATGCATCCAGCTGATACTGTTACATTTGAGCCAATTAACTACATTTAATAATCATGTCAATAAAGAAACAAAAAGGAGTTTAATCCATCGTGAAAAGAGAAATTATACTTGACTTCTTTTCACTTCCACAATGCAAAAGAAATCATGAGACCTAATCATGCTATCATTAAATCTTGATACACCTGGGGGGAGGGGGAAGCAGAATCTACTTCATTGGAAGGTGGCAACAAACTGTCCCTAAATACCTGGTTATCCATCAAAAGCAGTCAGATACTTGATCAATACTCAATATTTGCAAACCAAGTCCCATAGGAAGATATATATCCATCACAGTGAACAGAAAATTCATCCATTCCTACTGAACTGCCCCACACATATTGTGGCAGATGTAGGAATAATATAAGGAAGAAATCATTGGAAACCATATAGTACATGGACTATATGGGCTGCCCCATCTCCATTATTTTTAATACCTGGCCTCTGTTACAGCCCTGGGGGCGGCGGGGATCCTGCAGGCTTGGGCCACCTGATGTGTCCTGGCCCCAATGTATTCACCCTTCCCAGTAATGAAATTCTAATAAAGATTCAAATCCGAAAGCCAGAAAAGGTCTTGGTAAATGCCACCTCTCTCAGAAACAGTTGAGAGAGCCATCAACTTAATAAACAGCTCTTCCTTGCTGCAAAGAGCAACAAGTTTGAGCAGGAGCAAAAAAAAAAACCCCAAACACAATCGATCAATCTTTTAGCTTTCTACAACTCCAGTAATCATCTGGATTCCAGGCGCGTGTTAGATGTGTAATCTCCATGAACTAATTTACAGACCACATTTTAGAAAAGGATGTCTCATGATGGAAAATGCGCACACACAAAAATGAACTAAAAAAAAAAAAAACAAAAGTTTTTCATCCGTGTCACAAACCGGCCACCCTGTAACTTTGCTGCGCAGTAATTAGAATCGGCAGTATGACACTACTGCGCAGTAACGGCAGTACGGCTGTAACGTTGCACAGCGGGGATGCAAAGCACCTCTCTCCGCCCACGTGGAGCAGGGTCCAAGATTTAGCACGGGTCCGCACAGGGGGGTGTAGTTTGGTGCGCGTCACTGCCGCGACCATGGGCGACTGGGGGACGCCAGCAACTGCCCCGGCGGCGCCGCCCCCTCACCCGCCGCCGTGACCCGGAAGCGCGCGGAGAGGAGGGGCTGGGGTGCGCACGCGCGGGAACACACGCGAGCCCCGCCCCCTCCCCTTGGTGCAGCCCCGCTTTTGCTTCTGATGGCTTTGGTTGTCGGCGCCGCCCGCGCGCTTCGTGGAGGACGCGGGGCTATTGTTGATCCTCGGGTGCGCTGTCACTCTGCCGCGGATGCGCGGCTGCGGGCGGGCGGGTCGCAAAGGGCCGGGGCAGCCTCCCACGTGCACGCGGGTGGCCCTGGCAGGCGGTGCGGACATAGCTAGCATGTTATACAATGCTCTCACCTTGACACAACATGCTTTCAAACCAATGTATACGGTTTCATAGTTATACAATCATTTTATATTTACCCAGTATCATTTTAACCAATTTATACGGTTTCATACTGATATAATAATTTCATATTTACACTATCATTTTAACCAATGTATACGATGTCATATTTGAACAATAATTTCATATTTACACAATACCATTTTAACCAATGTATACAATGTCATATTCATACAAGAATTTCGTATTTACATAATATAATTTTTAAACCTATGTATGCGGTTTCATGTTTGAACAAATAATTTCATATTGACACAATACCATTTTAACCAATTTATACGGTTTCACATTTGAACAATAATTTCATATGTACCCAATATAATTTTAACCAATTTATATGATTTTATACTTACACAATCATTTCATATTTACACAACATAATTTTAATCAAATTATACAATTTCGTATTTGTACAAAAATTTCGTGTGTCACATTTACACAATATCATTTTTAACCAATTCATACAATTTCATATTGAACCGACTTTTGGGTTTGCCGTCAGCACTGTCTTAGGACAGCTGGCCTCGAAATAAAGAAATGCTTCAGCTTTGATGATGACCCAGCTCTCACTCACTGGCCAGTTACAGTGAGCAATATACAGTAAGTAAGAAGACGTGTTTGCATGCTTATTTGCAGATTTTTTTTCAGTGTACGATAGTTTTTCAGCAAATATGATCATTTTAAGCTCCCAGTACAATAATTTCATATTTAAGACCTGGCAATGCTGCAGCAGAGCCAGTGGCAGAGAAGGGAGAGAAATCGCAATACAGATAGTGCAGAACGTGACGGGGGAACACTCATTGCAAGGGTGGCGGGAAGGACGAGACGGCTCCCAAGACCTGACGGGTGTCAGGACAGGGAAGATCTGCAAGCATAGCCCTTCACGAGGAAAGGATGGACCGCCTCTGCCAGAGATATCCACGCAATGATGCTTCCCTCACCCGCACGATCCCCCTTGAAGTCAACCTGAGCAAGAGGTTTTTAAGACCCAGCTAGACAAAGCCTTGGCTGGGTTGAGATAGCTGGGGACAGTCCTGCTTTGAGCAGGGGCTTGGACGAGATGACCTCCTGAGGTCCTTTCCAGCCTTCATTGTCTATGATTTTATGACCACGGTGGCACAGACAGACCCAGCTCAGAAATGCACCATCCAAAGAGGCCCCTCAAAGAAAGTGCCCAATGCGGGAAAACAACAGCTGACCGCACAACAGGTTCTTTCACACGCTTGATGAACAGCAGGGAGTTGAAAGTCAATTCAGAGGTGTTGCATTTGTAAAGCCTCTCTAGAGACTTGAGGAAAAACATCTTGCCTTTGAAAGCTGGTCTAACTTTATCCTAGTTACAGAGCTGGTCCAACAAAAGAGATCACCCTAAGACATCCTTGCCTCTTGCATCCTTCCTGGACCATCACAGCCACAACATCACTCTTACACTACCGTATCTAGAGGGACATTGTTAAGGTTTTTGCTTCAGAAGTATCATCTGTGTTTTTTCATTATGGTGTATTATGAACATGAAGTGTATTGTATTTTTACTGAAGGGGGGAAAAACCCAGAAGATTGTGGAAGATCAACTACTAGAGGCTTTAAAAAGAAATAAGCCCATTCCTATAGTCCACAGAATGATGAACCTTTTTCTGAAAAATACTATAAACTTGAGGCTTGCTGGAAATCCAGAGCGTGAGAGCAAAAGTCGCCCCATTAGGAGAAGCAATCTTTACAAAGGGAAAGGGGATGGACCAATAATTCAATTTTTATGTATAGTTTTTGTTCACATAGTGGCACTCAACAAGAGAGGCAACACAACACCATTAACTAAAATTAATGCTTTTGAAAAGGATGTCTTAAACCTCTGTATACCTTGATTTTCCTCTGCGATAAAAGGAAGACGTTCCAGTATCTATTCTAGAAGGTTATTAATTAGCTAAAGTTTGCAATACGCTGTAAAGCTGAAAAATATTAAGTATTGTAGTTAGCCACAATGGGCTCTACAAAGATAATAATGGTTTAAGAGTTTTATCAGATTGTTTTGTAAGTAATAGCAAGTAATCTGGCATAATCCTACTGATGATACACATATGCACACATATAGAAACATACTTAGCATGTGCATTAATATGAAAAGGAAAAGATAATAATAGAAGCAGAAACAAGGTTTAGCTTAGTTTAGTTTATCTTAGCTTAACAGAAGTAAAATATTCGGTGCAAACTCCTCAAGGTAATTATGCTGTACTATATGGAGATTTTCCTCATTCTTGATTGAAGTAAGATGTTGCTGTCACAAGTAGGCATTAGGGCTATGGTGCTGAAGGGTGGTATCCAGACCTCAAACATACAATTTAGCCATGAAAAATTTCCACCATATCATTTGCAAATGGTGTAACCTAGCTAAAAATATCAGATCCCTGAAATAGTTACACACATTTACAGAATCATCTTCAGCCTTCTGACTTGAAGAATCTTTGTGTAATTCAATAACTCAAATACTGATCCAGTGATTTTCCTGAGATCAGACTAGAAGGTGCCACTGCACATACTCAAGAAAAAACAAAGTTTTTATACTCTACATTTTCAAAAAAAACCCAGGGAGAAACAAAATAATGTTACTTCTTTTGTATTGGTGCCCTTAGGGATCTCCATTAATCTAATGAACGTTGATCTGAGCTTGTTTTTTAGGTCATTGCTTTAATTTTTTGGGACTGATAGTTTCACTTATGGCCATTAATTGATCATTTTTGTAGTTGTATTTCTTTTCCTGGCCTTTTGCACCCTTTATTCAAATCCCCCATTTTATTTATTCGGATAAGGAAGAGATCCCTGCATCATGCTGGCCTTCTATGTTACTTTTTCAGATGTTTTGCAGAAAGCTAACACCACGTACTAAATAGGTTTCCAGCACCAGACACAGAAAGGTGGCGTTACAGGTTTGGGATCATGTTCCCAAAATGTAATTTACCTCAGTGAGAATAAAATGAGTAAGTGCAATATATTTTCTCATATTTCGAGGTAGATGGAATATCAGACCTGTTCAGCTACGAGTGGCTGAGAGAGAGAGATCATGTTATGCTCTAGCTGTTGGCTACTAAAGAATTTAAGCTGTAATGCTACTACACACATCAAGAAGGGCCTCATCTACGACTCTCATATTCCAGTTCTGTCAAATATAGATTTCCTGGTGGCAGTTAAGTGGAAAAATGTAAGAGCACATCAGAGACTGAAAAGTCACAGTAAGCAGCAGTTTGCATCAAGCTCCGGCCATTCTTAGGCCCCATAGGGTGTGTTGCAGCACAGTATAAATTAGAGCAAACCCCTAAGGCTGCCCTAAGTAAAAAACTTCCAAAACTAGGATTTATCCACCTTTTTGTCACCAGAATATAACGTATTTGTGAGTATAATTTATTTTTAAGTAATTATCTTTTTCAGATATTAAAATTAGGGCTATAGTATGAGAAGTTTCACATACTTGAGCGGGCGACCAGTACAGATTTAGATCGAAGCCATCTGTTTTGAGTCAGTGTCTCCATCTGTAATCATAGCTCTGTGTCACATCATTGCCAGTTCATCATACTCAGCCCAAAAGAAGCTGCATGCGCTGGAGAGAAGTGGGATGAACGTTGCTGATTTAGAGCTGTCTGATGTAACTAGCTGAACTCCCTAGCTGCTGCTTCACCAACCTGATTTTGCTTGAGTATATTAGCCGATAGCACTAACAAGTTAATATTCCCATAGCAGCTTGATTTAAGGTAAATAACTGCAAGCAGATATCTGAATGGCACATCACAATGTATTGTAAAACTTAAGAGAACAAAGATCCCTACAAAAATCCCCTGTGTTTTGCAAATCACACATTTCTTCCTTTGCTTTTATGTAAGCTCTGCCCACAGCTATCTGACATGCAAGTTAGATGTTAGGAATAGATAATATGAAGATATGAGTAAGAGAAATACCTGAATGTTTGCAGTTGATGCCTCTCCTTAGAAAATAAATTTGTCATTCTTTTATGAAGGTATGTAATTTTGGAGAGGAGCACATATGTTTGTATGGCTGTGGTTCTTCTCTATTCCCGTTTACTATTCCTATTTTCTGCTGCTATGAAGTTATTTATATGTCTGCATCTGCTCCAAACCTCAGTTAAATTAAAATGCTCAATTTAGACAGGCGTGTTTGTTCTAGTCTAATTAAATAAGTGCAGTGTCATCCCATTCAGTTCAACAAACTCAGTTCAGTAATATTAGATTTAGGATTCTTAAATTAAGGACATGGTGCTAGACTGTCAACCTCAAACAAGAGCATTTAAATCATATGGAACACAATGCCTCAAAGTCTCACCAACTTAGATATTACGGTAAAAAGAAGCATGGCATATAAACTGGACCAATGTAACATGAACGGTGTTACACCGGTGACTTCTGTGTATTCCTTAAAAATGCTTGAATTCTTTTAAATACTGGTTCCATGCTCCTATTAACCAGAATATTCAAGCTTCTGATCAGGACACCTCCCATACCAGTATTGTGTAATTGTAATACTTTATTAATTGTATTTATTAATTTGCAAGCATCAATGAAGCTGAGCTCTGTGTTGTGCCTCGGTCATAATCCACAGATACAAAGTAGTAATTTGAGACCTAAATTATCTGGCAGAAAGGTTTTATTAATCTCTTTTTAAATATATTTAAATCATTACTTTTTTCCTAGTTGTGTGTGTGGGGAGAGGGATATTACTAGAAGTACTGAGAAAATAAAGAGCATTAAAAATGCATCAAGATCTGTGTTAGAGGAACCTGGGTTTAAACATGCAGTGCATACATAATGCATTTATTCATTACAACTATAAGAAAGCTATATCACAGCTGGAGCAATACAAAGAGGATGGAGGTTGCCGTGATGGATAGCAACAGATTATCTGGATAGCAAGAAGCTGGTTTAGATTCCTGCATGTTGGGGGTTAGAGACGTGACAGCAAGTAGAAAGCTCGGGTGAAGTACATTGGGTCCTCACAGTCTGTTCATTGGAGCAGACCCTAAAGCATCCCTTGGCTTGATGGCTTTAGCATCAGAAGAGGGCAAAGAAGGTTCATTTATTCTTTTTTCTGAGGTCTAATCCTGTGTTCTTCACTGTCATAAGTAGTGCTGTGACTTCAGCGTGATTATACAAGTTAGTTTCTGTTGCTTACTTGGATGGCCTCACAAGTAACTCATCTAGTTTTCATGAGGGGCTTAGGAACATCTGCCATATAATCATATACCAACATACTTCAACACGGCACAATCCACACAAGCTATACATCGGAAACTGAGAGGAGTTCTGTTTGTTTAAAGCATTAAATGTGTTTCAATGATTTCATAGATTTCATAGACATTAGGGACTGGAAGGGACCTCATGAGATCATCGAGTCCAGCCCCTCCTGCCAGAGGCAGGAAGTTTGCCTTTTGAATGAGTCCAGAGTAGGCGCTTACACCACCTCTGGGGGGAGTCTGTTCCAGAGCTTGGACACTTGGACTGTAAAGAAGTTTTTCCTTATATCAAGTCTGAATCGGCCTTCTAGATGTTTGTGGCCATTAGACCTAGTTATCCCTTGGGGAGCCCTGGTGAACAACTGGTCTCCCAGATCCTGATGCACCCCCCTTATAGGCTTATAAGCAGCCACCAAGTCCCACCTGAGCCTTCTCTTTGCCAGGCTGAAGAGTCCCATGTCCCTCAGCCTCTTCTCATAAGGCTTGCTTTCTTGGCCTTTGATCATATGGGTGGCTCTCCTCTGGACTCTCTCGAACTTATCCACATCTCTCCTCAAGTGGGGGCCCAAAACTAGATTCAGTACTCCAGCTCTGGCCTCACTAAGGCCGAGTAAAGTGGGAGGATGACATCGCTGGTTTTGCTCGAGATGCATTGGTGGATGCATGCCAGAGTTGGTTTGCTCTGCCGGCCACTGCATTGCATTGGTGGCTCATGTTCATCTTGTGGTCAATCAAGACCCCCAAGTCTGCAACTCATGCCCGAATCCAGGTCATTCATGAAGATATTGAAGAGAATCGGCTCAAGCAGTGAGCCCTGGGGGACTCCACCAGTAACCTTGCACCACGTTGATTTGTTCCCGTCAACTAGTACCCTTTGGGTCCAACCCTGGAGCCAGTTCCCCAGCCATCAGACCATGAGATGGTCAAGACCACAGTTCCCCAGTTTGGTCATGGGGACATCATGGGAGACCAAGTCAAAGGCCTTCTTGAAGTCCAGATAAATGACATTAACCTTGTCTCCCTTGTCCAGGCAATGCATCACCTGGTCATAGAAAAAGATGCGGTTGGTCAGGCAAGACCTTCCAGTAATAAAACCATGTTGGCTGGCATTCAGTAGGTTGCCTTCCGTTAACTTGTTGCAGATGGATCCCATGATAATTTTCTCCAAGATCTTTCCAGGGATGGACATCAGACTGATAGGTCTGTAATTCCCTGGATCTTCTTTCTTCCCTTTCTTGAAGATTGGGACCACGTTGGCTCTATTCCAGTCTTCCAGTACATCACCCAAGTGCTACGGGCTTTCAAATATCTTGGCCATAGGCATACTATGATGTCCTCCAGCTCTTTTAAGACTCTCAGGTGTAATCTGTCCAGGCCTGCGGACTTATAGATGTCAGGCCTCTTGAAGTGTTCTCTCACTTGATCTATGTCAATTGTGGGCCCATCTCCTGAGCCCTGGTAGCTTTGCATCCTGTTTGACCTTTTCTTGGGCATCAGATGTCAGCTGCCCCATTTGATCTTGCAGGAAGCCAATGTTGCTTTTGTCCTTCTTTTGTTTTCCAGAGGTGTGTCACTGTACCCTTTGGGTGGTTCAAATTTTAGCTGAGGAATATTAATATTTGCATTTTTCTTAATCCAAGGCCAATAAGTCATCATAATAAGCTTCATTGCCACTCTGTGAGATAGGTCAGTGTTATCCTTTCCATTGTTCTTGGACCAGAGATGAAGTAAGGTAGGTTTATATTGCCTCCATGCCATTCTGAAACTCCTGCCAGGAAACAAAGCTCGCTCATTTGCTCTTATTCCACACATACACCAATTGACAAAGACATGGTGTAGTCCCTAGTTGGTCTGTGCCTAGGGTCTCTACAGATCTCAGACTTGCATATGCTTTTGAGAGCATGCCCAACAATGAACATTTGGCATTTTTCTGAATATGCAGTAAGTGGGAGAGGCTTATTTCTTAGTAGCAGCCTTGCTTGGGACAGAGAGAGGTAGAAGTAAACTCTCTGCTTACAAAAGCTTTTGCTACACATCTTGATTTGTTTAGTCCATATAGGTGCAAATCTTCCCTGCCCAGTCTTGGGACAGCCATTCACATACCCTAGCATGCTCAGTCACAATGAGGCAAATCAAAGTGTATTAGGTGCCTAAATCCCTGCATCCCATTAATCTTTTACATCTCACCACCCAGTACAGTTTAGCTCTCTGGCAAAGGGACCCAAAGGGTTTGCACGCATTTAAGGAATAAGGTACAAGAGTGTCTCTAGTGGGTTATGGAATAGAGAAAATCCCACACAATTTACTGATTCGTTTTGATGCACTGGCTGGGGGAGTAGTTAGCTGATTGCACGATTTCACAATGATTACACACTTAATTCATACAACACAATTTTATTTTAAAACTCTTTGCTACGTATATAACACTGCTTAGCTTTAAGAAACACCACAAACATTAAAAACACAATAATTACATATATCAGAAACAATGCTCTGAATGCACTTCCTTCCCAAACAATGCTATAAGAATTAGTGTTACAAAAACAACTACAATTACAACTAAAAGTTAAATTTGAATCAATACTATTATTTTTCATAATATACTTACAATCCTAGAATTCCGAGAAGCCAAATACCAAAATATGGTTTCATTCCTCAGTAGTACGATTTAATGGGTTGGCCTCAGTAGTACGGTTCAATGGGCTCGCCTCAGTAGTACGGTTCAATAGGCTGGCCTCAGCAATACGATTCAATGAGCTGGGCTCAGCAGTGATAAGACTAAGTCCCCTTCCTTCAGTCCCTTTCGGGCGCTCCGCAGCTTCAGCGTGAACTAAGATTCGTGTTCACGGAGAGGGTGGGTCAGGTGATCAATCTGGTCCGGGCTACACTTGCGATTCTTCCTTCGTTGTTCTGCAAGTGAAGTCACCTCCAAATTGGGACAGTAAGTTACAGGTTTTTATTGAGTGAGCTGCCGTCAGTGGGCTCCTCCTACTCAATTTGTCACTACTCCCAAATTGGGCTCGGATCTTACTCAACAGAAATTACCTTTGTTGAGCATTTTAAATTACTCTTGGGGAGACTTCTTCCATATCACTGTAAATACCGTTTTTTTTTTACCAGTCTGGTTAAAAGGCCCTAGGCTTTGATGTCTCGGAACTCAGGATATTTGCTTTCTTTGTAAAAGACTGCTAAAGATACAATTTAAATTAAGGCTTTAAGTGAAGTCAGGACATTTTTCACGTAGCCCCAAAACAATGAACTAGATAAGGAGATAAATCCTATCTTCTTCCTGAAACTGGCTAATGGGCAACCTTTACAAACATTCAAACTATTTCATTCAATATGACAAAGAGGAGCATAGAGCTCTAAGCTTCTTGGATAGGGCAGGGATATAAATGTAATAAAAAAACTACTTCATGGACTGGTCCCCCTGCCCATTCACTTATCTTGCCCTACTCTTCTAATCACACACACACATTGTGTGATTGTGGCATTGTGAAGCCTGGTGTTGTGAAGCCTGCAAATCATAAGTGTAGCCCTGCAAACTGAAGCATGTCAGTGGTAGAAGCCCCCCCAAGTCCTGACTTGCAGGTTCCTTTCTAACCACCAAACCCTCTTTGCATTACTGACATTTTAACAGCAGGACTTTTATGTAGCAACTGGTCCAACACCCTCTAACCGTGAGTTATGTCTGACACCTCAGATACAGGCAAGCATTGCACTGACCAGCTCAGTCCCTATAGAGTCAGAATTGCAGTCATGTGTCCTGGGACCTACACCGCTAATACCTTTCAGGGATTCTCTTCCAGGGGCCTGTGTTTTGGAGCAGGTGATGGAGTCCCATTCCTGCGGCTGCCTTGAAGTCCCATGTGGCCACAATATGCAGCTTTGAGACAACTGTGAATATTAGGTGGAGGGAGTGAGGGAGAGAGTAGGGCATCAGAGATTTTTCCCCAGGCCTGAGCATTCTGGGAGCCCAGCTTGGCCAATTATTTTCAGTGGCTTTTAGATGAACCTCACTCATTTTGCACATGACATGAAAGTAGGGATTCTCCATTAGGGCACCGTGGTCCCTTGGCATACCTTGAGGTCCTCCCAAGGGTGTTGCAGGGCATCGCAGAGCACTAGCTCCATTTGGTGTGCCAACAGGATTCCCATGAGATGCCACCATGTGAACACTGCTCTGCCCTTCTCTGCTTTCCCTGAGTTCTTTCCCACAGAAAAAAAAAAAACTGCTGTATTATTTTCCTGTGGTCACAAAGCAAGTGCAAACAAAGAGCTGATGTATTCCTATGGGGGCTTGAGCCTGCTGACATAAGAACTGCCATTTACTGGTTCAGATCATAGGTCCATCTTGCCCAGTCTCCTTTCTGCAGAGGCATGGCATCACGTAAATGCAAAATCCTGTCCAACTGTGGCAAACAAGGAGACAAGGTCCGTGCTAAGGCTAAGTCAAGGTCTTCCCAGGCTCAGCTGCAGTTTCCTGCAGGCTGCGTGCACTGTCTGCTTCTCAAAGGCAGAGTGAGTGGGAGCTGGGGCACCAGTCTGTTTGGCTGCAGTGATTGAATACCTAACGGCTGAAATCCTGGAGCTGGCTGGGAATGCTGCCTGAGAAAAGAAAACACACATGATTCCCCTGTCCCCTCCAGCTGGCCAAACACAAGGATGGGGAGCTGAATAAGCTGCTGAGAGGAGAGGAGTCACCATTGCCCAGGACGGGGTCCTGCCCAACATGCAGGCGGTGCTGCTGCCTAAGAAAACCAATAGACACAAAGCCAAGGGCAAGTGAGATCTGTGCAGATTTGGACCTAGACTCGGGAATATTTGTAATGACCCTCCCCACCCCCCAGTTCTTAGTCTCACAGAGGCAGAGAGTGGAGGCTCACGGGGAGACTGAACTGGGTCTGACCTGGGTTGACTTCTCCACTGCTGCTTTCTACTTGGCAGCCTCTGGCACTTCAGGATGAGGAAGCTCTGATTCAGAGGCTGTGCTGCTCACTCTCCTGCTCAATGGCTACTGATACCCCTTTCCTCCAAGAAAGTGTGCTGGGCAGGGAGAACTGATGGAGTGGGAAGGGTGGGGAAGTGAAAGAAAGAGAACATGAGAACTGCCTTTTGCTGGGGGTGGTGGTGGGGGGCAAGCAGCCCCTTGTCCACCGATGAACAGAAACCCTAGGGATGGACAAGGGCCACTTGCAAGGGCCCAACTATCTCACCCCAGCCAAGACTTTATCTACCCAGGTCTTAACACCCGCTAAGGAGGGAGAGTCCCCAGCCTCTCTGGGCAGCCTGTTGCAGCGCTTCCCCACCCTCCCAGAGAGGAGGTTTTCCCCTTACCTCCAACCTCAACCTCCTTTGCTGCAACTGGAGCCTGTGGCTCCCTGCTCTGTTCTCTGTCAGCCCTGAGATCGGTCTTGCTCTGGCTTCTGTATCCAAACAGAAGCAAATTTAGCAAAATTTAGAAAGGCAAGACAAATGTCCCTTTGCAAATGGATCTCTTTGGTGTGCACAAAGACTATCCAATTATTCCTTTAGAACCTAGACACCTCCACTGTACACACCGCAACAAACGAAATCCTTTATGCGCACCTGCCGTGGAGGTATCTAGTTTCTAAATATCTAGCTGCCGGTAGGTGTGTCTAGATGAGCACATACACACAGCTATTGTGCAGCAGCGTACCTAGACTTCTGGCAGCCCTGGGTGAACTTTTAGTATTGGGCCCCCCTTTGCCAGAGATAATGATAATATCAATTGGACAATGGTAAAAAAAAATTACCATTTTTGGGTCCCCCAGGCAGCCACACGATTTGCCCATGCCCATGGGTGCCTCTTGAGTTTGGGGGGGCACCTGCAGAAGCCAGCATCGATGGTGGGGATGGGGCTGGCGAGCA
>NW_005841910.1:2302006-2302919 GCF_000455745.1 Alligator sinensis | reverse complement strand
GACCGCCTGTAGAAGCTGCTGCCGGCGTTGGCAGCAGAGACGGCCCTGTCAGGGGGGGGCATGTACCCCCCTCCCACCCACCCTGTGTCCCACGTACCAGTCGCCTATGTCCATCCCTAGGGTTTCTGTTCATCGGTGGACAAGGTTCTTTGCATAAATGTGATATCATGAACCCCGTGTACCCCCAGAGGCTGGTGGTCACTGACCACAGGTGGCAGCAGCAGTGTCGGTGGTGGGAGCGTGGTGGCAGCAGTGAGCTCCTGCAGGCAGCTGTGACGCAGTCGGTGGCGGGGTGACTGGTTGGTGACCACTTGCAGACGCTGCCAGCAGTGTTGGCGGCGGCCAGTGGCAATCAGGGACTGCCCACAGACGCTGCTGGTGGTGTTGGCAGCAAGGAGGGAGGGTGGCAAATGGTGACCACCCACAGATGCCACCGGCAACTTTGGTGGTGGCCAGCAGTGATTGGGAACCACCCGCAGATACTGCCGGCACTGTTGGTGCCGAGAGAAGGGGTTGGCAAGTAGCAACCACCCACAGATGCCACCAGCAGCGTTGGTGGTGGCCAGTGGCAATTGGGGACTGCTGCAGACACCACTGGCAGCATTGGTGGTGGCGAGCAGCGATTGGGGGCCACCTGCAGACGCCACTGGCAGTGTTGGTGATGGCCAACGGCGATTGGGGGCCACTCGCAGACGCCACCGGCAGTGTTGGTGGTGGCCAGCGGGGCTTGGAGACTGCCCCACTTTGGCGGTGGCCAGCGGTGATTGGGGACTGCCCGCAGACGCCACTGGCAGCATCGGTGGTGGCGAGCAGTGATTGGGGGCCACCCGCAGATGCCACTGGCAGTGCTGGCGGTGGCCAGCAGCGATTGGGGACTGCCCACAGACGCCGCCGGCAGTGTTGGCAGCAAGCG
>NW_005841910.1:2288510-2301359 GCF_000455745.1 Alligator sinensis | reverse complement strand
GGGGAGTTCCCCTCTCCCCTCCTCTCCCCGGCGGGCCGGGGCGCCCCTCGGCCCCGGGGTGTCCCGAGCGCTGGGACGCCGGCCCCCCGAAAACTTCCCCGCGGCTTCGGGGACCGTGCGTCGCGGAGCAAGCTGCTTCGGGCTGCGGGGACCTCGTCTGGGGTCTGTCCCAGCGGGCGGAGGAATTTGGCACGCGATTCCTGAAGTCAAGGGGGGCGGAAAGGAGACTGTTCGCGTGACTCGTTGAACGACCTCCCGGACTGACACGTTGCGGGTGCGCGTGAGCCCCCTGTGCGTGGCTGTGCACCCCCTGCAAAAAGTGGTCACTGCTCGCCAACCACCCACACCACCGGTGGCGTCTGCGGGCAGTCCCCGATTGCCACTGGCTGCTGTCGACGGCGGGTGGTCGCTGACCGCTGGTTGGCGCTTGCCGCCCCTCCCCACCGCCGACAGCACCATGGCCGCCCGCGGGAGCTCCCCGCTCGCCGCCACCGACAGCGCTGCCGCCACTTGTGGGGGCTCACCATGATCTGTGGCGTATTTGGATCTTCCTCTTCTTCGGCAATCCCTCGCAGTCGAGGATAACTGTCTTGCACAACAGCTGATGAGGCCTGTGCAGGATCGACAGACTCTGCCACCACTCGGACGTGTGTGGGGCGGGTGGCTCTGGTTTCTTGATTTCGTTGCCGCTCGGACGTGTGCGTCTTTGTGGGGTGGGTGGCTCTGGTTTCTTGCTTTGGTCTGCGACATGCTGCTTTTCCGTCTCCTGTTGCTGTCATGAGGTTTTCACGGAGGACACCTGTGCTTGACTTGGTTTTATCGTGGAGAAGCTGCTGCACATCGCCCTCCTCGTGGCTCGTGGCAGGACGGGACCTTGACGGGAAGGAGACCAAGACAACTGGGGATCTCATTCTGCTGCAGCCCTTCGTTCGCCTTCGCAGCCGTTGAGATTCTGACATCTTCATCCGCCGTTGAGGACTTGCAGACCCGTCTGGGGGCTGGTATAGTGGCGACCTGTACTTGCTGTGTCACAGCACCCTCAAGGGATATATGTTGCTTTTCAGAAGGGAAACCATTGCCGTCTGCTGTCCTTGCCTGATCCCGATGCTGCGGCTGCTGTTTGGGCCATCAGGGTTACCCCTGCTTACTGGATGTGGATGTGGTGGATAGCAGTATGGCTCGGCCCCACGATCTCTTTGTGCAGGATAGTTTGCATAGGGATGATCCTGCCTCATGCAGGGGGTCGAGCTAAATAACCTATAGCTATAGAGGTCCCTTCCAGCCTTACTTCTTTGTTATGCTGTGATTCAAACCAGTTGCAGGTGTTGATGTGTGGATGGTCGAGAGGTGAATTGCTCCAGGAGCTGCCCAGACTCACCATATCACAAGACCCTTAGATGCTGGTTTGAAATGCTGGAAGCTGCCAAGGAGAGAGGAACAGAAGGAGAGCTGGAGATGGTGCAATGAGGATGATGAGCGGCATGGAGGGGCTTCTGTAGGAGGAGGCGCTGAAGAGTCAGGCCTGTTCTGCATGGAAAAGAGATGCTTGAAAGAGGTGTTTACTCAGTGCGAACCAGTTGTGGATGCTGAGGGTTTAGCTGGATTCACAAAGGGCTTGGACACATTGGTGGAGGAAAAAAGAGCTTTGGTAGCTATTGAGCACGGGAGTTAGGGAGACGGCCTTTGAATGAGAATTTCCTAGACCTGAAATGCAGGAGGCTGCAAGGGAGGGAGGAAAGAGTCAGACCCAGTTTGCTCTCCTTTTTGGCCTCCTCTCTCTGCTGCTGTGTGACACAGGTCAGTCTTTGCTACCTGCTGAGGTGCTATGGTCCGTCATGCCCTTTTGCCATGGATGTGGCCGGCCAGCTGGATGCTCTTGGGCATGATGGTGACGTACTTGGCTGGTGTCATAGAAGAGCCCAAGCAGGTAGGCTTCTCTGGCCTCCTACAGCTCCATGACAGGTGAGCTTTGGAAGCATGGGTCCATCTTGGTCCTGCACCATCTCGCGCACCAGGCGTTGGAGGGGCAGCTTACGGATCAGTAGCTCCATCGACTTCTGGTAGGGTCGGATCTCGTGTGGTGCCACGGTGCCAGGTCAGTAGTGGTGCGGCTGCTTCATGCCGCCCGTGGCGGGCGGGCTCTTGCAGGCTGCCTTGGTGGGCAGCTGCTCGCCAGGCGCTTGCTGCCCATTGACTTCCACGCCGTGTGCTCCATGTGGGCCATGCTCACAGAAACCCTCAGGCTCAGCTCAGTGGTCCGACCCAGTAAATGGCAGTTGTTATGTTCTTATGCTTAACATTAAAAAAAGAAAACCCACTCATTATAATTCAGACAAGTGCGTGCAGTGCATTTTTTCTGGGCAGAAAACTTTCTGCATCCTCATCGTCACTGTTTGATGTTGAGGATGGCCCCATCTATCAAATAAACGTTGTGGGTCTTTGCACTGGCATTTTGCTGAAATGTTCTGGGTGAAACTCTTCCCTGTCTTTCAAGAGTTTATGCTTTAACTTATTAAAGCAGTGGTTTCCTTCCAAGCACTGTATCATCTGGAGTGTCAGCGGTGCTTACGGAATTCAAATGGATGTATTAAAGCCAGGATAATTTTCATTAGCAACAGTACCTCCTGAATCATTTTTCTTCAGAGCATATCTTAGATTATCATGGTAATCATGGAGAACACTGAAGGAATGAAGAGAGAAACAATAAAACTCCTCTGAAGAGAGTAAACATCCCTCCCATTTCAATGAATAAGAATAATCTTTCGGTTGTAAAAACTGACATTATCTTGGTTTTATTTTTTATTGACTTTTCAAGTACTTTTTACAAGGTCTGCACCAGGGAACGTTGGTAATTGGCACTATAAAGGACAAAAGTAGTGGTGCCATATTTAAACCCTGACTTTTCTTCTGCTTTAACTAATTTTCTGGGCTCGAAGGGTTTGCTCCTGTTCCCTTGCAGACCGGAGGAGTTGCATCATGGACTTTAAAGGGAAGAGGACTGACACTGTGCCCTTCCTGAGTAGTTTCTTCTTACACCACCTGTTGCACTGAAAGCAACGTAACAACTGCTGAAGTATGACTCAGGTTAAGTGGGGGTCTGCTTCAGGAAGAATTTAAAATTTGCGGGGTGGTTTGAAGTTGTCACGTCTGAAAAATATATTCTTATTTCTAGAAGGAGAAAACTACTGAAAGCCCCAGATTTAGTACAGGCTACTTCCTCCCTAGCTTGCTGAGGACCTAGCACGGGGCAGAGGTGATCTGCTTGGCTTAATGGAGAAGCAGAGTTTTTTTGGTGATTAACTTCTGGTACGTAGCTTAGGCTGCTGCCCCGTACCTGAAGCTTTGTGCCCAATAGCTTATCTAACATCTCTCCCAACTGTACAGCTGGCTGAGTAAAAGAGATCATGCATATTTCCCGGATCATTTGCATCGTGGCTACAACACTCCCATTGTGCTACAGCAAGGTTTAATGAAGACAGGTGCAAAGTCCCTTGAAGTCAGTAGAAAGACTTGTGCTTAAAGGACTTCTGCGGACACAGGCCCTAATTCAGCAAGTTATTTAACTTTAAGCACGAGGACTCTCACGGAATTAATGCAAGTCCTTAGATATGTTTAGGAAACTTGCTTTAAGAATCCAGAGCCCTAGGTTACCGTAATACACCAAATAATACTATCTTCCTGGGCAAAAAATGGGGTTTTTCAATGGGGTTGAAAAACTCCTTTGAAAAACTGAAAAGCTCAATTGAAAATTGAAAAAAAAAATCTTGATGGAAACCACACTCTTAATTCCTTTAAGCTAGTTAAGGATGACAAACTACAACATGACCTGCTCAAATGATCCTAAGGGACTTAAACTGTGTCTCCATGGGGCTAAAGAGGGTGGATATTTGAATTGCCTTAGAGTTAGCTTAATTATGTGAGCGAAATACAGCTGTTGGCCTGTGTGAACAGAATCGCAGTCCCTGTCCCTGATAGGAAAAAAAATGTGTATGTGTGTGTTTTTAAAAGAGAATAGTAAACATGCCTTCATCTTTTGTGTAGCCTGGGCAGGTTGTAATTTTAGCATATCACTTGGTGCCACTTATTCTACCCCAGAATGTTAAACCACGCTAGCTATCAAGTTTTTTAAGTAGTCTTAGTTTTTAAGTGGTCAGATCTTCATTGATTTTATCAGCTACTGAAGGTCTAAGGAGCAGCACCAATGCTGTTCAGGTGTCTAATATGGGTTATTCGTGGTCTCTGAATGATTTTTTGTTGGCTTCTTTTAAAGTTGAGGATTGTTTGTAAGGTTCGAATTTGCTTTTAAAGTTGCACTATGTTGTAATAGATGGTTGAAGGCTTGGTCCTGCTAATCCTTTATCTTGTAGGTAGCAGTCTTCATGATTTCAGTGGGACAAGAGCAGACTTCATGACTTTAGTGGGACTACTGACAAGGAGAAGTCTTAGGTCCTGGCGGTCCTGGCCTGAAGCCTGTCCACTTTTAGAGGGCAAAGTCCAGGCCCCAGTTCCAGATGTTGCACAGATCTCTGGGATCAGGAGGAATCTACCCCGCTTCTGGTTCTCGTAGATATAGCTGCTGTTAGTGTAGCACTGCAGGCAGGCAGATTACCTCTGCCGAAAGGCAGGATCACCCACAGGAGGTTATGCTGTTTCCCACTCTGAAGGGAACCCATATCTACCTCCAGAACCAGAAGCATTACAACCACATCCATGCAGTGCTGTGCCCAGACAAATTAGCTCTGCTGAGACGAGAACAGTTTTTTTAAAGTGTGTGAGAACAGTTTAGTCTTTTACTGTAATTGCAGCTGCATATGGGGCATTGGTGCATGGCTGACTAACAGGAATACATTTAATAAATGTATTATTATTTAATAAACTATGTATTTAAAAAACCACCAGTTTCTGGACGGGTTTCCTTGTAAGTCGATGTATTGCCTGAGCCTGTTTATATTGAGAGCCATTAGCAATTTTTAGTTTTTGTTTTTTAAATAAAAACATCATGTAGGAACATTGCTTAGATTTTTATCGGTCTCTAAAGAGCAAATTTGAAGACTTGAAGAAATCAGTGGGCTTTGTAAGGAGTAGGGAGTGTGTTGTTTTTCTGGATCTAGTTTGGTTCTTTATGGGTTTTGGATTGATTGTGTTGAAGACTTTCAGGCTGTGACTCACGAGAAAATTAGATTTGATCTAAACTCCATGGAGTCGAAACACGTACTGTTGTGCTTAGGGACTCAGCCTCTTGCCACGATGCCAACATCCTTGTTCCCATCAAAAAAACCCCATGTATATAAACAGTATTCAAGGCAACCACTTCGAGGTCCTATGTATGTGCAGGGGGGCTGCTCCAACAGGCTGTCTTTACAGCACATCGGAGCAGGCTCGATTAATCGAGTCTGCCAGAGCATGGTAATTACCGCACTCCAGCAGACCCCAGTGTCACTTGTATCAGCGTCCCCATGCTGAAAAATGGCAGTGGGGCACTGTAAACTAAAACTCGTTCAACGAGCTTTAGTTCAAAGCGCCCTGCTGCCATTTTGCAGCATGGGGACGCTGATACAAGTGACACTCCAGGCACTTTTAATTAGCACGGCACCTCCGCTTCCCCACCCCCTCCCTGGATCACATCTATAAATGCCCTTAGGCACCAGGGCAAGGGTTGATGATATTGCCTCCTTGGAAGATCAATCTCTTGCTAAGATCACAATATCTTGTTGGATGCTAACCCAGCTGGCTTAAATATTGATGCAGAATGTTTAGGGGTATGCTTGTCAGAGAGTGTCAGGGCAGTACATACTTAACAATAAATCCTGGTGCTTAAAATACAAGCTACATTTACTTGGATTGGTGTGCAGAAGGAAGGGTGGCTCCTTGAAAACTAACTCATTCAGAGAGGCATGAACTTTCATATGCAACATCTACCGCCTGGATGAGTTAGTCTCAAGGTGTCACCCTGCCCTGCATTCTGCTTGATTTCAGACTAGCACACCTAACTACCTCTCTCTACTCGTGGACTAGTATGCAATTTACCTTCTTCATTGTATACTAAGATCGGCCTAATACAGCATAGGTACAGTTTGGAAGTATCTGTTCTGCATCAAATCTTTATGCCTCTGTTGAGCAAGTTGTTGTTTCCCCCTTTTTCCCTCCTAAGCGATCTCCCATGTACAATGACATCCACAAACTAGGTTATTTATTGGCTTAGTCAAGGCAATCGAGGTAACACTGGCTGCATCTACACGAGCAGTGGACCGTGCAGTACCTGGCTTTCCTGTGCAGTACCATCACTGCACGTTTTTTTTCAGACGCTACTGAGCAGTAACAATGAGCAGTGCGCAGTAGCCCGTTACTACTGCACAGGAGCGGCGCATCACGCTTAGTGCCCGCCAGTGCTATTGTGCAGTAGCGTCTCGTGTAGACGCGCCCACTATGTATGTAATCACTTTAGCTTGCTGCCGTAAAATTCATCAAACGCCCTTTTCTACACATCCATTTGACTGTCGTGTTTGAAAATGCCATAAAACATTCATTTAAATAGGTAAAAAAAGATAAAATTCTCATGCCAAAAAGTGGGCTCCTTCAGCGGTCAATAAATTGGAATAAAAATGAATGAGAACAAGTATACAAACACTGTGTTTGCTAATAGTAATAATCTAGTGCTTTGCAGCATCCAAGTGTTTTACAAACACTAATTAATACCCAGGAGACCCTTGTGAGGCAGGGAGCTATTACTGTCCTCCCCAAGTCACAGATGAGGAAACTAAAACATGACGACTTGGGGCCTGCCCATCTCCTCCGAGGACCTCAGGTTCAGAAATGGAATCTGGGTTCCCGGTCCATCTGGGACCACCTGTAAGCCAGGCCTTGTCACAACTAAAGCACTTAGTGTGTTAACCTACCAATCCAATGAGATCAGAATCTGTTCTCTTGCTTTATCAGCTGCTTTATATTTCATTAACTGCATTACACTGTACAGCTGCTTTGAAGTGTTACCATGGTATTTAACAAATATGCATGCATTTTTCTTAAAACTTTTTTTTTTTTCCTTTCAGGCATTTAATCTGCTTCATTCTTCTTGTTGGTTGATTAGCAGTTTCTGACCGGAGTGAATGTCAGAAAATTCTCAGTTTCCAAATGCCTTTGCACCAACTAATAATACTCAGACACTAAATAAGAGACTGATTAGAGGAGGCCATACAGAATAGCTGGATTCAGTAAACTCAGTCCCTGTACAAGACCCTAGTCCAAGTTCAAAGTAGACTCTTGTTCCAACGTAACAGTGAGCTAACCGGGGGTCTTCTATCCTTTTTTTGTCTTGGGTGAGTCTCTAATGGCTTTCTTTTCCCTATAGAGGGTATGATCCCACTACTAATACTACCCACTAACGACCTTACTCCTTTAGTTCAAATGACAGGGACCTGTGGGTTGTTTTTTTTTTTTTTTTAGTCTTGTAGGTCTCAGATTATGGCAAGATCCTTGGGTAGGGTAAATGGATGTAGCTCTGTTGGGTTTAATGGAGCGACATTGATTTACACAAGCTAAATATTTGCCCACCAGACAATATGTGGTGGGAGTTGTTTGATTTGCAGGAGCTGGTCCAGTCTGCCTCTTTGTAACCTGACGGTGGAGCCGCACAGCGTGATTCTGTGTCTAGAAAAGGGGCTTGTGGTACGTGCATCCTTTGTCTGGACTCAAAAGTAAGATTCTGCGAGGCTGGAGGCTGGCGCTGGCTGTGCGGCGTAGACCATATGAGGGCTGCCTTTAGGCTGAGGCTGTGCAAAGCTTGTCTTGGCTGGAAGACCCTTTTTGCATGTCTTGGAAGTTTCACTTTGAGGTCATTGCATTTTTGGCAAAGAATTTGCACTGGGTAAAATTTGCAAAGCAATGGTTTGAGCTTTGGCATGGGGACTTGAAATGTCATAATAAAAGGTTAGAGCTTAGTCCTGCTCCCATTGAAGTTTGTGGCCGTAAGCTATATCAAAGCATTCATATTCCCCTTCTGCATATGGCTTGATTTAAAGACTCAATTAAGAGGAAACATTAAAGAGATAGGTAGGAGGAGGGGGTGAGGAGATATGGGATCTGTGTGAGCAGCCAATTATTCACTTTAATAATTCAATGGTTTTTACGCTAATAGGCTGGAAAGTAAATACCACTTCACATAAATGTAGTATTTCATTATTTATACACTGTTGAAATTGGGGTTTAATTAAGACTAAAGCCTAAGACTTTTAAACCATTAATGAAACATGTTGCTCTGTATAGCCAGTAAAGTGTGAAGAACAGTTTGAATGCTGAGGTCATTATAGACATTATTTTAGTTTCCATAAAAAGATAACCTGGACTTTATTAATTGTGATTTTTTTCTCTTCGTTGTTTCTTTAGGCCTTTAGTTTTGTTTATAGTTTTAGCTTCACTGATTAATTGTGTGCATGTCAGTTTGTGTGTCGTGAGCTGTGAACAGGCACAGATTGATGCCCTCAGTTCAGTGATCTATCAAGTACCGCTGTGATCTACGATTATCCTTTGGAACATCCCGGTGATAATTGTGATGTTTGTGATTTACTTGCTGTGCCTCTATGCATCCATCTACCAGCACGTTAATGCAGTTCAGGTTGCAATGCAAATAAAATTTACCCCGATAAAAATGCTCCTAAAGGCGGGGAGGGGGGGTTATTCTTTTGCTTTTACTTTTAATAAACTGCCTTTGTTTATTTGCATTTTTCACATTGATCTTCCCCCCATCCCCAGTTATTAACCTGAGACACGTTAATGATGCCTGATTACCACAAAGTGGAGAGCAAGCCATTTATAAAGTTCCTTTTAGAATTAGGGGCCCTTGAAATCATTAAAAATAAGGTTCTTTTAAAAAAGGGGCCCCTGACATCATTAGTCTCATTTAAAAATGACACCATGGGCCCAGTTCTTTCCTTATTGAAGTGAGGGTATGAGATACAGGGAGTTCAGGGAAAAGCCCGCTATGGTTGGTGTGAATGGGATCTGAATTAGTCTTCTTACACCTACATTCCCTTTATAAATCATTTAAAATTTTTAATTTTGTAATAGTATATTTTATATTTACATTATTGTATACAAACTTCTAAATAAACAGGTGGGTTTCTATGAAAGACCTACCCCTCACCTTTTCTCTGCTTACATTATCCACAATATTTCTAGAGTGCGCAAATAGTCCTTTTGAAAAAAATAATGAAATGAAGAATACAGTGCAGCAGGATCCTCAGACAGTTGGAGGCATGCATTTTTTAACGTTGAGGGGAACTGCTCTGTGGATGCAGTGGATTCTCAGTCACTTGAAATCTTTCATCGCAGACTGGATATCTTTCTGTAGCACAACTGGACGTTATGGATGTAGCTGCAGAAATTCCTGGGTGTGGTTCCATGGCTTGTGTTATACAGAAGGTCAGACCAAATGGCAGTAACAGCCCCTTCTGGCCTCTCTGGATCAAGAGAAAAAACATCCGTGATTCTTTGCAAGCCAAGCACTGACTTGCCAATGATATCAAATCCAGTTGCGCTGTGTGTATGGAAGTACACATTTCTGCAAACAGGAAGAATTGACAAAACTGTTATAAAATTACAAAAAACCAACATATTTCTTCACATTTTAATTATAACGACACTGTTGATTTGAACCAGGGACAAAGGCTCTGTATTCTATTAATGAGCTCTGCTAGCATCTGCTCCAACAAACCTTCCTTTTCCTTTTCCTTTTCCCTTTCCCTTTCCCTTTCCCGTTAAGCTCTTCTAATGATGTTTCTCAAAATTATCAAATCTCCCACCTTTACATCAAATAAGCATTTGTGTGTGACGCACATACATGCTATTTTTCAGGAGACCTGGGGAACAGAAACACTTAAAAGATCTTCCATCTCTGCAATGGATGCATCTGGCAGTTGTGGCATGTGGCGACCGGCTGGAAGAGACCGTTACCATGCTGAAATCAGCAGTTCTCTTTAGCAACAGGAAGCTCCGGTTTCACGTCTTTGCTGAGGATTCCCTTAAGCCGGAATTTGAGAAGAAGGTAAGCTCCCTTTCTTTGTTATTTAAAAAGGTTTGCAGTTTTTTGTGACCTGTCAAATCTCTGATCAAAAAAAACAAACCCCTCGTGACACCCAATTAGCAGCTAAGCTCTTTGTTTCCCTTTTATTGCATGCAGGGTCTGTCTCTAGAAACTTTTGGAAAAAAAAACGGTGTTTAACTTTTCAACAGTACTGCAGAAACCTGCCCTGTCTATTCGAATTCTAATCCTTTCCCCATGTCTTTCAGTTCCAAGAATGGCCTTCCACATACACCAAGAAGTTTGAATACAACATCTATCCAATCACTTTTTCAGTAGGAAATGCTCAGGAATGGAAAAAATTATTCAAACCATGTGCTGCCCAGCGCCTCTTTCTCCCGGTAAGGCACCTGACTTTCTGAGTAAACAGGTTCTGAGTAAGCAGTGTCTGTTCCAATGTGAGGAGCTTTGCCAATATGAAATTGAAACCATTTTTCAAGCTGAAACCTCAGTTCCAAGGCATCTTTATCTGTACTTTTTCTGCTTAAGAAAACAATCTGATCATTCCTCCCCCTGGCACAAAATGCATGTTTCTTGCTTGATGCCAATTCCATTGGCTCAGCCTCTTCGGAGTCAGGGTTAGTGTTGTTTCTTGGGCAGGTGCTTCCTGCCTTTCAAACAGCACTTCTTTGGACAATGCAAGCATCGGATTCTCATTGCTCGCTTCACCCCGTTCCATTTATTCCCCCTTAGAATAGATACTTTCAGCGATCTTTTCCCCTGGCCCCCTCCTTACATATCTGTGATGCATTTTATATCAGGTTTGCAGTTCCAGGGGTCTGAGAAGTGGGATTCCACATGTGACACTAAGGATCCTGACATTTAAAAGCCCACATGCTGGGTTCTCCGACTTCAGTGTGCCTCCTGGTCCTCAACCTTTCGCTTTGCGCTTATGTAAGAAAATGACTTGTGTGGTCAACAATGCTATAATAACATTTGACGGGGGTCAGGATTTTTGAATGCCCCAAAGCAGATGCCTGTTTCCTACGGAGAGTCAGCAATAGACAACAGGGTTTGTCTGGGTTCATGCAGAGGTGGCAGGGGGTAGTTGGGAGCATGCAGGACCCCGGGATCAGAAGCTTTAATGCTTCTTTCATGACTGGTCTACTGAGTACAAACCAAACCTTTGTTACTAAAGCCTTGACTTGTGCAGAAGTAGCCCAGCTGAATCTCTGCATATGCCAGGAAAACAAACCGCTCAATGTTGGCTCTCTTAACAGAGATGTAATTTGGGGGGTCATTCTGTTTTAAGAAGAACTCTGCCATCCGTGGACCAGGCTTTGCCTTGTACCTATCATTTAGGACAGGGGTGGGCAAAATATAGCCTGCCCACGGGCCAGATCCAGCCTGCAGAGGGACTTTGTCTGGCCTGCAAAAAGGGCCTGGCAGTGGTGAGGGGGAGGGTCTGTGTTTCCTCGTGCCAAGAAGCAGCTTCTGCTGCAACTGCCCAGCATGGACGGGCGGTCCGGAGCAGGCGCGGGGCAGGCTGGGGTCAGGGCTGTGTGGGTTTCAGCTGGGGCGAGTCCAGAGTGGGCTGGGGCTGTGCACTTTTGCGGTGGTGGGGACGACCCGCTGGGCATGTGGGCCCTGGGCTGCTGGGGAAGGGGTACTGACCGGCTTATGACGGCTCCCCTAAACCGCCTGTGTGGCCTGCGGGCCCAGCTAATTGCCCACCCCTGATTTAGGAGCTTTTAGGCCCTTCTGGCATGAGGCAGTGGTGAGACTTCTACATCTAATGGTAGATGGAGTTTCCTCTGCAGAGGATGCAGAGATGGTATTTGACAATTGCTTGTTGGCCTTCAGGGATGTTTCATGTAGATTGCCCCAAATTTTTGTTCTCTCATTTTTCATGTGTATTGTGTTTGTGAGGGGACAGCAAGATGCTTTGGGTTGTCAGGCTGGTGGCAGCCAGCTTCGTGCCTTTGTTTTCTTAGATCAAGGCTCTGCTTTATTTTGGCTCTCCTAGTGCCCGAGCTTGGATGAGATTAAGGAGTGTTGTGGGGCAAGAAAAATAACTGGTAAAAATAGCTGAGGCAGCAGCAAAGGGTATGCTTGCTTTTCTGTTATCCAGGCTTACAGCCTGAGAGGCGTTCTGGAATTGAGTTGCACTGGATGCCTTGGACAGTCGCTTTATCCGTCAGTTCTAAAACAGATGATTTCGGTTTTTCCTGACAAATGTGGACGTTGCCTTTGTCCTCTCGTGCTGCTTACCCTTCATAGGACCTCCTCTGAAGTGGATTGGGATGCTGCGAGCAGTGTATAGACAGCGGCATCACTCAAGAAGCATGTTACAGCTGTGAGTCTGGCTGCCAGTATGTTTAATTATGCACTGGAAGGTTGGTGGCTCAGGTTTTGGTCTCTCCTTTCCTGTGCTGCCATGCTGAGGATCTAGCCTGTGAGATCACTGGTTATAAATCTTGGATGTTAATGGCAAGGGGCTTTTTGGAGCATTCCAAGGGAGAAGCAGTTTAGCTCCTAGTCTGCTTAGCTCCTTTGCTGAACAGATTGTCTTGGTTCTGCTATTGTGCATATGCTGTTCACAAGTCAGAATTTGAGCCATAGGCTGCAAGCTTTTTTTTGGTTTTCTTCTCCAATTAAATCACCTTTTTCCTTCTGGGACACCCACAAGCCATTGGAAACTGGAAAGAAATGTGCAAGTGTGCTGCAGGCGGGGGGCTCATACAAGAATATCATAATGCAGAGTTTATTACTAATAAGACTTTGGCTCTGTGATGTGTTCAAACAAGCGCTCGTAATGAAATGTTTCATTTTGA
>NW_005841910.1:2266430-2288479 GCF_000455745.1 Alligator sinensis | reverse complement strand
AGATGCTACTAGAGACAAAAATATTATTAAAACATTAAGGAGAACATACCTATAGCTCATAAGTTTCCTTTTTTACTGGAGGGATGTTACATATGATTATCATCCTGCCACAGTGAAGATGGATTGAACCTCAGGTTAATCTCAGATCACATCTACAGTGATGCTTTTGCTGCAGTCCATCTCTGTAAAAGCAAACCAGGTGAGCTGCAGCGGCAGGGCAAAGGATATCTTAAAATGAATTCAAAGAATGGGCTTCAAAAACAAAATTATACTAAGAGCCGCTTCTTATGCATATTCAGGCTGTGTTGGCAGCAGAGTGACACTGCTGCAGGCTGCTGTGAGCAGCCCTGTGTTTTAGGAATAGTAATATTTTTAGCCAGTACCATCTAGCTATCTACCAGGTCTTCTGGGCTGCATTTGTCACTTCCTGGGGAGCAATCTCCAAGACACTGTCCACGTTCTGGAGATGTGCAACTTGTTCTCCCCTGCTCTGTCTTGGTTTGTGCCTGGGGCTCCTAGGTACTAGGGGTAGTAAAAATACTATCCCGTGGGAGAAAAGAGGCATTAATGAACCTGTGATCACACTAGTGAAGTGGAGGAGAGTGATGTCAAGTCATCGAGGTGAAAAAACTGCATGTCTTGGGTGTGTGGATAATTTAAGTTTTTTTTCCCCGCTCTGTTGTAACTTGAGCGAATGGCTTGTGAATTGTGAATTAAGTCAAGTAAATTAACACGACTGGAGATGCTAATGTGACAGATGTGTGATCCTGGTTGTAGTTCGTTCTCCAGTTCTGGGCAAGGCGTACATTTATTTACTCACTCGTGAGTTTGGCCCACCTCCTTTTATTACACCGGGATATGCTGACTTACCAGCGTGCTATTAGTAATACCTTATTCCTTGCCAACCTAGCTAACACAGGGAGAATCCACAGAGACAAGAAGTTGTGGAATCAAATTACAGATAATTGAGTATTTAACTGAAGTGTCAGGCTAAATATAGCACGTTCTATCTGGAACTCCCCGAAGATTTATTAGCAAAACTCCATACAGCTGTGCAAAACATCAAGATTATCCTCTTCTAAATGGTAAGCATCTCTCAAGGAGAGGAAGGGACAAAAGGAGTCCTGTGTTCCTACTTTTTCATGTTCAGACAGCACACAAATGGGAAGAATATCCTGATTGTATGGGAACCTCCATTACTAAAAGGAGCCCTTTAAGTTAGGATTTTTTAAGAGAAGCATCTGAAAGTGGGGGCCCCACTACCCTTTGCCTGCCAGTGTGAATTGGGTGCTTGCCTCTCTTTAAGTGCTTTTAAATCCTACTCGCATTAGATTAGTTTAATGTAAAAACTGCATTTGACTTGGTGGAACTACACAAAACTGTGAGGACATTGGGAGCACTAGATATGCGAAGGCCAAACTCTATCCCTGGCATTAATCCTTTGTACATGTACAGTTACAGGAGGAACCCTCCCGGGCAGATTCTTCTAAAAAGATAAAGGGCTTTGCCCAAGCCCATGTGAAGTGCACGTTCAGGAAGGAATATGATCCCTTCATACTGCCCAGGATAGTATAGAGCAAAACTTTTAACACTTTGGATGTCAAAGAGGAAAATGTGAAGGGCTTAAAATAGCATTGCTTTATTGCCAGCCTGCTCTGTGTCTGCTGCAGGGCCATGCACCTGATGAGATGGGAATGAATCAGTTGACAAAATGAGCTGAGGAGTGTAGTACACTGGAGCAGGGGAATGCAAGGGCCAAAGAGTGGTGCCAGTGGCCATTGGATGCCCTGATTCAGCAAAGCTCTGAGGCAGGTATTGCAGCTTAGGGATGGGTTTAAGCCCACTAAAGGAAGTGTATAAGTCCCATTGATTTCAGTGGATATGAGCAGGTCCTTAAAGTTAAGTTTGCTGCAAGGGTAGCTCCTTGTCTGGAACATGTCAGGTGTAGAGCAATGTCCCATGTTACCCATCAGGGGTGAAAGGAATGGATTCACCTTTTTTGTTCTTTCCAAACCTTGCTTATAGCTCTGCTCACAGAAAAACTTGACAGTAATTCGACTGTTGATGTGCTAAGGCCTCTGCCTGCCATGCTGACCACGATTGTCTCATTGTGTCTGTGCTCTCCTTTCGTCTTTATTCAGAGATATCTCTTTGATATCTCTGAGTCGTAGATTACCTCTTGTCTTTGGGGCACGGACCCTCTCTCTCTTTTCTAGCTCTGTGGGGTCTATGCATAGGGCTCCTGGGTACCACAGCTAACAACACTGAATAACAGATAACAGCAGCAGCACCTGTGATATCCAGAACATCTAAGGTAGCTGACAGAAAAGGTGTTTTAGCATGTCTTGTATTGGTGTCTCCCAAAGCTAGCAACAGAGGCGAAGGACCCAGTTCTTGTTATCATCAGGCACCACGAGTTCTGACTCCGAGCCTCCAGCCTCTAATTTTGCAATCCAGTATTGCACAAAAAATATAATATAATTGGTTGATACCTTGTTGTTGCAGGGCTTGTTCTTTCATAACAACAGGTACCACATCAATAAGAAAATATTCTGGGCCAGTAAAATATGTGTGTGAAAGAATCTGCACTATGGTAGAGCTGACGGTAGTCTGTAACCCACTGGTTCTGTAATGATTGTTGGCATAACGCCCGTTACTATAGACCTTGCTCTCCGTTTAAGATTCACAGACAACCTCTGGGCTAGTCACGCTGGGCAGGGAGAACATGCAGTTGAGATGTCAGAAGTGCAGCATTAAGCTTTACTATGGCTGGCCAAAATCTGTACGCATTTAGTCAGGTGAAAATCCCATTCAAATCCGCACTCAGGTATTTGGTTCTTGTTCATGTGGCCCATTTAACAGCTGTGTTGATTTTCAAGTTATCTAAATAAGGAGGAAAGTTTGACAACTTTGTCTTTAGAACTGGACAGCTGACTCTTGTTTTTTTTCCCGGCCTTACTTCCGCCCCTGGCTAAAAGCAAAGCTAGAAAGTCAGCCCCTTTGAGAATGTGTTGGGCAATTTTAGCAAGTGGTAATCAGGGAAGTGTGGGAGAACTATAATAAAACTGATTTTCAAGCTTACCTAATAACTAAATATCCCTTCGGTGCCAAAGTCAGGAATTTTCACACCCTTGTAGTGCTCTTCACACCCCTGCTAAAATTATGAGTAAATGTGTAAGTTCCCAGGTTTCCACAAGGGGGCATAATGCAAGCAAGAATACACTAGGCCTGTGGGACTTAAATCTCCTCCTTTTACACCAGGATAAGGAGACTGATTTTGGCGTGGTTCTCCTGATTTAGTGCTGTAGCAGAGCTCAGAATCGGTGCTGCTCAATCCTTGTGAGATTTGTTTGCCTGGAAGGAAGTTTTCACATTCCCAAAAAAGGAAAAAGAATTAAAGTTTCATTCCTGGTGGCCTACTGTTTAACTACTGTTTTAAATTAGAAAAATCATATGGAAATGGTTTATTTTAATGTTACCTACTGAGTGCAATTTAAACGTGGTGAGTGGGAGACTGTAGCAGGAAAAATAGCCAACAGCGGAGATTAGGGAAATGTAAGATAAAATGGAGGTGAGAAGCTCTTATATACCGTCTTAAATTTTCTTTTCTACATTAGAACTACAGACGTTTCACTGGGGCATATACTTGCCAGTCTTGATTATAGGATCAGGACCTTCATTCAACCGCACGGCTAGACCATGAAAGAGCTTTATGCCAAAATCCTGGAACATTCTGCTGATATATTTGCAAAATTTTCTTTTTCTTTATTAGTAATTTTGCAGTCATATCATAAGCCAGAATTACATCCCCATCTCCTACCAATGTGCAATTTTACTGTAATCTCACAAGTTATTGGTCTTTAAAAGAACTAGTATAGATGGTGTGGGTTTTATTACTAAAATCAATATTAAATAGGTCTTGTGGGCTAGATTTCAGGTTGTTATGACAGCTAAGTGAATTATTGTTTTATGTGAAGAGTGGACTCTTTGATTTTCTTTTGTGCTATACTCTACCTATTTTACCATGCCAGTTGTTTAAAAAAAATTATCCACCTGCTGCCGATGAGTCCCATAAGTTACAGCATTTGTCTCGTATCAGTAAATAACTTTTGTCTGTTGCATGAAGGTTTCATTTAAAACCAAAGCACTTCTTGTGCAGTAATCAATTTCCTTTTGTTGTCTGTCTGGTTTCCTTCCACCTCTTCCCACCCTGCGAACTCCACAGGTCATTTTAAAGGATGTGGATTCTCTTCTCTACGTGGACACTGATGTTCTCTTCTTGAGGCCTATCGATGACATCTGGCGCTTTCTCAAAGAGTTTAACTCCACACAGCTGGCTGCCATGGCCCCAGAACACGAAATACCAAAGATAGGCTGGTACAGTCGATTTGCTCGTCACCCTTACTACGGAACAACTGGTGTCAATTCTGGAGTCATGTTGATGAATTTAACTCGGATAAGAAACACGCAGTTCAAGGTGAGAAATGGTCAAAATGCTACAGGACATGCTTGTACTTATTTTTTAATAGCCTGTGATTTACTAGAAAACAACTTGCGCCATAGAGGATATAAGAAGGAGGCTAAACAAATTTATCAAAACCCAAGGTTTTGGAAAAACTAATCAAAGTATTTCCCAATATTTAAAAAAAAAAAAAAAATTCTAATGGGGGCAATTTCTTACATAAGCGAGTGATCCCCAAAAGGCTGGAGCACTCAACTCTGGCTTAAAACCAAAAGTAAAGGTGACTTAATTGAACTGTCTCATCTGAGAGACGCATAAAAAAGGAAGCCAAAGATAATCAGTTCTGCATGGAAAGTGCTTTGCAAAAGATTTTCCCTGATAGACATACAAGGTCACAGCATATTTTGACTGACACCGTGGAAGTCATTGTAGTAAGTGAATCATGCCAGTGGTTTTTACGTTGCTGTCTTTCCGTGTCTCAGGGCTAGTCTGTGGAATCTATACTTAAACGGATAGCCACTTCTTCACATGGCACCTCTTCTGAGAAAGTGTTTAGGAAATATGAATAAATACAAAGTAGCCTCGGGAGCAGTCCTTGAAATCTTTATGCACACCTCCATGGACCCTTTAGACTCAATCCTGAAAGTCACAGTCCCTCTCTTGCTGTGAAAGGGAAGTTAGTTAATGTAGCCCTTCAAAATGTGCTTAGTTTCTGCCTAAACCCAGATGTCCCCTTGTCACTACTATAGCCTGAGATGAGGTTAGAAGAGTGCTCAGAACATGTAGGTCCCAAGTGAACCGTGGCAATATTGCACTGCTGTTTGGAAAAGAATTAACTGCTTGCTCTGATTTCCTTCTGCCTTGTAGAACAGCATGATATCAACTGGCTTGACATGGGAGGAAATGTTGTACCCTTTATACCAAAAATACAAAAATTACATTACATGGGGAGACCAGGACCTACTAAATATTATTTTTTACTTTAACCCAGGTATGTAATGACTCCTGTTGGACTTGCACTTGTTTGTAAAGGTAAAATCCAGTAACATGATGACGATGAACAAATAGGCATTCTGACCTGAAATGCAGAACCCAACTCTCCTGTCCTGCTAACCCGTATGCACATGGGATTTACTCCCAGTAGGATTACTCGTGTTATGTTGACAGGACCGAGGCCTAAAATTTTAGTGCCAGTGTAGATGTCAAAGGCTGGAAAAGATTACTGGGCACAATATGAAATGATGGTGAAATCATGGGCCAGAGTTAGTCGTGCATGCGTTTAAATGCTCTGCTGGATCAGGGCCCAGCTGAGTAACACTTTTGTTTCCATGATCATGGATGTTTATCTGAATTTGAAATTGGCAAATTTTGTCCAAATCCAATCTTCTAAAATTTGGCCAAATCCCTTTATTTATAAAAGAAGCAACAGAGTTGAAGTCAATAGACAGAAAACTGACTTCGCACTGAAAAGAGGATTAAAAACATTTGTTGTTAGTCTTGAAAAATAGTTCCCTCCCTCCTCCCCACTGTGCAATGCAAGCCTTGATTTTCAAAGAAAAGCAGCTCTGGCCCTTCGGCTGAGTGACTAAGCCTCGATGAACTCCACGACAAATGCATTTGCACTTCTAGCTATCCGGGATCTTGTGCTCTCTTTTTGCCCTGCCTTCTCCAGGACTGTAACATGGCAGTCTTTTTATCATCAGAGGACAGATGCAGTACCCCACAAGCCTAAAAGAATTCAAAACAGAGAGCAGAGGGACAGTATTACCTGCAGATATGTGTCCATGCACCCAAAATGACAAAGAATTACATGGTAGAGTTGGGGTGATGTTGTAGCTGTGATGGTCCAGGAAGGATGTTTATGGGAGCTACCTTTTATTGGTCCGGTTGTACAGTTGGGAGGGATATAGACAAGCTTCCAGGGTACCACATAGCCTTCAAGTGGAAAAAATTGAAAACGGATGGAAACATGGATTCTGGAATAGTCCCACAGATGCTATAAGGCAGTGATTCTCAACTTCACCGTGTGTGCCTGGATCACACCATAAGGAACAAAAGTGACTAGTAATTTTTTTGAAAGGGTATGAGCCCAACTCGATGCTCAGCTTCTAGAGGCCTGATTTTCAAAGCTGCTGAGCTTCATAATATTAATTAGCTTCATCTATGTATGTACACAGAATCTATCCTGTTTAAAACTGACAAGGTTGACGTTACCAGTTACTTGAAAATATACACTCTTGCTTGCTGAGACTTGAACACAAAAATAACTGGTGGAAAAGCCCAAAATTACAGGAAATTGTTTAGAGAGACATGGTCATACTCTTTCTCTGTTCCTAGTACCCAAAAGCTTGTATGTATTTCTCCCAGCTATGCAGTTGGTCCAATAACGGATATAACCCACACATTCCTGTCTCAAGAATAATGTGCTGGATTTGCACTCTAGAAACTATCTAATGTATACAGTATTTTCACCCTTTCAGAACAAATAATGCATTTTTCTTCCAATGCCATTTTTATAGCTCTATTCATTCAGACTCAGGATTAGAGATGGAAAATTAGGTCACTGTACAAACCTATTGTACATCTTCCCTTTGAGTTATCTGTGCATTAGCTGAAAATACACAAATTTACTTAACCTGAAAAAAAACAACCTGTTTCCACTGAAATAACCCGGGAAAGTAAAGCAATAAAAGGAATTTAATGAGAATTCCTGAAAAGATACACCTTCCACCCCCCCTCAAAGCTGCTCTAATATTAACAGACTTCAAGAAATAAATATTAACTGAGATCAGGGTCTAGTTCTGAAAGCAAAAATCAAGTACTGGCATCACAGATGTGGGAGATAGGGAGAGAAAAACTGGTGGGTGACGCACGTAAAAGCTGATAAGCAACACCTGTGTTCAGCATGAAGTTGTGTTTGTGCAAGCATGGAGCACTGCCATCGTGCTGATAAAGAGCCCAATCTAGAGTGCTGGAGTCATTGGAAAGGCTCCCACTGACGTCACTAGGTTTTGGGATGGATGGACCAGTGCACCTCCAGGGACTCTAGCCCTGAGCCTTCAGACCACAGCTAAGCATGAGGTGCATCAGACCAAATGGAAATTGTTCATGAGAAACCCTGGTGAGTAAATGGGAGGAGTTTTCCTTAGGCTTTTTCTTCTACCCCCATGTAAATTCACACAGGGCTAGTAAAGCTCAAGGAAAAGCCAAGTGAACTGTTCAGTCTCCAGTCCTTGTGGTGGTGCTGAGAGTCTGTCAGCATTGAGTAACAACCAGTGTGGCACACCCCTGCTGCCATGGCAGGAAGGTGACCCACAGAAGTTGTTGTGTTTTGTCATAGTCTTGTTATAGAAGATGACGATGTGCAGAGTCAAGAAAAGAGTATTAGGGAGAGGAGCCAGGTTGTACGATACTGTGAGTAACTGGGTCACTTTTGAAGTAGACGAAGGAAGGTGAATGTATGATAGCATGTGTAGTTTGGCTTTGTTTGCTAGTGACCGTGCAGATCCCAAGAGCAGTATTCATGAATAAATACGATGCAGTGTTTGTTCTGGGAATCCATTGTAGTGGATGATCACTCTTGGTCATCTCTTGAGCAAAACAGATGGAAATCTAGGCAGTTATCCTCCGCTATTGAAAATCATCCTGATTGACATCCTTGTCATTTCCACAGAACCATGATTAACTTGCAGCACTTATTTTGCTCAATATATCATTCTTTGTCTCTCTCGACTTGGTATTTCCAGAGTATCTCTACGTGTTTCCTTGTCAGTGGAACTACCGGCCAGATCACTGTATGTATGGGAGTAACTGTAAAGGAGCCGAAACAGACGGCATCTCTATTCTGCATGGAAATAGAGGCGTCTACCATGATGACAAGCAGCCTACATTCAAGGCAATATATGAAGTGATACGTGATGTGAGTATTCTGCTTTTGACACAGATGATTCTTTTTTATTTCAAAGTACAAAGCAGTGCGGGAGCCTTATGCAGAGCACTTGACAGATTGCCTCTTCCAAGATAGCAGACTGAGAATATCAGTGCTTTATGTAGATACAACGTTCACAGAATAAACAGAGTGCATTGGGCTGTTGTTCCATTTAAAAGAGACAGTGATAGACAGAGAGAGAGAGAGTGTGCATGTGTGTGTATGTGAGGGGAGCTTCAATCCATTTTCAAAAGGCAGTGGAAAGTGCTTGTTAGCTTGCAAGAGGAAGATCATGTTTGAATTCCCTTTTCATTGTTACATTTTGTTTGCTTTTGTCAAGTCCTTCTCTAGGATAACAGCCTACTGTTGCTACCAGATTATGCAGTTACTCATAGCTCAAATACTACAGGTCTGTGTGTCTGGGGTTGAAAGTCCCAGCTGTTGACTGAAGTAGGGAATCATCGCAACAGCTCCTCTTCCATTGCAGTCCCACGAGGAGAGGCACTGTCTGCATAAGACATAGTGCTCTGTAGTCCCAAAGATTGCCACATGTGCCTCGCACCTCTCCATGAAAGTGGATCTCCTGTTATGAGCAATTATGTTATAACCTCCACCATGTCCCCTCATTAGCCAACTTTTAAATAATGGCACTGAAATGCAGTTCTGTGAAGTGAGCCAAGCCAGACATGTCTGGGTAAAACTTTCTGAAAAGCAGTAGTTTTAAATGGATTTGAAAAATGGTTTCCAAATGTCTCCAGTCAGTGGGACTTGAGGGCAGGTGATGTCTGCAGGAGCCAGGGTACCCAGTTTGCCATGCCTTATAAAGCCTGATTCTGTTTACACTTCTCAAATGTCATTAAAGCTGTGGAAAATAATCAGGGTTTTTTTTTTTCTCCTCTTTAGTTTCCCTTTGAAGACAATCTCTTCCAATCCTTGTTCTACCCTCTTCAGTCTAAGTTTCTGGATACTGTACACACTTTATGTGGGCGAATACCACAGGTTTTTTTGAAGCAGATTGAGAAAACAATGAGGAAAGTTTATGAAAATCGTGTTGTTGTCCACGTGAGGGCCAACCACAGGCTCTGAACAGAGATAACTACGTTTAATGTGGTGGTTTTCATCTTTGTATCCAAATTACTTGAGGCAGATCAATTAAAGCAACGCTATCAGTTTAAAATCCACGTTATAAACAAACACTTGTTTCGCCCTGTTTGGCTAATACCCGCACAGATAATTACTACAGAAAGAGTTTTAACAAGTCTTTTTAAATGGTCACTATCTAGTTTCTTTTTTCACTTCCTGCATTTCTCTCACCTTGAACTAGGTGACTTTCACTTCTGTTGTGTGTTTCACTTTTTTAGGTTTGCCGTGGTTTAAACACTTTGGAGGAATGCTTATTTGTTTAAACACAGCCATTTTCACTGCAGATCTCTTTCAGTCTGGGAGCATCTTTATTCATTTCAGATTGTATCACTTTTCTCCCCTCAACATTGTAATATTGGGCTAGATTTCTTTTGATGGTGTCACTTCAAGGTATTTGCCACTCAGGAGATATAAAACTTAAAAGAGAGAGGAACACACATTCTCTGGTGTCATGAACATGTTCAGCGACAAGCTCTCAGGCAATCATGACAGGCTTACTTAAAAGTGACTGCAGTAACAGGAAAACATCTACTTAAAAACTGTATTTCTGTTTGAAGGTGTTCACCTACTTTTGCTGCAGGAGGCACCTGAGCTGAAAGAGACTGGAGTAAAGACGTGTCTCCAGGTGTTTACTCTCTGCATTTACAGCATTTTCCATCTAGGCAGTGCCACTGTTTCCCTGTCTTGTCTGTAAGGGCCTTTCACATGGGAAGAAAGGTGACAGCTGTTAGAGCAAGTAAGAAAACGTGCAGTGAACAGGAATTTAGAGGTAGATACAGTGCCTGGAATTGGTGTTAAGTTACTTGATGAAAGTGACTGGAATTCAACTGTCTGCTTTGAATTCCCATTTGTGTGGGTTTGGGCCTTTTTTCATCAGTCTTAAGAAAGAAATGCATGACCTCTCCTGCCTATTAATCACTTTAAAAGCAGTCAAAGAACACTGAATGAACTATACGAAAACAGGTACAATTGATCTGCTTTCTTCAAACCCCTTTCTATTGCTATTTACTGCACAGGAATAATTCTGTTCCATTGAGAGCTCCCTCTCCAGTCTACCTTACTGAGACTGCTGCCTCTGACTGCCTTTTTGTTATGCCAAAAATCCTCCTCTTCTGGGACATAAAGATATATCTTTTGCTTGGCACTTTCATTCCTGGAAGTTCAGTGTCTGTGCCAGGATTCTGACTAATAGCCTTAAAGTAAAATGGGATACAAGATGGCTTTGTTTATTTTATTTAAAATATTTAATTTAGATTAGATGGCAAAAGCATATTCATGTTGTAATTAGTTACAGACTGGAGGTTGCAGACAGTATTGCTCATACAGGACCTTATTGAAACTTGCAGTAGGCAAAAGGTGCTCGGGAGATGTTTTGGGAACAAGGAACTAATAAACCTTTAAGGGAACATAGTGCAACAACCAGCTTGGAAGACATTTCCTAAGTGAAAGCCTTGGGAGTCACGTGCAGCAAAAATGTTCTATGGTCACCTGAAGCTATTTGCTTTGTATCGAGTATGTGAAGAGTCCAGGAGAGGTTTTCTGAAATGAAAGAGAAAATCACTAAAGATTGCATATAAAATATATGTCATGCCAGTGGTTTTCTAGACTTTTATAATTATCATTCATGGATGATAAGTGGTATGGGCACGAGCTGTTTCTTAGAGTACAGAAGTTCAAACAGACTGCAGCATTGGCACGACCACTTTTATCACTCATGATGATGCATGGTTTCATAAGGAAAGACATGCCAACAGAAAATCCTTTTAGTTGGCAGCAGAGGTGACCCCTCTCCTCTCGCAACATCAGGCTTGCTGCCTCCCACCACGTGATAAGACTGTTGAGACAACACCTGGCTAGTGAGGAAAAGGAAAACATGATGCTTATTGGCAGTTAAGTTTGCCAAACAGATCGGTTGTACATAACAGTAAGTGCCTACCCAGGAACATTTTTTGAATATATGGAGTATGAATGCACTGGTGACATATCGCACATTGGACAGTGTCACTAGGAAAGCATCCAAGTGGAGTAAGATTGGTTGTAGAAGCCCAGAACAACAAGTAGAAAGTCTTGGGCCTCTTGAAGACAGTGGTTTCATCACAGGTCTTTGCTAGGTCTAAGAATTTCAACAGATAGTTGCTGTTTTGCACTCTTGTTTGCTAAGGGCCTAATACACCTACAACAGTTTGCACTTGTTTCTCATGTTAACATATACTCTTTGCTCTGTAAGAGTTCAGAATTGACCAGAAAAGGGCTGAGGTTTTCTTGCAGTTATCCTGATCCGAAGCCCAGAAATACCTCTTACGCAGGGACCAGAAAAGCATTTAAACCGAAGTGGGACAGTGTTACCATCTCTCACTTTTACCGAGTCTTGCACTATTTGGTGTTTCTCTTTTTTTTGTTAGAATTTCAGTTGCCCTTTAAAGTTCAAGCTGTTACGGTTATGGAGAAAAACTTGCAAAGTTGATTTAGATGCACTCTAAGTTTTCAGAGAGAAGGCAAACAAAAGGAATCTGCAATGTATTTTTAAAGTTTCATGACTTCAAAATTATCTCATGATTTCTTGGGGTCTGATTAAGACTTAAACATTTGGTGTTGGCTAAATTAAGAGCTTAACTATTAGATAATTTTTATTTCTTAAATCAGGATAAGAATGAGAGTTGATTGGTCAGGTTAAATTAAGATTAGGTGTTCTGGGCATTTTTAAAAATTGCTCATCTCTTTAGTACCTACAAGCCACAAAAGTTTGCACAGCAAAACCCTCCTTACCCAGGAACTTATAACTGCATTTTAGAAGGTCAAGTCATTTGGCATATAATATTTATAATTCCTAACTCTCAGAATTTAGTAGGTTATGATTCTATGCATTAAGATTTAATAGAACCTGAAACTGAGAGTAGATTATAATGAAGGAATTAAACAAAAGACTGGAGGTCTTCATAAAATAAAGGCATTATTACTTAGGAAATCATGGGGGATTTAAACTGTGTTTGATATGTTTACAGTAGGTGCTATATTTTTTTATAATGAACAATATTACATTATTGACAACTAAGAAACCTATATGAAGTATGTTTTTTTTAACATGAAAATATCTGTGTGTGATGTAAAATACAGGGAAAAAAGTGTGGGGAGTGTTGTATTGTGTTTTTTTTTCCTGGAAAAAAGTTTTAACTGAGCTGTAATTTGAAAACTCCAAATCCTTTTTAAAAACAATTATCTAAACTATTTCATTGTCCAATAAGAATTATTAATGTATGTGTTATTACTGCATCCAAAAATACATTATGTCTTGTTTAACAGTAGTTGGTTATAATATTACGCTTGTTTAGAAACAATCTATATTTAATAATCATTTCTTATTACCTGTAAATTAACTTTCATTTATTTTAATCATTGAAATATGTAAATACTTATATAGGATTTATATCTTTTTTCCCCTCTTCTTATGTATTACATTACTGCATTGGTAATTACAAAAGTAATGGAACCTGAACACTATTGTTCATATACCAGACTGAAAAATAACATGAAAAAGAACAATGTGTTCTCATATTTATTGGCACGCCACAAGCCCTCCCCTCCCTGCCCCCCCCCCTCCCCAAAATAAGACACACTCCTTGTTTTTGGAAGACAAAATTAAGACCTTTTTTCCCCTTTAAACGGTTCAGAATTAGCTTCCTCATTTTGATTGCTAATTTTTGGGTAAATGGTGAGTATGGTATGTGCATAAATAAGGTATGTCTGTAAGAGTAAATGGAATTTTTTTTTTGTAAATGAATATAAATTAATCTTTTAGCACATTAACCATGTTAGTTATACAAATTCACCCTTTGGAGTCAGAACCAGGCAGTGTGGACCACTTTTAAAGAACTGTGCCCTTGTTGTTTAAATACTGACCCAGATCCTGCACAGTGACTCGTGTGCTTAACCTTACATACGTGAATGGACCATTACAATCAGTAGGTTCACCCCAGTGTGTAACATTAAGTGTGTATATGAGTCTTTGAAGGGTCAGGGCCAAATATCCATGTTTTAAACTGGTTCTGCTATACTTGAACTCGCTAAAGTTAGACAAGGGTCTAATACTGACTGCTGCTGAGCACTTCCATTTAGTCCTATTTAAGCCATAAGGAAGTGTCAGAATACAAATGCACATTGTTCAGCAAGGAAAGCATTCAACCTTTTGGCTAAGATCAAGTGTAGTAGGTTGTATCATTTTATATGAGGGCTTTTTGAGGCTATCTGGCTGCACATGGTTAAGTGAGCTAGATAGCTGTACTATCCTTTTTATACTTTACAGATGGAAACTGGAAACTTTTAGTGTGATGTGTGTGCATGCCAGAGTGAGCGTGTGTGAAGAGCTATGATCTATTTCTGTGCCATTTCTGTATCATTTAAATTGCTTCTATATTTTTATTTGATAAGTGCACCAATTATGTATAGCTCCCAAGGAGGCATAACAGTGCATTTCTATGTTGATTATGATTCTTCAGCTTGCAACATAAATAAATGAACTTTTAAGCAAACTCTGACTCTTTATGGTCCTCTTTTCAACATCAAAAGAGTAATTTTACTGCCTTAATAATAGATTTAATCAATTATAAGGACCTCCTTTTAACTTACATTCACACCCACAGTGCAAGGGGGTTGAATACTGGGGAGTAGTTATGCAGTTCTAAATTAGGCTGTTCTTAGTGTGTGGTATCTTTACTAAAATGAGTCACTTTTCTGTGTAGTTTTTCTTATTGTTAAAAATAATTGTATTGTGAAGTACAAACCATGTTCTTTCATAACTTGTTTTTAAGACTTAAATGTAGTATTGTGTGCATTTGTGTGTGTTAAATTCAGTGCTTATTGATTTTCTTTTTCATGTAACAATGAAGACTAAAGGGTAACTGTAAATGCTAACAGACTGAGGCTTTGTCTACGCAACACGGTTTCTTTGCTATGAAAAGATCACATCCATAGCTGACGTAGCTGTGCCAGCAAACGCAGAGGTATTGGGATAGCTCTGGTAGCAGAAAAACTCCTTGAGCCAGCAGGGTTGTAGCTATACCAAGAACCTGGCTGCCTCAGAGTTCCCATCTCTTTTCAAGCAACAGCATAGATATAACTTGTTTAGAGGTCAGGTTGCCCTCCTATATACCAGGATAGTCCCAGTGAACCAAGTACACTTGTGGAATTACACCCACCAGCTATGAAGCTGACTCCTTGACTTTAAAGGATTGTATGCTTATAAGTGAGGCCATATTCAGGATTTTAATCTTTACCTTTTTTTCCTTCTCTGGGATTTATTTCAGTCATCCTTTCTTAAGGAGGTGATTATATTATATAGAATTAACCACAGAGATCAGCAAGATTTTTATTTTTAGAAATACTTGTGCCCTGCAAACTGTTTTTGTTTTTCTGGTACGTGCTTTAATGGTGCTACATATTCAAAATAAATGGTATGTGCAGGGCTATTTGACTTAAAGACCTAGACTGACTTTAACAAAGGTGGAACATAGAAGACTGTGAATAGCTCGTACCAAACACACTTTGCTACTAGAAGGCTGTGTCTACACATGCTATTAATTTGCATTAGGCTTATGGTGCAGTATGCCTTTCCAGGGAGCACATCTACACATGCTCCCTGTTGGAAGCAGAGGGCTGCTCCTCCCCTGCTTTGTCTTCCTGCATCAGCCAGGGGGAGCTCCAGGCTCCCCAGGTGCTAGCCAAAGGGCTGGCAGTGCCTCTTGGCCCCGTGCACATCGGGAGGGGACCTGATGTGCACCAGGCTGGGAGACAGCTGCTTTTGCAGTGGGCAGAGGTCTCCTGGCCCTGTGCCCATCTGGACACACAGCTGTCAGCAAGCCCCCAGCTAGGCAGGGCTTCCCTGCCCAGCAAGGCGTTCACTGGGAGCTGTCCTGGGTATGGCTGGGTTCCCAGCTCCCGCTTGCCCCTGGAGCAGGTATCTCTGCACTACGCAGAGCTGCTTCGGGGGGCGGGGTCTGGGTTCTCAATCCCCGGTTGCCCTCTGGAGCTGTCAGCTTCATGCTGGGAGCCAGAACAGGGGGCAGAAAGTTCCCCAGTGCCAGTGCTGATTGGCTCCCAGCTCCTGGGGGGAGCTGGAAGATGAGCAGCGCCAGGACCAGGGACAGAGAGCTCCCTGTCCCCCGTGGTCCCATGCTGCTGAGGTTGACTGGGAGCAAATTTGCTTCTGATCAGCATCTATAAGAGTGTGCACTAACTACTGCACAGTTAATCTATACCTGTATTTACAGGTACTAGCTCACTGTGCAAGAGCCTAATTTACTGTGCAGTAAATGCCCCACACATTTAGATGGTGACATTTTAGTGCACAATAGATTAGTCTACTGCGCAGTAAAGCATCTTGTGTAGATGTGCCCGAAGTAAACTAAGTCCCTTAGCACATAGCACTGTGTAGGCCAGTTTACTTTGCTAGCTCAATTGAGTTACCCAGGGCTTGCACTGCACTTCACTGAGCAGGGTAGACATACCCAAAGAGTAGGGCCTGTACCAGTAGGAGAGTAGTTAGAGAGTTTAGCCACTGGAAGGGCCAAATACATGAATTTCCCTCATAATGGCAAAGGGCCATGTTCCTCTCTCGATTGAGTTATGGTGGTATAATTGAGGGAAGAATTTAGCATGCATTGTGTTTAAAAAAATAAAAGCCCTGTAAGACTAAACTTGCCTTTCATATACTTCTCTGTTTCGGTTGTCTTCAGCTGGCTGTGTGCTTGCATGATTCAGTCCCCGAGTACCACCTTCTGTGCCTTTCTCCTACGTCTTCGTTTCTACTTGTATGTGGTCTTTCACCACACCGCATACCCTCCTCTGCATTCTGTCATGAACAGTCACTGCTGACATGGTATTGGCTTTCGTGCCACTTCTCAGCATGACAGGAAATTCCTGTTGCGGCTTCTCTAGCCAAACCAGTTGTCTGCAGCGTAAGGGAGACGAAGGTAATCAGATGTCACTTTATGTCACTTGCTCATGTTTATGGTATGTTAGATCCAGGCCTGTTCCCTTTGAAGTCAAGAACAAAATTCTCAATAACATTAGTGGGAGAAGGGTTAAGCCAGCTGTAATACAGCTGGGTTATACAGTGGTTTTCTAGCTGTGGTCTGTGGAGCAATAAAGGTCAATAGTCAAGCTGGTTGGGAATTTTCCAGCTAAGCAGTATTTCTTCAGAAAATGCTGATTCATCCAAACCCAAACTGTTTGTAGGAACATATGTGCCAGTCTTGATAGAAAAGGTTTCTCAGTCCAGGACAGAATTTCTTCTTAAAATGTGAGAGTGAAAGAGAAACACCCCCAAGTAGCTAATAGCTCAGTAGTGATGGCACTCACCCAAGATATGGTGATTGAAGTTAAGCCTCTGGTGTCGATTTCCTACATCTCAGGCGAGTGCCCAAACTACCAGGCTTCTGGCTTTCTAGGTTGGGTCTTAATCTCTCCTACAGAACCATTTCACTTCGTATAAATCACTGGAGGTAAGCCTTGGTTTCCCATATCTAAGCTAAATCAGTCTCTTTCTCTCTCCTTTCCCCATGACCTTTGCATTGATTCTGGGACAGAATGATGCCCCCACCCATGCTCTTGGGACAGAAAGATCCCCACGCCATCGTGTTTGGTCAATGAGTATAAGCAGAGATCGGGCTGGATGTCACATTCATCCCTTAAGTAGGACCTGAGCACAGATAATTCCTTTAAAACCTTCATGACACTGAGGGATGAAAGTAAAGTACCGTTCTAGTCAAAACAACGATGAGCCTATCCAAATGGTGCTGACACTGATACTGAGATCTATTCTGCTGCTCACTGTGGCATTGTCTGTTGACCCTTACTGGATATCAAGGTTTGCCTCCCAGGAATCACTTTTATCCCTCCTTCATGTCTTGAAGCCCTATAATCATTCAGGATCCAACCTTTAGAAAATGACTTGCCCCTTCCTGTTGGGTTTGGTTAGACATTACCGGTTGACTATGAGTCCTCATTAACGTTTCTCATGCTTCCCTCTCCCATGCTCCTGCCTACCTCTTATTCACTACTCTTCTTGCTCCTCTTCGTCCACACTTCTCATGGGAGCTTTTTCCAAACAAAAAGTAAGGTGTCCTTACTACTTCCTTCTCCTATATGAGCCACAGAAAAGGTGCTGCAGAAATAAAGGGGAAGAGGATTCTATTCCCATGATTTCTCGCTCCAGTTTAAATCCTTGCAGTGGGGTGTACGTGCCTGGCCCCATCAGCCCCCAAGCAGCACAAGATACATGCCTGGTGCCATCAACAACTCCTGTTCAAAAGATTCTGCGCTTGTGTGCATGTACCTAATGTGGGCTCCACACTGGCTTCATCTTGAAGAAAAGTTACTGAAACATAAGTACATCCTGTTCTGTGGTAACTTCCAATGTGTGAATCTTGTTTTCATTGTGAATCAGAAATAAAAGAAAATGTGAACTCTCTTATCCTGGTATAAAATAGCTTTTCATTTATCTTGCTCATAACATATCCATGCATCACAATCGAAATTAGAAAAAATCACTTTTCAACTGGAATAAGCCTGTCCACACAGATTGTGGAAATTATACTGGTTTAACTGTTATTTTAAATGAATGCCTGAGATAATATTGAAAAAAAACAACTTTCCTGTGCAGACGGTAGGTCCTGATCCTGCAAACAAGCTTGTCTGCACACCAGAGGAGGTTGCACATATTAAAATATCAGCATACACTACATTAACTACTCTGCTCTAACTCTAATGTGAACACTTGCTACAGAGTACGTGGCACGAATGAATGCAGGCAAGTCCTTATTCATATGCATAATCTGTAGTGTAATGAATAGTCCTAGCAGCAAGCCCTGATGCCTTATTTTCTACTGGTGCCAAGTCACATATATTTATAATCAATGTTTGGAGTTCTGCCTGACTTTCAAAGCTTTGGTATTCCCTATGTGGCTGAGGCAGCAATGGACCTGATGCTGCAACTGTTAATTGTGTGTTTAATTTTAATGCATAGAATGCTTTTTCAAGTTGCAATGACAGGAAACCCAGTTCCTCACTATCCTTTCTATAAAGTCACTTGTGCAAAGGGTAAAATGCTAATAATTTGATCTCTGTGCCTTTTATTTTTATACCTGACCGGCTATAAAAGTGGAAGATGGGTATGAAACAGGGTGAGTAAGCTGCTTGTTTAGTAGCTGAAAGCTCTGCTACCTTTAGAAGCAGAGGTCTTTTTTCTGACAATCCCAGTTGAAATGGGGATTTCTTATATTCAGATGCCTCTGAATATGGTGAGGGCAACAAAGTAGGAGAGGACTAAGAAACTGATGTGTGTGTGACCTGTTTCTTTTCCTCTCCAAGGGATATTTTTTTCAAATATCCCTTGGAGAGGAAGTCAGAAGTCAGCTTGCTTTGAAGTCAGAAGATAGAACTGGGGTGAGAGAAGTATAAATGGGCTTTTCCTAGCAGTCAAATCCTGCAGACAGGACAAATTGTGGCCACTGATAGCTTTCATTACCCCAAAATGTATCCTTGTAACAGTATCCTTGTTACAGAGCAAGGGCAATTGATAGTATAATTTACTAATTTAAAATGTATGTAAAGTGATCAGTCTCCATATGCAGGTACCATAGAAAGCTTGCATTAAATCTTGTCTTTAAATGAGAAAAGTCAACACAGAAAATTCTTCATTCACCTCCAGAATTTGTTTCCCAGTTTCAAAAAGACAAATGTAACTTTTCACAATCCCAGTTTATAGCATTCTTCCACACAGAAATGAAATACAGCTACTCCTCGCTTAACGTTGTAGTTACATTCTTGAAAAATGCGACTTTAAGAGAAACCATGTTAAGCGAATCCAATTATGTCACAGTAGTTACCTACCAGCATGCGGTGGCCAAACAACATTATAACCGAACATTGCACGACTTTAAACGAGTAAGCTAATAGATCAGTGACGTAATAACGAAACAACGTTAACCAGACGACGTTAAGTGAGGAGTACCTATATTTAATAAACCTGCATTTGAGGCTATAGTATTCTGTTACCAACTAAATTGTTACGAATTCTGTTTGGTTGTAGGACTGAAGACAATGCAGTTTAAAGAAATACTTACTGTTCTTCATTGTCTAGAACATGCTTTAAACTAGAAAAGTGATATATTGCTATAGTTTCAATGCTAGCTCCTTGTATCTTGGAAACAAGTTTATTTTTTTCTGTTTTAACCCAGGCTCTCGGTTGTAGAAACAACTTAATTCTAAAATAAATCTTAAGATTTTCTCCATAGGAAAATCATGTCTAAAGATACTGCTAAGCTCTACACCATCAGTTTCTGGCCTTTTATGTCGCAACCACACTTCTGGTCAACTCTTAACCTGGTTTCCAGCATGAATTTAATTGCCATAATTGAATATTTGTGGGGTTTATAACCCAACTCGTTAAATGCTGGAACTGTATTTGGGGTCGCAATCACTAGTTTTGGAATTGCTGCTCCACAGCTTGGATTATCTTCTCCAGGGGCAAACACACAAAGAGAATGGGAGGACTCCACAGTCATAAATTCCCTTTTATTCTGCCAGGAGGATTAAATTTGCTTGCTCTTATAAAATAAGCTAAGAGGCTAGCTGATACAACCTGGACAATCCCCTATGCTACCGCACTAGCTCCTCTGCAGTGTAGCTCTACTGGCATTTCTCTACAACATTGTCCACTCTGCATTTGGCTGTGCAGTCTTTTACAGGATTTTCTTTTATTATCTTTTACAGGAGCTCTGCGCAGGACTGAAGTCTGGACACTGCATGAGTTCTGGCCAGGCCTAAGCCCACCTATTCTTTTTTGTGTGTGTACTATGTACAGAGTCCACATCCTGCCAGAGTATGGGCTTCAAAGCAGGTTCAGAAAGGGGGAAGGGGCAATAGGGAGTGCTGATGCGACAGAGGCAGGTGACCCTCCTCCCCTGTATAGCAGCAACGTAACCATGCAGCTGAGCGCCCAGGGCAGCTGCAACACGCAGAGGCTATGGCAACTTCCAGTAGTTGCCACATTGCTAACATGATTGGCGGGAACTGTTGTTTTCCACCCTGCCCCACAAGCTGGGGTTGGGGCAGCTGCCCCTGTCATCCCACTCCAGTTCTCCCCACTACAAAAAAGAACAGAAGTGTGTGCGTGCAGGATTGCCTGCAGGCACAGACCTCAGAAGACTGGGACGTGATCCAGGCCTATATCGGGATTTTCCCCTAATAGTAAATTACCGCGTATGTGCAGCTCCCATATGCCTAGAATAACAGTTGGCGGCAATATTTGGATTTACAGCTTAACTTTTACGAGCATTTTCATGTCCTTCCAGGAACGATCGTCATGGGCGCTTTCATTCTACAGAAACGTTCGCAGTGGATAAGTCTCCGCTTTGCAATTGGCCACCTGAAACCTGCGGGTCCCGGGGGCTCGGATTCTCCTAAACCTCAGGCCTCTGCTTCGTCATAGGCCTTGCTCTTTGCCACGTTCAGGTCCTTGCTGGTTCTGGGACCCCAGCCAGGGAAGCTGGGAGGAGAGGGCAGAGGTCCATGGCGTTTGCCCTGTGTAGGCTTTTGCACATAGGGGAAACACAGTGGCAGGTTTAAGGCTTATTGAGATGTTTCCTGAGCTGCTTTTGGAAGCCTGTTGCTGTTCCCCAGTTGCAAACCAGGTGGGGTGCCTTCTGCCACGGGGGCTGCCGGCCTGCCCCCTTCCCTTCACATGATGGTGCCAGCCAGAGAGGGCGCTCTCTGGGACCCCAGACTGGAAGCATCTAGCCCGCTCCCTTAGCAGGAAGGGAAATATGTGAAAATAGGGGTTTTGGTTTTGTTTTTTAAACTCGTGTCAATGTCCTTCTTTCAAACAGCCCTGAAGTGCGCCGCGCTCAGCCTCCCCGAGGCCAAATGCTGAAGTGAGCCTGGGGATGTATTTGGGGGTGCATTCAGGGGTGTATTTGGGGATGTATTCAGTGGTACATTCAGGGATGCATTTGGGGGTACATTTGAGGATGTATTTGGGGAATATTTGTTTCAGGGGCGTATTTGTATTTAGGGGATGTATTTGGGGGTGTATTCATGTATTCGGGGGTATATTCGAGGACGTATTTGGGGATGTATTTAGGGTATATTTGTTTCGGGGGTGTATTTGTGTATTTAGGGGATGTATTTGGGGATGCATTCAGGGCTGCATTTGGGGGTGTATTCATGTATTTGGGGGTATATTCAAGGACGTATTCGGGGGTGTATTTTGGGGATGCATTGGGGAATGTATTTGGGGTATATGCCGGGATGTATTTCGGACGATGCATTCGCGGACGTAGGAAGCGAGCCCGTGCGTCTCGCATTCCCGCGTGCCCCTGCGCAGACCCAGGGCCGGCCCGAGCTCCCGGCGTCCCTGCGAGGGAGGGAGCAGGCCCCGCCCCGCGGGCAGAGGAGGCCCCGCCCCCTCGAGGGCACGCGCGAGTTGGGCGGGCCAGCCCCGCCCCAAGCCCCGCCCCAGCC
>NW_005841910.1:2257555-2266025 GCF_000455745.1 Alligator sinensis | reverse complement strand
CTTCCTGGTGGGTCCCACGAGCCCACGGCTGCTCCCCACGGGCACCCCGCAGCCAGCTCACGGCTCCTGGGGGCCAAGCAGCTGCTTTAGGGGCGGTCAGCGTGCCCTCTCCTAGGGTTTCGCCCCAAGCTTCCCTCCCCCCCGGGAAAGGGGCTGCGAGGGAGCCGGGCTGCTCTGAGGCGACTTCCTTGTCGTCTCACAATTTGGCAGGAAGGGGCAAGGCTTCGCTCCGGCGCCCGGCCGGCCAGGCGCTCACTTTCTGGCTCCCGGGCCGCCTCCTGGCTTTATGAGGCCTAGCGCCGGGGTCCGGGCTCGAGCGGCGATTTGGCTTTGTCCCGGTTTTTATAGAGCGTATCTAGCTTTAACGGACATCTGCCTCTTTTGTTCTTGCTTTATGTAACTCAAATCGGTGGCCTCAAAGGAAAACCCGAAGTTTTGAGATGTGTGTACTTTGCTCTTTGAGCCAAAGGCGTCAGCTCAGCAGAAAAAGCCCCAGCTTAACGCTCGTATGTGTGCCCACTAGCTCTTTATACATATCGTTTTTAGGTAAAACGCTAGTTTTGCATACAACAATTTCCACTTTGGATAGGCTAATTGCTGCTTTTTTTCTTTTTTTTTTTTCTGAAATTGTTCTGGAGGTTTTTGTTTTTCTTGCCTGTGCCTCTCTCCTGAAACAATCCAAGCATAACAAGTTGTATAGGAGCTGCTTGTTAAGTAAATGCTAATGATGGTAGCAGGGTGATGCATTGTAACTGTACTGTTAGTGTTTGTTTGCATCGCCCTTTTGGAAATATGTGGATAAACTTCCTATTAAATTATACAAATAAAGACCTTGATGTTGCATAAGAACCTAAACGTCTTTCAGACTTGATGAACATTTTGTTTCTATTCATTCTTAGAATGTGCATTATCTATTTTGCCTGTTTTGGGGTTTTTTGTTTTGGTTTTTTTTAAGCCTCAGATACTTGAATTGTCCTAAGCTATTTTTAAGAAAAGTGACACATTGCTAACAATGCAGCCAGTCTCTGGTGTTTTCCTTTGTCCACAAACAAGGCAAATTATGGGAATGCACATAGTCTGTCTCTATCATTACGCTCAATTTTGTTCCCATGAGCCATCAAAATCTAGATTATGTATCTGCTACTTCGTGGAGTTCACTTATAGCATATTTTAATTTAGAGAAAACGCGTGTTATCTTTAAAATAGAAAATCATTATCTGTTTGGTAAAATATATTATCACAAGACTAGGAGACACATTTAGAATGTAGGTCTAAGCCTTTCTAGTGGAAAGGAGCTGTCACGAAGTGCTCCAGCATGAAAATGTTTCAGGGATGGATTTGGTAACCGTGTTGGTCTGAGACTAAAAGAAATGCAAAAATCTAGAATTCTTGCTTCAGAAATGATACCTTTTATTAGACCAACTGAGAAATTGAAAAAAAAAAATAAAAAAAATCTTTGTTGCAATTTCTCAATTGGTCTAATAAAAGGTATCATTTCTGAACCAAGAGTTCTAGATTTTTACATTCCATTATGAAAACGTTGTTGCAAAATTGTTTTTAAATGTGTGTGAATCTTATAAACATTGATTCCTGATAAGTTAAGTACTCTTTTTTTTAAATAAAAGGAAACTGCCTTAAGATTTCTTTTCAGAAGATTGAGCATTTGACTTCAGCAACTGTTTATACATATTTCCATTTTTAGAAAGTGTAATATTAGTGCAAAATTATTGGAATCAAGTGAACAGGTAGCAGCCATCTTTGGCTTTATGGGAACCAGACTAGCTTGATGTTGGGAGACAGATTTACGTACAGAGGAACAAAGCAAAATAATTTTTGCTTTCAGTCTTGTCTTAGGTCAGATCTCTAGTTTCAGAGTGAGTGACTGTGGCTTACATAATAAGATTCCCTCCCCTCACTCCCCCCCCAAAAAAACCCAAAACCAAAAAACCCCAAACAGTTCTTTTGTGGCAATCGTATTTGATCTGCCAAATGATTTATTTAGCTAATATATATTTAATTTCAGTTTGCAAAAAGTTAATCAAAAAGATCTCAAAATTCAGAGAAATGATATCAGGCTATTTTATAGCCTGCAGTCACCATTTCATGCAAATAAGGGCAGTTGCCATTTGATTTGATGGTACTGTTCACCTGGACGACTTTTTTGGATTGTGTGTGTGGAACTGTGCTAGTATCTAAAATACTTTTTAGGTACAGCAAAGCCAAGAAATAAAAGTATTAACTTGGTTTTGTTCTCCATATTTTGCTGTAGATGCTGGATCCTGTAAACAGAGAGACAAGTTTAATTTTTATCCATTTATGTCTGAGACAGTTCACATAAGCAGAGTTAAACATACGCTTAAAGCATGCGTAAGATGACAGCCTGTCTTTAACTTAAGCAGCATGGAGCCATGTAAAATAACTTCTTAGACTTGCTAAACAAGAATTATGACAGCACTGACTAAAAGTTGTTTCCTAATATCATGTTATTTGTAAGATATTATCTGTGCGATTCAAAAATCCAGTCTGCATTAAGTGTTGTAAAGTTACGTAATTGTTCTTTGTCACACATTGGCTTTAAACTACACCACTATGAATTTGTAGTGGGGAGAAACCCTGTTGTCTTGCCCACTTAGTTTCAGGCAATAAATAAGCTGAAAACACAATCAAAAGTTGTTTTTGCACATGAATGGATGCAAAAGTTTTGATCACTTGATTCTTATTTGACTCTTGCTAGTGTGTACCCAGAACTATTCTGAGGGAAAACTTGAAGCACTGAGTCTTAGGAATCTGTTAAATGGGGAAAATTATATGTTCCTTGAGTTTTCTCACTCAAGATGCTTGACTTTATGCAAGCTTTGCCAAAAATAACCTCTTCTTGCTAAGCCCAGGTATGATAGGTTTTCAGAAAGTTATGACTGAGTTAAAATAGGATTGCAACGAAAGGTAAATGTGACTTGAGTCACAATGTGAGAGTTGAGTGAAATAAAGGGAAAAGAAATGTGCTGTTCTGTGATGCCTGAAAGAGTTCGTCAAAACCTGTACTCTTCAAAAGCAGGTATTTTTTTTGTTGTTTTACCAGCACATTGATTACATTAGTAATTCACATGCTTTCTGCTGTTTTTTTCTTTTCCAGAAAGACTCTTTGAATGACAGAAGATTAAATTGTTGTGACATTATTGATCTCAGGGCCATGATATCTGAGCTTCTGTTTTGTTTGAGGTTTTTTCACCAAAGTATGAGGGAGGTGTTTAATATTGCCACTACCTTTTCACGTTTGTAGCGGTTGAAGGAAAGGGTTTCTTGCATTCAAAGATTTAACTCTCTGTCTCTCTGATTAACAGAATTGTTTCTAACCCATTTCTGTGGGTCCTTGGAGGAAACTCTAGGAAAAACAGAAAAAATATAATAGGCTTTTTTTGATATTTGTAAAGAGGGGGAAGCAAACAGAACTTTAAAAAAATTTTCCTCGAGGTACAAAAAAGATACAAATCATTCTTTCTTCGCTCTGGCTCAGTAACCATTAGGTTACAACATTGATTACAACCTTTTTAATAGAAAAATACTATAATGTAAATGTTTGGCTGCAGTTAACTATTTGTTGCTGAAGTCTTGTAAGAGCCTTCCAAAACTTCGAGAAATCTTGAATCTAGGCAGATATAGTTTATTTTAATAGGTTTAGACCCTACGTATATCTCTGATTTGAGACCTGTGACCAGGAATTAGTGTCCTGCTGTTTACACTAAAGACATGTGTGCATAAGGCAGTATGTCCTAGATGGCATGCTTCCAAGGACACTCATTCAGGCTTACATGCTCCAATCTTAAAAATGAGGCAGTGGGGCTATGATAGGGGTGCTGCAGTTGTTTTCAACATTTCAGTCTTTGATGCATTTGTGACCGGTTGCCATGGGCACTTGTGCTACAGATTTGCTGGTGTATTTGGATTTGGAGCCTGTGAGGGTGATGGTGAGTGGATTACGTTCAGGAATGTCTTGCTGGGACATGCTGTCCAAGTGTAGAGAGACTGGCTGTGTCCATACGTGTGCAGCCGTCTGTTTGTGCGCACTGCTGCTGCTTGTCCCTGGGGAACGCCTGTGCCATGCCTGCTCTGGCGCGTGGCAGGTTACCCCAGGTGGGGTAGGGGAAGCTGAGGCCAGCAACCATGCTGGCCCCAGCAGCCTTGCCTGGGGGCCTCAGGGAGTTGCAGCTGTGGTGCTTCTGCAGTTGGGAGCTGGTTGGCTAGGCTCCGGTTTTGGCTGGTGTGTGCTGCCACCGTGTGTGGTGTGCACTGCCACCCCACTTTTTTTTTGGCATGGATTTTTTTGACCTCAGGATGTCCTGGGGTCAGCCCCCCGCGCTGCAAGGTAGCAGTGTAGGGCACTCTTATAGATGGGTCTGTGGTGCCACATACTGCGCATCCACACTCATCTGGATGCAGTCTCCGAGGGCATTCACTGAACTTATATCAGCCTGGGGGCGTTTTTTACTTTAGGATGTTGATTTACATTGTAAGTCCTTTTGAGTGATTTTAATTTATCAGCCTAAATGTTGAGTGTGAATTCTATATCTTAGTATTTTCCTACAATACCATAGAAGGGGTACATTTTAAACACCTTTAAGTTTTGATGTTTTACTTATAGGTTTGCTTGATGTGATGAAGAACACTTCTGTTGAACTTTTATTTTAAAATTTCCTTCTTGAACTCCAGTAGATTTTGTTTTCAGTAGAATAAGAATGAAAATAGTTTGCAAGATGTTTAAAAAAATCCTCTAGTGAAGACTATTATTTGTAGCAATATATATTCTAATTAGCAGGTTCCCCTTTTTATAATTTAAACTTCATTTTTTTCAACAATTTTTAAATTTTATTTTCAGTTTTTCATTGCTTTATACATTGGTACATGGCACTGTAATAGTTGTAACCTTATTTCCACTTACTGCTTCAATGTTTGGTTATAACAGTTCTGTAAATTTTTGTACAGTTCCCCTTGAAAGTTTAAATTCACATTCATAGAACAAAGATGGGTTTTTATTTGACAAAGGAAGATGGAAGTATATCCACTATATCCATTACATGTTTTGTTTTGTTTTGTTTTTTAGCTCCTGAAGAAAGGTGGTTGGGGGTGGTTATTGTTATCTTTTTAATTATTATTATTATGATTATTATTATTATTATTATTATTACAACTAAGAAACTTTTAACCTTTGGTCATAGTGTAAGACTTGTGCGAGCAATGCGTGCTCTGCTATGTTCAGCTTGTTACTAAGCTATTTAAAATGCTCTAAGAGCAGCATATCAGTTGAATCAGATTTAGAAGTATGCAGCAGTACATGCATTTGTGTTAGTTGTACTCGCTGTGAAAGAAAGTTTTGAGCACTTCTGACGCTCTGATTCTAAGACATTTAATATTAAGCTTTCTTCTGTATTTTTAAAATTTGAGTAAGGAAAAGGAAAATCCTCCACACTGCTGAGTTTCCATGCTAAACAGCACATTATCAGCCTTTATTAAGCATCAAGAAAACTGTCCAGCCTAGGCATTAACTTATTTGTGGGTGCACCTTGACCCTGCCTTTAACTTCTAAACTTGTGTGAGCCCTCTCCCATGTCAGTCATACGGTGTGTGCACCTGTACATTTTGTGCCTTTCCCAGATGCACTGTTCACCTGTTTCTCAGACAACTGTACTGCCCTAATGTTTGTTTAACGATTGCATGCCAGCTAACTTCATAGTAGGCATTTGCATATTTTCCCACACCTACTCTGCCATCCTTCTATTAATTATTTGAGTACATTTCTGTTCTCTTCAGTAACTAGATTTCTTTCTACCTTACCATCATCAGTTTTTATCTTATACCCAGTGTCTCGGTAGCGGCTCTCTGCAGCTATAGCAGTTATCCCAGTACAATAACTCTCCTCCTCAGTTGGGTGTTAAGTCATCTACCCCAGTGTTCTGCTTTGCTTGATGTGCAGTGTTCCTACACCCTCAAAACACTGGGAATTTTGTTCTACCCCATGTTGTGCTTGTTGCTATTACCTTAGTCCTTGGGTATCTTTTTCCTCACCATAGAAATCAGAATGGGATCATTGGGAAGGCTACAGGGTGGTAACTTAAGGCTGTTGTGGACTTGATATTGGATACAGATGTTGGAGAAGCCTGGAACACAAGTGGTTCAGTTGAGGCTAATGCAACATTTGAGCATGATTGGCAGCATGACTGGCCTCCCTAGGCTGGCTGTTGTAACAGTCTTTTACTATCTGACAGCTTTGTGACACTTTAAGTTGGCTTTACATTCTGCTAAAGTTCATTGGTTATGCTGGGAAAAATCTGAAGCCTATTTTGGGTGAGCAGGTAAATGGGATGTTGTTCAAAGCACCTGTGTGAGAGAGAATATATTGCTAGATATTTGATTTCTATCATCACAGTCAACAAATATAAATGACTGCACTTAAGAAGCAGATCCCTTTAAAGACTGTTATTTTTAAATATTAATTTTTCTTACATAACCACACTTCTGTGAATTTGATAACCTTTCTGTCATGCATCAAGCATTTCATAATTGACTTTGTTTAAATGAATGCTATTTCATTTGTGAGCTGCTGCTTTTTAAACTTAAGTTCATTGACAAAGCTATGTTTAGTTTGGCTCATCTGCATTCTTATTGCAACTTCTCTACCTTGTTATTCAATTAGGTTTGCATCCAGCGTGGATGATAGTATTTTGTGTGTGCAGTTGTTGAACATGGTATACTCTGAACTCTGTGCTGTGGCTACTGCATCACTGAGCTGCTACAGAATTGTTAGTCCTTCTTGGCAATTCCATAAAGCTAGCAGGAGGCCAACAGAAGGTGTTAGTGCAGGACTAGGCTATTATTTGGGGTGGAGGGCCACTTAGGGCATTTTGGTGAGCTGTTGTGGGGTGGGGGTGGGGAAGGGGTGCTACTACAGCCCACAACAGCTCACCAAAACTCCCTAAGTGGCTCTTCCCTGTGCTCCACTGGGCAGATGGGATAGGGCTGCAGGGAGCAGGACTGTGGAGCAGTGACAGCACAGATCCAGGGCAAAGTCGCAATCTCCTCCCTGGACACCCCTGCAGTGGGCACTGGTTTTGCAGGCAGGGGCATGTGGGGAGTGGATTGTGACACTGCTCCGGGCACCGGTTCCATGTCATCACCCCAGAATCCCAATCCTAGGCCCACCTGTCCACCCTGCTGCTGGACATTGCTCCCCGCTCTCCCGCAGCCCCATCCCATCTACCCCTCTGCATGACCTGTCCACAGCGAGGTACTGGCCTGTTTTTGTGGAGACCCTGCCTGCCCACTCCATCTGACAACCATGGCAGTGGGTGCAGGGTGGATGGTCTGGGGTGGCTGGGCAGCAGTGGCCAAGGAGACTGGCAGGGGCGGATCCAGCAGCAGCAGAGACTGGCAGCAGCAGCCTGAAGAAGCCGGTGCTGGCAAATGAGTGGGGATGTAAATATCGTTAAAAAAATATCTGTTTAACCTCCTTTAATTATATCACTGAAACGGTTAACTGATCACACGGCAACTCAGACACAGCTGCTCCTGGAACCCTTGGGGGGGGGGGGGGTGTTGGGCAGGGGGCATGGAAGAGAAGGCAGCTGTGAGAAGCCCAGCCAGACAACATGCTTGTGAAGCCCCAGGCTGGGAGGGAGGTAGCACTTGTGAAGGAGCAGCTCCTCCCCCCCCCACCAGACTGCCCTCCCCCCACACTAACGCAGTAAGCTAACCAATTATCACCGGGCTTATTGGTTAAATGATTAATCGTTTAACCTTTCACATCCCTAGAAGCAAGTCCGGCTGCCGCACCACCCCAGCCCCGCTGTATACCCTGGGGTGCCAGGACTGGCTTCACAAGCTATGGCCCAGGCTGTTTCCTGTGCCTGGGCCAGGCAGGACCTGCCACACGGGCTGGACAAAATCCCTTGGCAGGCCGGATCTAATCCATGGGCTGCATTTTGCCAACCCCGGCCTTAGTGAGAGCTCATCTAGATGCTGAAGTTTCACCTAACATGGAAGAGAAGTGAAAGCTAAGAACAATTAGTGGAAATGCCTGAAGAATTTCAAATGGGATCAAAAGCATAATGTTTACTTCCAAACCTGAAAGGTATCAACATGACTGCGCATTTGGCTTGCCTGCGCATTTGTGAAAGTACAGTATTCTAAATGTATGCACCTGTAGCTTTATATGTATAAACTTACTGTTCTTAAATAGTAACAGCTGCTATGTACCCTATTTACCTGAATCCAATATTACTATAGATTAAACATACCCCCCCAATAATTATTCTATACATTGAAAATTATAAATGTGTTATAATTTTCTATATAATCTAATTAATGAGAACTCATCTTAAATTCATCCCTCCCACTGTGGTTGGGAAGCAGTGGAAGAGGGTGAGGGGCCAGATCCCTGCTGCCATGTGCCTGTCCCTTGATACTTGCCCTCCTGGCT
>NW_005841910.1:2241026-2257524 GCF_000455745.1 Alligator sinensis | reverse complement strand
TGCACCTCATGCCTGTACCTGCCTCATCCTGCCACTGCTTGTTCCCTGTGCCTGACCCCTGCCATATGCTCTCCCTCACACCTGTGTCTGTCCTTCCCTACCCACCTTCCTTCCCCATCACTTACCTTCTGCTGCAGCTCCAGCTCCGGAGCAGTCGGCAGCAGCAGTGGCCCCAACCTGGTGCCAGCCTTGTCCAGCCAGGGAGAAGTCCTTGTCCAGCCAGGGAGGATTAGTGGCAGCTGTGGCCCTGGGCTGGAGGGACCGGAGCCAGAGCAGAAGGTAAGGGAGGATGGGAGAGAAGCTGGGGGTGGGAAGGGGGCAGGCTACATGGTCTCCCTCATCTCCTCACCCACCAAATGAGCCATCTTGGCATGGGGCAGGCAATGGTTCAGCTCCAGCTTTGGCTCTGGGGCTAGGGTTGAAGCCCGAGTTGAGCCCTGCTTGCCCTGGGCCAGTACTTGAATCTAAGGTCTAGCTTTTTTCCCCCTATGCTTACTGGGGGCGGAAAAACCTTGTCTTGTATTCTAGTAAATACAGCGTGCATGTGATATACCAGTGATACCTTTGGATAGTGTTATGTTCAGAAATGTGCATTGTGGTTATTTTAACTTATTTAGGATATTGCCAATCAAAAGCAAGCACTACAGGGTAATCATACTATACTTTACCTTACTGAATCCTGATACTGATGAGCCATACACCTATTTACAAACGACTTTTGACAGTCTTTGCTCAGACCTGGTATAACAACATCAGTGTCCAGGATAATCACTTACCTTGTTAATATTTGATCCACTTGAGATTTTTTAAAAAAATTATACTATTTTAAAATCTCTTAAAGGAATTACACTCTTGGTGAAAGTGAAAACATGTTAGGTGGAATATTTTTCTTGATATACTATATCATGTATTATTGGCAACCCTCCCCCCCATATTCTTGACTGAAATAGGTGGGATTATTTTTAATTGATAAGCTGTGTCCCTGTTGTTTAATGGCAGAAGTTTTAAAAATGTGCACTTTTTTGTGGTTGAGTGTAACTTCTGACTCAACTGATTTAGGTAGGAGCAATCTTTTTCCAAATAAGAATTTAATTGAAGCTAGTATCTGTGCTTGTCCTGGGCCTCTTTAGTGTTTAGATGATAGGAAAAATAAAGGTTAGTTAAAGTAATTCATCGTAAGTATAATTATCTAAAGAAATCGGCTTGTTTGAAAATTTTGAATCCTGATGAAAATTTTGACTTTACTTCCAGTTTGGACTTGTGATCTCTACTGAAGTCCAGTAGTAGTATACTGATGTGAGATCAGAATTGGACCATTGTTGCTTAAGGCATTGCCTTGACATCGTCACCCATTGTCAGCTTCCTTAATGGTTATATGTTGTCATCTCTGGCAAAAATGTTGGCAGTTCACTGGCAAAGCTGCACTGTTGAGCACCAGTGATGTTGCTGTAAAAGCAGACCTTACTTTTTTTCCCCCTTGATTCTTTAAGCCTGAACCTTTGTTATATCTAACAGAATGAAAATTGAGGCTTTCACTAAGGCTTTCAGACTATTGAGGCTTTCTGACAATAGCCAACAAATCAAAATTAAAACTCGGCTTCTTCTCTCTTAAGAAATGTTTTCTTTTTCTCTTGGCATTTTCTTTTCATGAGTCAAGTCCTAACGAAAAAAGGCAGCTTCTAGTTTTAACATGTATTAGCAGGTTCAGGCTTAGGTGGAGTCCCTACTAGTCTATATCTTAAGTCATTAACTTGTGTTAGAACTTTTTTCCTAAAGATGATTTGCCTGTTAAAAGGTACAACATGCCTGCAAATGCACCAATTATGTATTTATAGGTAGTACTACCAAAACACATTACATGGAAACAGTTGACAAAAAATCTGTTGCTCACTCCCAAGCATTTGAAGACTGAAAGCAGTTAAGTTTCTGGAGGTTTTTTTGATGCACAAGGATTTTTTAAAGCCCAATTGTAATATTCGTATGTTAATCTCCCATGTATTGATGGTGAAAGTAGAAGCAACAGCATCCAAACTAAGACCACGGACATTCTGTGCCATAAGAAAATATAGTACAAAGGAAATTACAAAATGTTTTCAGAATTTGAGCTCTTAAATTTAAACTAATAAATAAATATATAAAAAGCATAGAAGAGCTTGAGAAGAGAAAAATATCACCAATTTATTGAAGTTATTTCAAACTAATTTGGTAACAGTTATTCTTTGCTGTTTTTTTTTACTCTATCTACTTGTTAAAGTTTAGCATGAGATAATATATATGGGTGCCTACACATGAGCAGCGAGGCTGCTTCAACATGCTGTAATTACTGCACATTGGAGCAAGCTCACCGTAACTATCATGCTCCAGCAGTCTCCAGCATCTTGTGTATCAGCATCTCTGCACTTAAAAACGGCAGCGTGAGTGCTTTAACTAAAGCTCATTGAACAAGCTTTAGTTAAAGCAACTGTGCCGCCATTTTTAAGTGCAGGGATGCTGGTACACGAGATGCTTCAGGCGCTTTAATTAGAACTGCCCTCAGAGCCACTCCGATTAAAATGCCCTCCTCCCCCTCCTCTCCCCACCCAGAGCACCTGTATAAATGCTTCATGTGCCCGAAAGCATGCAAAGAACAGTTTCCTAACTATTGAGTTGGTCTAGCAAAAGATAACACATTTACCCAAATAACCTTGTCTGGGCTAATATATATGGTTTTGAGATGAATGTTGTCTCAGTTACAATTAATTAGCATTTTGCCATCAGCTGTGGCACTGTGAAGTTTTTACCCCAGTTTTTTCAGAAAGTCTAAGAAATGTCTTTCACTTTGACGTCCATCACTAGCACTTCAGGTACAATTTTTGTGGGGTATGAACATTTTCAAAATACCAAATAATGCCACAACTTTTTATAGAAAAGCATGAGCATGGACATAGTATTAATACTTATGGATGTCCAAAAATAGTCCATTGGAAAATAAACTGCGTAGTGTATTCAAATAGATTTACAAAGCCTTTAGTCAATGTCTGTTTCCTAAAGCTGGCACGTAAAATAGATGCTGTCGTGCAAGACTTGCTCGTCTGAGTTTTCCAAGAGTTCTAGTGATTAAATCTATTTCAGTTGTGCTTCCTCAATGGGGTTTACACCAGCAAAGTGAAATTGAGCTTTTCGTACTGCTGGGAAAGTACTGGTTCTTCCTGCAGTGTGTTGCAGAGGGCAGGAAGGACAAATGGGGAAAGGAAGTGGTTAACATTAAGTAGACACATCTCTTACTTTAAAAGGCCACATTCTCTCTTGAATAAATCCATGCAGGAATCAACTAAATGTTTATATTCTTTTTCATTTTAACTCATTGTGAGCAAAGTCAACAAGAATACTAGAAGAAAACAAGTAAGCAGTAGTGTCGTTCCTCACCCCCGAATCTGTCACAGTACATATTAGATGAAGCATTCATTTGTCTAATGTTATATTATTTCCAGGTTTCTTGCTTTTTGCATCTTCACATATTAGGGACTTTTGCTTTCAGATAGGTTTCACTACTTTTATTACTATAACTTGTTATTACTGTATCTTGATACAGAATATTCTACTTTCTCAGGAAAGCTGTGTTTATCAAGCTGACTGAGTCATCAAGCTAATAAGGGGGTGAGGAGGTGTTAAAAACTTCTCCTTACCTACAACAAAGTTATCTTGTTTCCTTCCTGGTCTTTTGAATCCATAAATCAGTAGTATACCTTTCTCTGTTTCTTTTTTTCTTTTTGCTTTCTTTATAGTGTGTTTGTTATTCTTTTCAAAGCAGCAGGCATCTTACAATTTAAAACAAGTAACTTGATAATTAACTCCTGAATTTCTGTGAAATCTAAAAGTTGCCATCCAACCAGGGCTCCTCGGATTCTATCATTTTAAGGGCATAGCTAGTTTTAGAGATGCTGAATTTCTGGAGAACTATGCTATTTTTAATAACACTTTAAAACTCTGAAGTAGTTGAAGAAAGATTAAGGGATCATTGCAGAACCTTTATTTCAGATTTCAGCTCTGAATTTTTTTGCTATGCTCTTCAGGTTATTTTAGACACCGTTCTGATTTTACTTTCCATTGGCATTACTGAAGTTTACATTTTGTTTTGGCAAGTTTAAGATCCCATCTATTCTGTATAAACTGTTAAATGAGCTGACTACACAGTAGTCTGTGAAGTGATTAAAACAAAGTGTAAGTTCTTGTAGTGTGGGCAGACCTGAAACTTAATTATATTTTAAGCCATGCTGCAGTTTTGAAATTCAGCTTTGAAACACAGTTGAAAACATTTTGGTCTACGCTTAAGACCCACAGACATGTAGTAAAGTTAGGGACTAATGTGTTGTAGTCAATGAGATGCCACGCTGCCCTAATGCATTTTTTTTTAAGAAGACACCAGGTAGTGTGATCCAAGGAAGAGTACCTCTTGGGGAACGTGCACCAGAGTAGGTAATATAGGTAAAGAGATGGTAATGATGGGTGCATACACATATACTAACTTTCTGACAGTTAAGCCGACTTAACTTTTTAAAGTCAACTTAACTGCCAGAGCATATACACATATGTGGAGCAGAGTCGACTTAAATGCAGTGCAAGATAATACGCCTCTTGAGTCACATTAGTTAAGTTGGCATAGCTCACAAGATGGCTGCCACCCTGTCAAAGAGCTGTGTGTGTACGCTGTGGCGTGGCTTAACTTAAGTCAGTTTAGTCAAGTCACCTTATTTTAAGTTGACTTAGTTTGTGCATCCCCACCCTGTGTGGTGATAGTGGAGAGCGTAGGATTTTCTTTTCCATTCTGAAATATTTTTTTTATACTACTTTTCAGAAATTTGTGGATACTTTGTGGGGGGGGAAGGGTTGTAAACCCTTCAAAACTATTTTTTTTTTCCTTTTCCTGTTGAAAATCTGATTGTACCAGGGAGGATACTTTAAACATTAACAAAATTGAAGATAAAACCCCATCTCTACTGAAAAGTAAGCAAATGTTTTAAGTGGGATTAAATGAGTGGGGATGGGGGAGGGACTTCCTATATCTCACAGTAGTTAAAAAATGAAGGCAGGGAAGGAGGGGGAGAGATGCTTTCCCAGTTTCCTCTTAAGAAAGTGGGCAATGAAGAAAAAGATGGAAAAGGGAGTCTTACATTGGTGCTTTATTCCCCACCTTCTAAAGAGGCTTGCAGAAGGCGGGACAGAGTGGCACCTTAGAAGTATTACAATCACCAAAGAGGTGAGAGTAATACCATGATTGGGCTTCTTTTGTATGCAGTGAAACTTTGGAATTTCTCTGTATATTTGGAGAAAGTAATTTATTGCTTCATGTATAATATTGCACAACATGATGATGTAAGAGTATTTTAAAGGAAAGATGCATTATGGGTATTGTTTTCAATCAAAACAGCAGTAGATTGCCTTGTGAACAACTAGTTTCCTTACATTTAAAAGCTGTTGTAAGGAAGCCATGGCAACAGTGCAAATGAAAACTTAAGCCAAATCAAGTTAAAGGTAAAAGTCATCTGGGTCACTCCTAGGTTAGGAACAAACAATAGTTTAACTTCTAAACTCATTTGGCTAACTTAATGGCAACCTTGACAAATCATTTTACTTTAAACCTACTTTCTTTTATGTAGTGTAGTTACAACCACAAATCTGTGAGCAGTTACTAAATGAGGTGATCTATGTTTGCTTGCTTTCTCTCTCCCTTTCTCTCTTTCCATGTCCATCAGATTTGTTTCTCTAACATTTCTCATGTTCACCCTTTTCTCTGTAGGCCTGGTGCTGTGCAGCAGAGGTCACTTACTTGGAATACTGGGATCTCTTCTCTTTGGCCCCACTGCCTTCCTTCTACCTCCAACTCAGCCATCTTTCAGCACCTAACATGCACCATCCTGTTGTATTGCTTTGAATATATTTTTCCTAAACATCTTCTGTCTTTTCCTGTAAATTTCAGTAATGTAAGAGTGGTGTAGCCATGATGGTCCAGAAACTATGCTAAGGGCAAGGATTTCTTAGGGTGGTATCTTTTATTGGACCAAGTGTGTCGTTGAAATACAGTTAGAGAAGCTTCAAATACAAGATATTTTTCCATCAGGTTTGTGTCTGCCTTAAATTCTTGTTTTCGTTGTATATGTTTAAATCCTTATCACCTATTTCCTATCTTTTTATTTAATTTCTTCTCACTTGTTTTATTTGCTCCACACCCTTTTGCCTTTTTTGCCCTTCTTATGTTGTTTCTGAACTTGAAATGATACTCCTTTTGTTTGTGTGTATTGTTTTCAGAAACCACTTTCTTTTGCTTTGCTTATTGTTAGTAACTTTTTGCTAACTGCTTTCTCTTCAGTCTGTCTATAAAAAAAATGTCAGCCTAAGATAGTGCTACAAAACAAGCATGTTAATTGCTACTCCTGTGATTAGCACAGACACCAAAGCTTTTTTTTTAACTTAAAAAACATAGCTTCTTATTTTGATTCTCAAGATAGTTTGGTTTCTTAAACTAAGATTTTTCCATGACACACTACTTTGTCATACTAAAGTGTGTTTACTTCAATGTTTATTACTGCACTATTTTTAAACTTTGAATTTTCAATCCTTGTGTTGCAATATCCTGTCAAGATGCTCTTACTTCAAATATCACAATGGATAAGGAAATCTTGAAGCATAGCTTCTTTACTTCAGTATGTACTTAGAGCATGCTATTTTCCTTCTTAAAGCATTTAAATCCCGAGAGACTTGTTTTTTTGTCAGCTGTAAGTCTTCACAAATTAATCCTTTGTGGAGCAGAGAATTTCCATGCAGATGCCTCATTTGGGTTTGCTCATATTTATTGTTGTGTTTTTTTCCCCATAATTATTCTTCATTATGTAGGAATTTCATGTTTTTAATCTCAGTTCAGCTGTTTGGTAGAAGCTTTATGCACTTCAAAATCTTGTCTTTCTTGGGGGCAGATGTATCTGATTCAACACTGTTACAGAACAGTTACATTTTGAAATCTTTTGATCTCAGTTTTAACTAAGAGGGGGGATCCTCAAGGTGTGTTTGATCTGTAGTGTTCCCTGTTGTTTGAAACTGAAATCAGCTCATTCACAATTTATTTTCCTTCCTGATTACTGTGTTGGCCAAACTCCTGGAATCCACTATGTTTCTATTGTAGAAAACATTAGAGTATTTGGGCTTTTTACAAAAAAGCTGGGTGAGTAAACAGCATGCTGGGAACACAAAGCTGATGATAAAGCCTGCCTTCTTTGAAAGGCCTAATTGTCAAGTGCTGGGTTGGCCAGTTGATTTGTTCAGCCACCAGAATGGCATTGGATTGATTTACAAAAGCGAGGTTGTTTCCATGTGCAGATTTCAGGTAGGTGTGCCAGTGGTGGTATCTAGGAAGGTCAAATGTACATCCAAAACTTAAATAAGGCCTGGGAGTAAAGTTCAATAGCTTTGCCAGTAGGTGCAGCTAAAGCACAAACAAATATGCTTTGAGTAAAGCAGCGAATAGATTCAGGGAAGTGGTGTGTTCAAGACTGTGTTTCTAAACAAGGTATTTAATTTGTTTCGTGGCATCTAGGCACATGGATGTTCTTCCCATTCCTGTACAGGCATTCAGTTTGGAATGGGTTGTTTTTTCTGCCTTTTATTCAGTGTCTTGGCAACTCCTTACATCTTTTCATTACTTGCCAGCTCTCCCTGCTGGCAGACCTGGATTATTGCACACTTAAGGTTTCGTTGTCGTCTTTCTTTTGTAGTGATGTAGTTAGCTCTGTTTTGTTTTGTGCCAGTGTATTTTTCAGTATTTTATCTGGTGGGGGGGTGTTGCTGTTCTCCTCTTCCAGCCTAGTAACCTCTTTGTGCCAGAGCTTCTCCAACTTATTTTTTGAGGGAATCTTGGACTTGAATCTGTCACCATCTGTACACAGGGTTTTGTTTCAAAGGGGCTCTAGTCTTTGACAGTCTTGTGAGGCTGCAGCTTAGTAGAAGAACATTTTGTAGCTGCTGGAGACCACTTTACCTTCCCTGTTCCTCAGCTTGGCACACACATCAGTGCTTTCTTTCAGCTTAGGCTAGTTTATACTGTAGTGGCTGCCTCTTTGCAGCAGCAGCAGGATGGTAGTGGGGCAACTTAGCTGGCAAATTTTTTGGCCATCAGAATTGCACCAGTTCTTCTGAGTAGAAGAAGTCACCTTCTGCTGGCAGAGTAGTGTCCGTAACCATGTAGTGTCATCATTTTGTCAGCTGCAGGGTATGATCTCTTCATATCTTCAGCCTGTAATAACTATACTGGCAGAACAGTGTCTTGTAGTCAAAGGATAAATCAAATGTGCTAAAATGCCAAATTCAGGGCTGAAAAGGTGGGGAGAAGGAGGAGTGAACAGTGCTGTCCTGGGCCAATTCTCACCCTGGTCTATCTGTTCTCTGGTGCTCTCTCTCTTGCCCTCCTCCTTTTACTCCGGTGTCAAGTCACTTCCAGTGAGTGGTTCCCAGTTTAGCTATAGTTACAACTCCGGGAGTAATTCTGCACTGGCTTGAAGTTCATTTAATCGGTCTCTCCAAACTCAGTGTTTTGTGGTTCACAGATGGGCAGAGATCTATCAGAGCCTCAAAAACAGAAGGTCTGAGAATATATCTTCATTACAGCCTTTCAGGGTCATAGTCACGAATGCAGGTTATGATATTCACCCGTCAAGGTTAAATTAATATTTCCAAAACTAATATTTTAACTTTTTGTGGTATTCTGTTTTAGTATTGCTTAACTAACTGGAAAGGTAACTGGTAGAGTCAGTTTTTCTGTTTACTTTCTCACTGCCATTCTCAATTTGATTTGTTATTTTAGTTAGGAGGCTTGCAACTTTTTTTCTTTTCAGAAGGGGTTGTTTTTAGGATTTCCTCTGGTAGTCAGAAGAGGCATGCTAAATCTGTTACTCTTTTCTTTTTAAAGTACAGGAACGTTTTATTTTAAACTTAGTTGCATTTCTATTTTTTCCGTAATTATATATTAAAAACACCAGTGTATCGTACTTGCCTCTTTAGGAGGAGCATTTGAGCTATATTCTCCCCTCTTCAAGCCATGGATTTATTTCTCTGTCTTAATTTTCTGGTTGTCCTTAACAGTAACATGGTACTCCTTTCTTCCAGTTCAAGAGGCCTAAATATGACTGTCAACTGGCCAGAAGGCTTTGCAATAAGCAACATTTTCTAAAGCAGGGGTTCTCAGCCTTCTTAGATGTGGGGGCACAGCTCAGAGCTATTCACTTTGACTGTTTTGCAGAGTGGGGGGTTGATTATGGAAAAATAATAGAGCATTTCTTTTATTGCAAACAACTCAAAAGGATCACGACAGGTTAAAATGTTTTTGGCACTATGGATTCTTGGTTAATATCTCTAGATTTATCTTGTGAATAGTGTGTGGGTGTTTGCCCACCTAACAGTGCTAATATTCTGCGACACCTTTTTGAGAATCACCAGGTTAGAGGTTGATTATGTTGTCTTGGTGCATGCAAACTGATCGGTTCGTTATCAAACTTGTATATGTTATTGGTAAACTAGTAGGCTAACTGCCTCTTCCTTCTTCACTTTCAGTTTGTTTTTCTTTTTTAAAATTAGTGCTCCATCATGTTCTTACTCATTTTGTTCAACCCATCTCCTGGCATGCCTCAGCAGGCCTTGATTGAAATGGACTCTAACAGAATTGTAAAACTGATTAATATATTTTTATCTTGATCCCTGAGGAAGTGCTCTGTTCTGAAGTGGCCTGAAACTTGTTGCAGTGCAAGTTCTTTATGTCAGGGGTACCTAAACTGTGCTGCACGTACCCCTGTTGGGTACACAAGATTTCTGTGGGCGGTCCATGGAAGAAATTGTGTAATGGCGGATTTAATATTAATTAAAGTACTAATTGGCACTTAAGGACTTAAAATATAAAAAGTATGCTGGTAGGGGTACGCGGGTGCTGTTAATCTTGAAAGGGGTATGCAGTAAGAAAAAGTTTGGGAACCTCTGCTTAATGGTATGCAGTATAGAAAGGCTGAGTCTGTTTGTCCATAACATGCTGTTCAGGAAATTGCTGTCTTTTGTATATATTGTAGTTTTCCAAAAACCTATTACATTTTCCCTGGCCTCAAACTTGCATTGAAGTTGTAAGGTAAAAAGCACTTTGGAAGGAGGTTCTTTTGAAGTTATTTAAAATAAACTAAGAGCCAGACTTGTGAAGTCAAGCATCTAAAAATACTTAAGCACCAACAAGTCTAGAAGACTGATAGCTTGTGGCAGCAGAAATACAGTATCCAGCAGGGCTGTGTGAAGCTTCAGTCGCTGATTAGATTTGACCTGATGCAGGGACCGAATCTCCGAATCAAATTGGTAAAAGCATCTGAATCGATTCTGAAGCTTTTCTGAAAAGATTCGTCTGTAGACTAAACAGGCAGCTGATAGCTGCCCTCCAGCTGGTAAATTTGGGGAAGGGGAGAGGGAATGGGTGTTGGGAAGGGAGAGATTGGGGCTGGGACAAGCTGCCCAGCGGGGTGGGGGGTGCGTTACTCGGGGAGGGGTAACCCCTGCTGTCGCTTGCCCGGGGGAGGGGTTAGGATGCGAGCATGGGTTAGGATGCGAGCATGGCTCGCTCCAGGCAGAAGGGGGCAAGCGGCAGCAGGGCATAGTCCTGGCTCCCAGTGCTGCTGTGTCTACATCCCACGCTCCCTGTTTTTCTCTGCCAGCTGGCAAGCAGAGGCAGTGCCTGCCCCTCCACAGCGGCTGGCAAGCAGTGGCAGGGCAGAGCCCCCGCTCCCAACTCTGATGCGGGCACAGCAGCGCTGGGGGTGGAGGCTATGTCCTGCTGCTGTCCGTAGTGAGCCATGCTTGCATCGCACCCTCTGCCCCCTCCACGGGCCGATGCGTGGAGGGGCTGGAGCAAGCTCCGAGGCCCGCTCCCGGCACCAAAAATGCGTTTAATGCGTCAGTCCTCACATCGAGGACGTATCAGCGATTAAACTGATAAGAACAGATTTTTTTTTTTTTTTTTTTTTTTTTTTTAATAATAAAAAGCTGCAAACTCGGTGGCTTTGGCACTGATGATCGGGGCCTTTGAGGGCTTGTGGCAGAGCCCCCCCACTCAGTGGGGTGCAGCGGGGGCTGCCCCATGGCATGGGTGCAACACAGCTCGGCAGGGTACCGTGCGCTGTCTGAGAGCTGGGGCGACTATGCGTCAGCTGCAGCCCGGTACCACTCAGCCCCAGCTCCCAGGCAGTGCGAGCTCCCTGCCGAGCCATGCTGCACCCGTGCCATGGGGCAGCTGCCACGTGGATGCCAGGCAGGGGGGTGATACCCACTGCCCTGCGCTGCACACAGGGGCTCTGCCACAAGCTCCCAATCGCCGCTACTGCAGCCGGTGAGTGTGGGGCGTTATTTATTTATTTTAAAGTGCAGGGGCTAGGCTAGGCTGGGGCCGGCCGGGGCAGCCATGGGGGCTTCTTCTGTGGCTTCCCCTGCCTGGGGAGTGGTCGGCACACCCGGAGGAGCCGCAGGAAAACCTGCAGCCACTCAGTTGTGCCTGCCTCTCCCCGGCCGATCCAAATCTCTCTGAATCAGCGCTGAATCGATTTAGGACAGTGATCCGAATCTCTGAATTGAATTACTGTCCTCCGAATTGGCTGAGTCCGAATCGAATACTTCCCTATTTGCACAGGCCTAGCATCCAATGTGTTGTAATATCTTTAACAAATGAACAGAGGATGCAGCGCCAATCTGTTTTACAGGCACTGTTACCAGTAACTATGGAAGAGAGTGGTTGTCCCGGGGGGTGGGATTTAAGTGTAGTTCAGCCCTATTCTTTTATTGTCAGATTGGTTTGTTGACCATGGGCGCTTCTACAGGAGATGCTTACTGCGCATTGTCCTAATAACATTATGGAGTAGTTAACACAGCAAGAACCATGCTAATATCATCCTGTGTGGTGTTATTAGGTGAATGCACAGTTAGTGTCACTGAATAACCCTGCACCAGTGCTACTGCGCAGTAACTTTAGGTACTACACATTTAGTTGGTGCTTTATTAAGGAAGTACTAAACTAAATGTACAATACCTAAGGTGCATTAATGAATGTGTAGACACGCCCAGTGTGAACCAGAAGAGGGCTGATTGCAGTAGTATGAGTATTTTGTTATACAAGTGAAAATAAAAATGGTGCTTGCTGCCAGATGGCTCTTTTGAAGTAAAAATTAAAAGCGTTCAGCCTTAGGATATGGGGTTATGTGCCATTTTTACAACATGGCCTATAAGACTCGTACATAAATATAAGCTTGAATAATGGAAGGTAGATTTCTAAATGGCTTCAGTTTGCTCATCAAAATGCTTATAGTGACCTTTATTTTAAGACTTGCATAGATTTCAGTCGGGTATATAGAGAGCTGTAAGGGCCAAATATGGTTAAAATAATGAGTATTTTGTTCAGTGGTAGATACCACGGTATTTATATTACACAATAGCACCTGAAAGTCCCAGGTAGGATTGGCAATCAGTATGCTGGGTGTTATGCAAATATAACAGAAGATGGCTGCTGTCTACAAAGTGTTCAGTCCAATAGTTGGTAAATCAGTTGCACAATCGGAGATTAATTTGTGTTCAACTCTGATAAGGCAGAAGAACACTTAAAGTCCTTAAATTTGCATTTAAAAATAATTTTGACATCCTTGTTAATGCTAAAAGCATTTCATTTTGTCCTGTCTACCTAGGAATAAAATGAAATGCTTAGTTTATGGCTTTTTGGCTGTAGGTGGTACTTAAATGTATACAATTTTTAGAATTCTCCGAATAAATATTATGCTTTTCTGTGGTTTTGCTTTGCTCTAACACGTCTGTTTTGCAAGTGTGTTATTTTTTTTTTTTGTTTTTACCTTTTTTTAATTTAGGGTCCAGTGGTCTCAGTTTAAAGGCTATTTTATTTTCAAACTGGAGAAAGTGATGGATGATTTCAGAACTTCTGCCCCTGAGCCACGAGGCCCTCCTAATCCAAATGTGGAGTATATTCCCTTCGAAGAGATGAAGGAACGCATTCTGAAAATTGTCACTGGATTTAATGGGTATGTAACTTTTCAAATCCAACCTCATTTGTTGATTTGCACGGTTTTTCTTGTTTCACGTGTTACAGTTTCTTAACCTTTATGTTATGGTATTGACTTCCACATTCTCATTCTGTTGGTAACATATATCATAAATAGGTGACTTTAGCCACCACTGTCTGTACCAATTAAAGATATCATTGAACTTTCAAATATTTTTTTTATAACTATTCCCATCTTGTGGCATTTGTCAGTTGTTTTGAAATGTGGGATTAATTTTATTTAACAGGCATTATTAATGTAATAGAAAATGTATACAGAAGAAGTACATTTATAGTTTTAAAATAAGACTAACACATCTTGCGGTATTTGGCTTTTTTAAGAACTTAAGTCGTCAGTGTTTGTCCCTGTATTTTTCTTGTGCCAGGTTAGTAGCTCAGCAAAAAAACAAAACTAACAACAATGGCACAGTGCAACAACAGGACAAATTGTTTAACTTTATGGGTTTGTATTTGTAGGTCAAAACAACCATATGTTCAGTGGTTGTAAAAGATACTTTTAGAATTTGAAGGATTGTCAATCATATCTCTAGAATTAAGTGTATTGTTGCCGCTTATTACGTTTGTACCAAGGTCTTTTTATTTTACTTTATTTTTGAAGCCTTGATTCTTTATAAATAAATTGATTTTTCTCCACGAACGTCTACTCTCTTATTTGGTATATCCTTTTTATGACCTTTAAAGTACTTTTACATACCTAAATGGAGTCACAAACTTATCAGTTGACCGGTTTGTTGGCACCTTTGCCTCTTCAAAGATTGACTGGTTTGGTATTTTGCGATTTATCAGAGAATGGACATATCAGAACTTTTTTTCATGTTAGCCCTGAAATTGCAAACATTAAAGGTTCTGGGAACTCCTGCAGAGTTTCATATGACTGAGTTCAGATGTGATTTTTCTTGAAATGCATTTGTTTATATACAGAAAGCTTCAGGTATATTTACGTGTAGATTGATTTATGGCAAATCTTATACCAAAGATTTCTACTGAAACCTATATTTAAGAAGGGGAAATTTAACTTAGTCTTCACTGGCTAGTATTAATACTTGGGATACTTTCACTTGTTCAGTGAAGAATGCATACGCGCATCTGGGTTTCATGTTTTCAGTATGTCAGAGCTATTTTTGCTAATGTTGCACTGCTTACCAAAACTCAGTCCTCTCAAAACAGGGAAGATAAATATCATGAGAAACACGATATTACGTAGCTCCAAAGCACGCTTGCCAGAACCCCCAGGGGACTGAGCCTTTTGTACTGTTGAAGTTTTCCTTCTTGCCGCCCAGTTTCGAAGTGTTACTTGCTGCAACGCTAAGGAAGAATTCCAACATGGTTTGTCCCGTGTTCTTTTAAATGTTTAAAACCACAAAGTGCTGCCAGGAGGAGGTTTTATAATAATGCTCCTAAAAGACTATTAAAAATGTACATTTTACAATCATGAATGTGGCAAAATTCAGTGTAGCAGTTTAGACAGCTGTAATGAGTCTACAATCCTTAAACCATCAGGAATAGGTCTCTATACCAAAGCATGTAACAAAACAGGCCACAGTTTGTGCATTCTCTTATCTCTTGTTTTTGTAGCTCTGTTTTGCTATATCACCATCAGTAATTAAACTGCTTCAGTTTATTGTAAATTAATCAAAATTATCCTGAGCCTGGCTCCTACAGCTTGACATGCATACAAAACTTCTAAAACTATATAGTCAGAGGTTTTGGAAAAAAGGGTAAATGCATTGTTTCATGAGATTTTGTTTCCTTTGGCAGAATCCTACTTCTGTTACTGGAGTTTGTTGTTTGCCTCTTTGCTAGCTGTCCGAATGCTGATGTGGCAGTGCGTATTTCAGCCGTGAGTGTCAGTCTGTATCTTTTTGGCAGTGCCTGGTGTACTTGCAGAACCACGTTCTTTTAACTCACTCAAGACCTTTACACGTCTTCAAATAAATTCTTAGAAGATTTCATTCTTTTCCCTCTATTCTAGTAAAACTGGAAGACTTTTTCAAGAGCACCTTTTGGAAAGCTTGGATATTGTGAAGGATTCTACAGAACAAAAAAGAAACTTTGTTGTTACCGATAGGGCTTTTGAGATGTGCTCCCTGGTATTTTTTGTTAGTCGGTTAGGGGCTCCATCTGCTTCAAAACATTTGTGGTGATGGCCTATTTTAATTGTTTTCAGATGCATCTGTCCATGGCCCTCACTTTTGATTACTAATTTAGGTGGCTTCATTTCTTGGATACCATGGTGATAAGTACCTTCAGGAAAATAGAAACAAAGCTTAGACTGGAACTTGCAACTTGCACACTTACACTTCTAAACCTATTTTGATAAATGGATGCAACTCTGCTAGTACAAACAATCAGATTTGTTTAGGTCCATGCACAAAATTGCATCAATTTTTAAAAATTAATAACCTAATTTAAAATCGTGATTTAGACTACCTTATTTGCATCTTCTGGTCAACTGTAACTGAAGTGTCTCTGGAAGTTTGCTACTTAAAAACTCATTTTACAGGAAACATTATTTTGGAGTGAATTTCTTTTACAGGAAGTGATATTATGATATGTAGTGCCATCTACAGTGCATTAAGCAGAGTTCTTCATTTTTACAGAAATTTTCCAGGGACTAGTACTTGTTTTTAGCCAGGAATATTATATCACTGTGAACCTTGTAGCTGAGTTAATTGTAAATCATTTCCCTCTGTACTTTGAGGTTGCAGAGCTTATTTCATGGAATTTATCACCCGAGTAGCCAGAATTCCACTGAGTCTCATGAGCTATTTCATCTCTTTTTAATCTTCATTCCAAGTGTCCATTATTCAGGAAAGATAAATGAAAAGGGATTTCATGAATTTTCATCTCTTCCCATCCTACTGCTAAAGCGAATTCATAACTCTGTAAATGGATGTTTAATAAACTTCCATTTTTAATTTACAGTTCAAAGATTAGTGCTATTTCCCTATGTGTTTTTCAGTTACCTGCATTTCACAGTAAATTAATCTCTAAACACTTATGCACAGCTTTAATTACACTGATCTGTGTGATTGAGTTCGCAAATCATTTAAATCTTTTAGTGTGGTGGGGTCCTACACACTTAGCGCTTGAGAGAATGATTGAAAATACTGAGAGGCAGCAAAATGAAGAAGGATTTTCTGGTTTGCCATTTTTCTGAATAAAACAAATTCCCCACAGCTGTAGAATAATAGAAATAACTTGATCAATAGCAAAGATGTTGGAGTGGAAGATGCAGGAAATCAGACTGTTGCCAGGACTGGAGTCTTCCTAATGAGAAAGTTGAACAACAATAAACACACTTGCCTGTTCACGACAAGGTGAGAAAAATAGCCAAAAAACCATTCTAGGTCACAGTAGGAACATCAGGGACATATATGTAGGGAA
>NW_005841910.1:2219837-2240940 GCF_000455745.1 Alligator sinensis | reverse complement strand
GGAAATATCTTTTTATCTCAAAATCAGAACATTCATTAAATTGCTAACTTTCTCACTTGCTCTTTTACACAAAAGTGAATATCTGTTCTGGAAATGTTTGTGTGTTGTTGCTGGATCACTGCTTTAGCAAGCCTTATGTGTATTATGCTATCATTTGTAGGCGCTTAAGGCTAACCCCCTAGAACTGGCTCAGATCCACAAAGAATAATTTGCCGAGTCTGACAGTCTGCTTTTGTTCCTCAGGAGTGAAATAAAGAACAGGTTCTATATGTCATGATTTGGGTGTATGATCGTAGTAGATACTTATTGATCAGCATTACTGTTTGCTAGCTGTACTGTCTGAGGCATTTGGAGGTAGGTTGGAAATGCAGGTGAACATTTCTATTGTAGGCTTGTATTGCAGTATACCTGTTAGTGGTTTTACATTAAGGTTTATACTCCCTTCACTGAACCATAATACTGTACCATAATACAATGAAGCATCGGCACAGCACAGTGGGTGATGCTTTCTTTCCATTGTTATGAAACATATTGAGCCATTAGGGCCTTCCAGTAGGGTTTATGCCAGTGACTGATCACATAGGTTGCAGATGTTTCTTCCAAGTCCCTATATTTTTGGTGAAGAGTTGGTCAGATGTGTTTGAAAAAAAAAATTTAATGAAATAGGCTTCTTTCTCTCACCTTGTGGAATAGTTTCTTTATTGCACACTCAAGTTTATTAAATTACCATCATTTTGGGAAACTGATACTTTTGTTTCACTGTTGCGAACATCAAATGTAGGACCAAGTTGAATGTATTTACATTGACACAACCGATGTAAACTCTTCATTTGGGAGTCTTTTATATTTCTCATATTGAAAATATACAACCTGAAGAATAAGAATTATGAAACACTGTCTACTAGCTTCATTTTTTTCCAGGTGTAATGATTTCAAACTCAGATAAGCATTCTAGTAGCACAGAACTTCTAGAAAATTGGGCAACAAAATAGATCTACTGTAAGTTGATATGCAATAAATGTTACCTGGCAGCCCTTACAAGGAGATCGGCTAACATTAAATTTGTAAATGTATGAGTACTTATTAGACATTGCGTATGTGCAGTATATTTAATTTGCTGTAGCTAATATTTGACTAGATATGAAGTCAAGTGCAGAATTGCTGAATAGAGACTGCATGTATATGGACATATTTGTGTAGAGGGTTAGCATGCTTGTTTGTTTGTATATACTTGAAGACATCAGAAATAGTAATTATACTTGGGATGTTTACATTTGGATGAGGAAAATGGAATATATTAAAAAATGGTATTTATAACCATTAAAGTTTTTACCTGGTGTACTAATTAAAAACTTAAAGCATTTATTATAAAGACACATTGTATGATCAAAATAACTACAGTTTGAGAGCCACTTCTTGTTTTGAAGTCTTAGTAGCATGTGAAGCTTGAAACTGTTCTACTTTTTATGTACTATCCAATAAATATAATCTTAAACAGCTACTGTTACTGACTTTGTTTCCTGAATTGAATTCTGCCTGTTCCTTACTAGAGTAGCCTTAAAAATGTGTGACTTTTGGGATGGTGTCTTATTACACACTGTTTTGTTGGTAAAACTGCTCTAATTTGCTAACTGCATATACAAATGAGAAATACGTAACTAGTTACAGCTATCCTGATTGTCACCACTAACTTTCCAGAAACTTTCAGTACTGGTTGAAACCTTTTTAGCCCACAGGGGAAACAGTAATGCTGTTTCTCCCTCACAATCTTTAACCTGCAGTATGCAAACTTAACTGTTTTAAATGTATTTTATTGCAGTATTCCCTTTACTATTCAGCGGCTCTGTGAGTTGCTGACAGATCCAAGACGGAATTATACAGGAACTGACAAGTTTCTCAGAGGAGTGGAAAAGGTATGTTTGTCTTCAGATGCATCACAGCTAAGTTGCAGCACACTCTTTGTATAGTAGCTAAATGACTTTTGTTAGCTTCATTACTGCTCAAAACATGGTTTGCTCTTTAAAAGATTAAACGAATGCAAAAAAAAAAAAGTTATAAAACATACCTCTGACTAAAAAACATGAACTCTGGGCTAGGTCTGTCACTGTTCTTAGTCAGTCCTTGACACTCCAACTGTTGTTCGTAGAAGATATAATGCCATTTATGATATAGACTCCCAGCAGTAAACAACCAACTAATTTAGACTGTTCAGAGTCTTTTGGGTGGCTTAATTGTTTGAGATTTGTTTTTTTACTGCAGCTCAGTTTTGGTCTTAAAGTTTGGAGGAATGCTTTAGTGAATAGGACTGGCTCTCATGTATTATTAATCCTCAAGTTTAGAGCCCCTTTCAGGATCAGAAATGTTACCTTTTTCTTTTTTCTAAACTGACAATATGTTTTTTGTTGTAGAATGTCATGGTTGTCAGCTGTGTGTATCCATCTTCAGAGTAAGTGCGGACTTTTCTTTCAACTATAGACTTTAGGTTTATATTAGTGGGCTTTTGTCTGTTTTGTGTTCTCTTTTGCTGGCAGTAGTGTTATATTACCTTGCCAACAGTAAGACATGCATGACAAAAATTTAGCTACTATTATCAGTGGGTTAAACAAGTAGTAAACAAATTCTGTTGTGCATGTTGCTTGTTTTACCCCTCTAGTAACTTGGGAGTGAAGAACAAGTTTCATAATCCAAATATATAGCACAACTGACTTCTTAAAATAATAAATATTCTGATAAATCTGTGTCATTGCTTGTTTTTAGACTGGCATAATTTGCACTTCACAACTGATGCAATTAATTTGAGATGAGGGCAAGGGAATCTAGTTTCATGTCTTCCACAGCTTTAATAGTTTAAAGAGTAATTCCATCTCTCCTGTCATATTATTCTCAGGGCTGTCCAAATTATTGTTCTCCAGTACCTCATGTTGCTTTACATTATAGTAGTAAAGGTATGGGCGCGCTCCAGCTGGGACTTGAATGCAACACCTACAGGTTTAATCTGGATACAGTGGTTAAAAATAGCAGGAAGATGCAGTGGTCCATGCTTCAACACAGGCTAACCACTTGAGTAGATACCTAGGTCCTTAGTGGCCTGCTAAAGTGTGTGCTGCCTTGGCTTCACTGCTGTTGATACGTAAGCTTACTAAATTCAAAGTAGCTCAGTTTGTCTACTTGGATATACTTTCCAGCTGCAATGTACACCTATCTTATAGACATGCGATAGCTATATATTCCTATGTAAGCAAAATAGCTCCCTGAGTAGCCTCTTTTCAGCACCAGGAGTACCTCTGTCTAATTCTAGGTCACTTTGGAAATAGATTCAGGTAAAACATAAAGAAGTGCCAGTTAGTACCAATTAAGAGAGACCTTGCTAAGAGCTACTCTGCAATAGCTTGTACTTTAAAGTTACATGGCAGCTTGTTGCATGCAGTAGCTTTCATAGATTTTTAGGGTTGGAAGGGACCTCAGTAGATTGAGTCTGACCCTCTGCCCTGGGCAGGAAAGTGCTGGGGTCAGATGACCCCAGCCAGGTGTTTGTTGCATAGATAAGCTTTAAGTCTGAGTGCATTAAAGATTGCAACATTAGATTGGGCCTAGAGAAAATGAAGGGGGAGTTGAAGGATTCAAAGTTCTAGCATTTTAATATATATCATTGTCACAGAGGGAAAAGTGATTTGACTGTAGAGTGCTGTCTAAAAATGGAGTGTCCCCGGTATCTGCTAGCTCAGTCCGTCTTTCTGGGCCTAGAGTAGTACTTTTCTCAACTGCATCCAAATTTCCCCATAACAACATTAATAAGAATGATTTAGGCAAAATTCAGGAAGGAGCTTCTCTAATGCCTCATCTGAAGGCATGGCTGTGGAGAATTGAAAGTCATCACAAAGTGGTAAGATCTGAATGTGTTCTTGCTTGGAGGCCTGGAAAAGCAGTTCTGTGGGTAATCCCCTGTTCCCATAAAGAGGAGATTGAAAGGGAGGAGTTCACTTTCAATGAAGTTTTGGGGAAGAAAGGGGTTATCTTTCGCATAAATGTCATGGTTACACTTGAATTTTACTCGGGCCACAAAGAAATGGTTTCTGTCGCGCTTAATCTTTGAAGCTACAGTTCAGCAAAGATTTATGCATGTGATTAGCCTCCTGTTTAAAGGGAACATGAGGATTTTAAGGAAGATACTCTCATCATGAGAGAGATGACAATGCACTGAAGTAGAGGCTCCAATTATTTAAGTCAGCTTAGCTGTAAAATAAATTCAGAAAATATACCCTGTTTATGCTATTTTAATTAAAGAGACTTAAAAAGTCTTAATAGCTCATGATTTATTATATTGCTAAATATAACTTTTTGATTTCTTGTAGGAAAAATAATTCCAATAGTTTAAACAGGATGAATGGTGTAATGTTTCCAGGAAATTCACCTGGTTATTCAGACAGGTAAGTTTAGTAGTATTGAGAATCAATGTGCTTATTTTGGAGGGGAGCAGTAGGATGTAGAAATCTTCTCTAGTTTTGGAAGTAACTAGCAAGAGAACTTCCCACAATGTATGGCAGCATCCTGCTTACTGATTCAGATTTTTTTTTTATCCAGTTCATATAAAGATGGAATGTTCTGTATGTTGCATGTTGAATAATGCAGCTTTTGGCAACTAAAATGTATTAGCATGTTTCAGATTCTCTGAAACTAGAATGTATCTAATCTTAGCCTATGTGTAAGAAATTACTTTGCTAAAGGGATACATTTCTTTTTTTTTTTTGTTTAAGATCTAACATAAATGGTCCTGGAACTCCCAGACCAGTAAATCGACCGAAGGTTTCCTTGTCAGCTCCTATGACGACAAATGGATTGCCGGACAGCACAGAACATAAAGAGTCAAACTTACAGGAAGCAGAAGAAAAAAACCACAGGTTGGTGATAAATGTAGAGATGTAATTATTTTCATGCTTTTTCACTTAAAATTCTATACAAAAAATTTAAAGCAAGTTTTTTTTATTTTGCTCAGTATCCGTTAATCACACGTTTCAGAAGAACTGAGGCAAATACCCACATGTCTATATACCATGTACTTACCGCTGTTTGTACATCTATCAGTCTAGCATGTGAATGCAACAGAGATATTGGACTGTAACCTTTTTTGGCATAATTCTGTCTGGCTTGGCTTGCTTTATACATTTAGAGTAACCCAGATCTTTTAAAGGCATGAGGATGTGTAGTATAAAGTGTGTGAAGAGTAAACAATGAACTGTTAACAAATCCTGAGGGTGTGAACAGGCATTCATGTGAGTGGCTCATGCAAACATGTGTTGCTTGCCTCTGGCTGCCTGCACCTCCTCCAGGCAAGTCAGTCAGTGAGGAGAGGGGTGGTGGGTCCACAGAGGTGCTGCCTGTTCCAGGGGTGGACAGGTTGTGGGAGTTAAAAATAGTCCAGTCAGGGTTGGTGGGGAAGGGTATAAAAACAGCACAAGCCCTGGGGCTCTGGAGAGTGGCTGCAGTTTCCCAGTTTCAGGGCTATGCTAGTGAATGCTTGTACACGTTCACAGGCTGGATTAAATCCTCGCTAAGTTGCATTAACCCCTTGCCAGTCTAAAGTTCACCTTGGACAAGAACTAACCTTAGGTTGGGCATGCCATTTTTAGGGTGACTTAAACCCTGTGAATGCTTGCACGCCTGAGCATTTAGGTCGCCATAATCTTGGTTAGGGCAGTCTAAAGGTAATGCTTGTAAGTGTCCATGTTTATATACTTCCAGATGCTAATACCAGTATAACGTTTTAAATTTATGTTTGTCACAAATAGACAGTAACAAACCTATTGCAAGAATGTGTGGTTTGGACCCATCAGACAACAGCCTAGTCCAGAGGTTCCCAATTTTTTTTTATTGCGTATCCCCTTCCAGATTTACCAGCTGCCTGTGTACCCCTACCAGCATACATAATATTTTAACTCCTTAAATGCCAATTATTACTATAATGAAAATTAAATCTGTCATTCTGCAGTTTCTCCTGTGTAACCCCCAGAGATGTCTTGCATACCCCCAGGGGTACATGTACCACAGTTTGGGAACCCCTGGCCTAGTCCTTCCACACTTCTTAGATCTTGGGAGAAAAAGAACAGCTTTTGTCTCATTGCTGAAAATTTAGCCAAGCTGAGCTGGCACCAGTAGGTTGAATTCTACAGAGTTGGGAGTGTCCTGTGAAAAAATACCTCCAGTGCTGTTTCCTTTGCCTGGAATAGGTAGTTCTAGATATGATATGACCTGGAACTTTCTTGTAGCAAGTCATGGCTTCTTTTGTTATCGTAGGGAGTCACCAGCATGTGAATCAGACAGTGTTCAAGCTAGCCCTGTTAAAAATAAACATCCTGAAGATGATCCTGTGGAAGCAGAAGGACACGAAGTAAAAAGACTTAAGTTTGACAAGGAAGGGGAAGCTAGAGAGACATCCAACCAAACTGCCTCCAGTGAAGTTTCTTCGGTCATGGTAGAAGAGACTGGAACATCTCCTACATCTCAGGATAAAGAAAAAGATCCTAGTTGTGTCAGACAGCATTGTGCAGAGGATGAAGAGGAAGGTATTTGATTTACTTGTATAACATGTGAAATGTTACTTTTTTCTGAATGTGGGAATTCTTTAAGCAAGGCTCTCCAACTTCAAAGTGGCTGACGGCCACGTTCCCCTGGACCATAATAGCAGGGGCTGCATAACAGGAGCTGCAGCTTCCCACGGTGCAGCATGCACAGGGATGGCTCCCCTTCGCCTGCTGCATTACATACAGGTTCCCCCGGCACCATGCACTGCACTATGCTGTGGGTGCAGGAAATAGAAGCCAGGGGAAGAAGCCCAGAGCCCTGGATGGTTAGTGAGGCTGCAGCATTGGGGTGGGAGTCTCAACCAGGTGGACACCCAGACACTGCAGATGCGTCCAGTGAGCCACCAGTTGTTTCCCGATGTTCTGCTTTCTGACCTTCCTTCTTGGATCAGGTGGTCAGTATTGTGCTGTCAGTGTAGTGCTTAAAAATAATGCAAAGTAGATGTTAAGTCCTGCTCTTTGTCTTTGAAACCGAGTGTCACTCAACACTTTAACTCTCAAATCTTGCTAGAATTTTGATCCAAGAATCACATTTGTATGGTAATTCAAAGTACTAAACAAAGAGTCCTGATAAACAGCACCGGTACAAAGTAGAGAGAGAGAGTTTCTTCTCTAGAAGAAACAACATTGATATCAATTCTCTTTCACTTCCTTTCTCAACTTCTGTCTTCAGGGTTTGCGTTTATTCATAAAGTAAATAGTAGGTTAAACTTTTGAAGTGTGCTTTGTTTAAAACAATAGTGTTCTAAAAACTAACATGTAGGGGAGTTGCTACTTTCGGAAAAGATATGTGAGGTGGTAAGAAAAGGCAATTTGTCATTTTAGGCTTTGGTATATACAGTATACCAATATTTAATTTTTAGACTAAGTGTTTAAAAATATTGAGTGTGGTGAGTGAAGTAATGCTTTACGTTAGGGTCTAGTGGCTTTGGTAATTTTTTAAAGAAAAGTATTTAAGATGCTCAAGACTCTCTAATTTGTTTTTCTAAATTTTTATAATAGAATAATCTTTTTCCTAGTGTAATATCTAGGGTTTCAAACTAATCGAATATAGTTGTTGTCTTGTTTAAAAAGAATACTAAGACTTCAATTTCAATGCTTTCAGAATCCTTCATGTCACCAAGAAATGTTGCGCCAGACAGAAAAGATCAAGAAAAAGACACTGAATCCTTAACTGTGAATGAAGAGACCTCTGAGGAGAGTAATCAAATGGAGGAATCTGATCAGTCTCAAGCAGAGAAAGATTTGCATTCTGAAGACAGTGAAAATAGTGGCTCTGTCAGTAGTGGAGCTGACTGCAGTGAAACTGAAGACTTAGGATCCTTTGCCAGTGGAACTCCTGAAATTTCATCAGAGACCCCTATGGAAAACAGCGACGAAGCCACAGAAGAACCTATGGAGCAAGACTAATAATTTAAATACACTTAGATGCAGTATTTTCCATAAGGCTCTGGTTTTACACTGTATAAATAATTTTATGTAATAAAGTGGACCTTTAGTTTTACAAGAGAAGCAGGTTGTAAAATAAACTCCATGGATTGAACCCTGAACGAGTTGTACATGTTAAGAACTGTGAATACCAGCTCATTCAGGTCCTGCTTACCGCTGAATTTTCGGTCTGGTCAAATCAGTGGTTTGTGTATAGTTTTTTTTATTTAGAATAAAAGTTTTTAAACTGGAAGGTAATTATAATTTTGACGACTTTTTTGGAGATTACCACACTTAGTTGTATGTATGCAAGAAAGCTTTTTGTCTTGTCTCTTTCTGACAGCTATAGCAGTTGCTCCATATTTTGGTTACACTTTAAACATTAACATGTGAATTATAGGGTTCCATGATGGTTTCCAGAGTTTTATTTGAATACATGCTATGAAACCTTAAGTTGTATGTTTAATGCGTTACATTTTACACACACATACACATTTATCCTCCCACAATTGTAATGGGGGAAATGTTATATTTTTCTGTTTCTATAAACTAAATACAATGAATACTTTTTCTATGGGAAAAGACTGCATTCACCTCAGAGCAGTTTCATTTGCCTGTGAATATGTAGAATAAAATCTGGCCCATGTGAAACCCTGGGAATCTTAACATTGAAAGTACCAGGTTAGACACATTCCAAGAGAACTTCAGACGACAACGCTTTTATATACTTCTGAGGTGCCTGTGTGAGAGGATTTCATTTATTTATGAGAAAATGCGCTTTTTTTTGTTAAGAACAAAGTAATCAAAACTTTAGCTTAAATTTTGTAGAAGGAATGTTTGCAAATCTGATGAGAATCTCTGAAAAATTGGACAGGTACTTGCCTTTTTGAGTTCTCTGAGCATTGTGAATATTATAGGAAAGTTTCTTTAAAATTTATTCTAAAGTATGCAAATGGCATTGGTATGATACACCACTGGATTGGGAGAATTAATATATTACCTTAGTTATGTACCTGAGCTAAATGACTAAAGTTTTTGGGGTGCATAGATATCACCATAATTTGTATAACGTTTTGGAAGTGAACTAAATATTTTTGAACATGCTACTTTGACAGCCAGTGTTACATTTTTTTTTCAAACTAGCTCAAAGCACAACTACTGCTTTAAACTCGCAATATTTTCAAATTCCCATATTTAAAGACGTGCAAGTTGCAACCTCCCAGTCACAATTACTGGCTGCCAAATTTATACCTGTTTCTTCAATTGTACCTTTTTGATATTTAGAATTTTTAAATTTCTGTAAAGTAGATTTTTTGTAGATTGTAACAAGTGCTCACTGCCATTGTGAAACGGTATATAATTGTATAATTTCTGTGTGTAAACTGAATGCTTGGGCTTTCAATACAGTATTCATATAAAGCAATAAATATTAATGTTATAAAATATTCGAGTACATTTTTATCAAAATATAAAACTCCCTTTTTAGTTTTAAGTTCACATACCTGAACTAAAAAAAAAAGACCTCTAAAATGCATGCTAATAGTTTCTGCTACTAGACAGTATGCTTTATATGTATCATTTTTGGGAAATACATTTTTTGAATAATTTGGCTCAGTTTGTATATTTATAAGGTAATGTACTACTTACTGATTTTACCCATCACGTTTAAAGCAAACAGAGGACATAATCCAGGAGATGCTTGCCAAAACAAACAATTGATTAGTGTTCCCCAGACAAAAGGAAAAATCATACCTTATCAACTTAATTTTCATTGTGCAGAAGGGTTGAATGTGTATCATAAAAATTAAAGGACTGAACCAAGGTGTTGGAATTAGGAAAGTGTCAAATATAATGACGTAAAAAATTAGTGACATCTTACCTTTTTGTTGGTTTTTGGGAATACTTTGCCAATGAGAACAACATTTCTAAGTTTAGAGATTTCTGAAATTTTCTTTAGAATGTTTATTTGTGAAAATATTGTCAATAAACCTATTCTTTAAGCACCTATGAATTTTTGCTATGTTTATTTTAGCAGCACTAGTGCCACAGAATTGTAAAGGTTTGCACAACAAATCTCCATATATCAATTTGTAAATCCACGAATATTACTTTTTTCTGCAATGAGCAATAGCTAATAAAGTAAAATCATGCTTGAATACATGTCATAGTAAGTATCTTACTATTTACTAGTATCTGCATTTGCAGATTGCAATTACAACATGGATATGGGTAAGTACTTTTAAATTGATAATATTTGGTACATGCCGTCTCAAAGAGAATTGCTAGGGTTTGGCATAAATTGATTCCAGATCAGTACTCCTTAATATACCTAATGTGCACCACTCTGTAGATGATGTTTCCTTATTTAAATTATAAATACTTGTAATTACAAGGATGCATAGTATCTTTACGCTTGTGGCTCAATATTTCCAATGTTGGTAGATACCCACAAATGCCAGAAGTGTGTACATCTGGTATATATTTTAATAAATATTCATTTAGACAGAATGTGTTGGTCATGTGAGAGCAATCATGGCTGTTGTATGCACCTATGATTTAAAGAAGATAAAAACTTGCAAGCCCTCTCATTTAAAAATAGCTCATTCTGAGACTGCGGGTACATGCTAGTTTGAATTAGCATTAAGACTTTATATAAGATGTAGAAAACGTACTGTTCAGAATACCAAGGTAGGATGTCTTATTCAGCTCTTGAGACGGCATTCTAAAAGTCACGCTGCTAACTTTACAATAGATAATTTAAATCAAAATACCTGGATAGTTTAGTACTGTTAAGTCAATTGGCTGCACTGGCACTTACAGTTTAAAACTAGCCATCATATTTATTGATTATTAAATTATAAATGCAAAGGCCTTATTTCCAGCTTTATCAGGTTCCCTTCTGTGCTTAAGAAAGCACAAGTTTTCTGCCCTTGAATTAGAATGTGGTGTTAGTCTTGAAGCACACTAATATGAAGTCTGTTTAATGGAAACTGGAGGTGTGCATCACATATCAGAATTGGGTCCTTGGAAAGTAGCCCAGTTGAGTGGAGGCTTTGGATAGGATACCTTTGCATCCTTGTACCCAGTTTATGATGCCAGATTCAGTGAGCCTATGAGATGAAATTAATTGTTATTATAGAATTAAAGGGCTCTTGTCTGAGGTCTCTCGTTATTCAAATAGAGGTCAAAACAATGGAAAACAAATCCTTAAATTCTGCTAGTCTCTGGATTTCCCAGTGCAACCTGCCCAAACTGTAAGGCCAAGTGCTTAGGTCAAAGATTGTGTTTAACTTGGTATATTGTGCACAGCCAACACGTGTTTAGACTTGGTTGGATTTTCTGCTGACCTAGGAAAACTAGATCAGATTTATATTCTATTTTATATAAAGTCTTCCTATATCTAACGCTCCTTCACACCCTGGACAAACTCCATCTAGCTAGTACATTGTGTGCAGAGCATAATTTTGTACCAGAAGATCCATGTCTGCAGGTTGAAATATTTGGGCAATAGGAAGGCCTCTGCTGGTCTGATCCAAAGAGGGAAATTTCTTCCCAGCCCCATAATTTGAAAACTGAACTGGAATTGCAGTCAGTTTAAAGCTGGCATAAATGATCCAGGAAGCTTTCTAAAAATGGTTGTCTTGATCATTGGGCACTATCTTGCTTGATCTTTTTTTTTTTTTTTTCTTCCCTAATGTGTAAAACTTCAGCTAATGTACTTGCAGGGCTCAAATGAACTATCAGCTGATGTGCATGACTGTGACTCCAGATATACAAGTGAACACAATAGTGCCGCATTTCAAGGGTCTATACAAAACAATTGACATCCTTATTGGCTGAGGTTAAAAACCTTGAATGTGTGAAAAAACTCAGTTGGAAATTAGTCAAACATCTATTTCTGGAAGACCAGGAGACTTCCAATTTTTTTTACCCAAAATGATTGGCAGAGCCACTGTCAGTGGGAATCCATTAAATTCTTCAAACAGAATGGAGTTACCTTTAATCACAATGGGAAAAGTTTTCCACTCTTCTTTCTGCCCGTGTTGGGCTGCCTGAGAAATGCTAGGAAGAAGAGCTCTCTCTCTCTAAAACCATTGTTCTATATTTTTGGTGAAGCCATCTTAACTAAATCACAGGATTTTTTTTTTCCCATGGGAAAGTATAGCCTATCAAAATTTCAATAGAGAAGAAGCTGATAGCAATTCAGCTTTTAAAAGCATTTTCAGGCATCAAGATGAACAATGATTGAGCCTCTGTTTATGGTATATGAACAGTCCCTATCAGTGTCTGCCTTCATGGAAAAGCAACACAAAAGAAATGTTGTTCATTAATTTTTTTTTTGGTAATTGAACAGTCTTTTGGAAGGAGAAAAATATTCCCGAACTGAAGCTGCACGAGGTTCGTTGGACAGCACTGGTGAAAATAGATAGACATTTGCAAAGCTGCAGGCAAATAGGTGTTTGAATATTGGCTTGACCAGCACGTGCGCACACTCTGCACGTGCACTTTCCATCTCCCCGATGTACTGGTCCCCTGTTGGGCACCTAGGCAACATTTGGACATCATGATGGCCTGCTTCACCTTTTGTATTTCTAACTCCTCTTTTTACATAATAATTCTGGTTTTGGAAGTACTGTAATTTGTTACATTACTTTTGCTTTTATGCATGCTTTCCCCTTCCTTCAGAAATGACAAGATACCTGGCTGGAAAAACATGTTTTATTTTGTGTATATGGAAATAAAGAGAATATTACGTGCAGCTTTAGGCCTTAAGTAATTCATATTTGAAGGATCTTGGGAGGCAAAGGGCATGAGCTGAATGAATTGACTTTCTCTTAAGGTTTTCTGTGATTGCCCAATATGTGCTTCCTTGGCTAAGTCTTGGACACCAGGTTATGAGACTGGCACAACACAAAGCGTCTCCCAGATTTCATTATGTAGCTGGTTTGATATATATAAATAAATTGTGCCATGTCTGTTAGGGTGACAGTATTTGGATCTTGGGGAGCGCTGGATTTGCAGCTGTAGCTATTCAGAGGCTCAGTTGCACTGTAGATTGCAGATGAAGAGAAATGGAGGAGGACGATACAATCATAGATGCATGAAGTCTACCGACTTCCCTGCCTGTTTTATTCTGTGGTACGACTTATAATTGCTTGGCCACCTCAGGTAAAGAAATGAGAAATTTTGAGGGCCATTGAACACTGCGAATTTAGCCGTGGTTCAGTATAATGTTATTTGGCATATGTCTTCTGTAATTGTGATGCATGAGGAAATTTGCAGCGTTTAATGGGCCTGAAATGCTCCCTGCCACCTGTGTACTGTCGAGGCTTGTTGTTAATGCGTGGAGTTGTAGTACGGAATCAACATAAATGCTAAGCGGTTTCTGTCTTGTGTAAGCGCAATTTCCCTTAAACTCTGGGTTTTCTATGACATGAGCCTGGAGGGGGGAGGAGCCATTCTGATGTGCTCTCGCAGCGATACTAAATCAATCCTGTTAAGACTGAATGAATCGTCTTTGATCTTCCTGACGTACAAGAAAAATATTCTGGCTATTTTTTTTTTTTTTTAAAGGCAAACTAGTCTATCTTCTTATTCCATATCCATAGCCTCAGGCCTGTGCATAGGGACAGAACCCAAATCCCTTTTCATCTCTGACCGATGGATGTAACGTATTTCCCCTTACATTATGAGCTGGAAAGGAAACACAGCTGCCTAATGTTGGGATGTGGGACTTGGGACAGAGTCCACCCATGAACTGGTTTGGGATGAGGTGGTGCTAGAGCATGATTACCTTGCACGAACCTTGCACGTGCTCTATGCTAGAGCATAACCACTAGCAGTGCAAGGTAATTAGTGCATCAATGATTCCTTCTCCGTCATGATGACAGTCCTGAGCAGAACTTGTTGGTCAGGCGTTACCTGGACCGGAGACGCTGTTTGCTGCGTGGTTCAACCACTCCCTTCACGTGTCTGAACATGGCAGGGCAGGGAGCCCGGTTGCTTTTGAGACGGTGGGAGAAGCCACTGAAAGGTCTGGATTTTGAGGCAGGGAGAGCAGCTGAGGCAAGGGGAGGTGCTACTGTTGATTGAACTCCAGTCGCCTCTTTTATATTTTTATTTTTTTTCCAGATAACGCAGGCGCCTCCTGTACCTGGATGATCCCATCGCTGTTTGCAGAGGGACGAAATAACCGGCAGATCTGAAACCTTACAAAGAGGGAGAGAAAAATCGCAGGCGATGTGAGGAAAACCTAGGCCCAGGACGTTTCAGCTTGTGGAGCTTGACCTTAGCAACCGGGGGTTTGAAAAGGCAATTAAGCAGCAGCTGAGGTAACGCTCCGAAATGAAGCGGCAGCTGTGGATGGTGCTGAGCTCCTGCTGCAGGGGAAAGCCCAGCACTTCACCCCGGCTTCCTTAGGGCTTGCTTTCCTTGTGGAGCCAGGCTGAGCTGCCTCGGCGTAAGTCTATGTGCGGGCATTCGAGCTGCGATGAGCTCCTTCAGGTACTGAGGACTCTCCCTCAGCGACATGAGAGCAGGCGCTTGTACCGCGCTAGAAGCGTGCGCTGAGGAGGTGAATGGCAACCGGTCGCTAGTCCTCCTGGCGGGCTTGCCTGTGGAGATGAGCCCTGCCAGCTCAATGCGCTCCAAGCTGGCATGTCGTGGCACCGAGCCTGGGCCCGATTAGGCATCAGCAGGTCCTCGCACCTCAGCAGGATGGCAGGTAGGCAGCGCTCCGGGAAACATCGTGAGGCAGGTATTGTCCTGCTGCGGGCTCCTGAGACGGGGCCAGGAAAAGTGTGGGGGTGCTCTGTGCCTCTGGGGGTGGGTATGGCGTTGTGGTGGGAGATCTTGCTTTTGCTGGAGGCCCAAAGTCTCCAGTCCTAGCAGCCCTCAGCAGCAGGCAGGTCCCCCTGTCCCTGCCCTGGAGCTGGCCTGGTACCCAGGGCTCCAGCCAGGCATCCCATCCAGCCTGGGTGGAGAGGCAAGAATGGAAAGCTTGTGATAGAGGATGTGTGTGTGTGTGTATATAATATATATATAAAAATAAAACTCTATATATAGAAATATATTTTAATTAAAAAAAGAAAAAGCAAATGCCAGCTCAGATTGCTGGCTTGAGCCAGGTGCAGGTGTTTGCAATGATTACAACTTGGCCTCATTACTGACCCCCGGCCCTCCTCCTCCCAGCCAGGCCCCGTGTAGCTTAGCAGCACTGAAAATCTCTGTGGCTCCTCTCACGGCTGTGCTGCGCCCCTGGCAGGGCCTGGGGGAAGAAAGCTGGTTCCCCCTGTGTGATGCAGCACCTGAGCAGGGGCCTCAGTCGTGCTGATGGGCATCACCACCCTGCTGGCCATGATTGAGTCCACTATTTTTCAATCGTAACGTAGTCTCTGTTTAATCCACTTCTGGCTTTTTTTATCTGTTGGCCCTTATGGCTCTGTCCCTATAGACCTCTGTTTTCTGCTTCCTCCAGGAGGCGGTAGGAAACCGGCATTGCCAAGTACAAGTTTGAGCAGCTGCATTTTTTCCAGGTCTTGGCAGCAAAACTGCCTGTCCCTTTCCCCGTTGTGAGCAGGGAAGCCAGAACAGGCGTACCAAAATACAGGCACTTTGCAGTCCGGAGCTCGGCTCCAGGGGCTGGGAGCAGCCTTTTTTGGCACTGGGGTCTGTTGAAATGCATTGCTAACAAGGTTTCCTTCTTGAAGGGGCCAGGTTTACTGCGAGTGGGTAGTGCAAAACACCGGATTTCTAGGGTTTTTTCCTGGCTCTGAGCAGCTCATCTCAAGTTCTCTCCACTTGAAAATGGGCACCTTTATGGGCTTGCTTTCCCTTCTGTGTGTTGGCATATGCCTACATGTCACACATGCACTGGTGATTGCCACAATGATGTTTCACAGAAGAGCAGGTGCATAGCTGTGCTAATGGGAGCTGCCTGCACCTCCAGGTGCATTTCCATTTATAAATCATCTGTCCCCTAAAATCAGTCTCCCAGAGCAGTAGTTCTTACCTTTTTTTTTTTTTTTTGTATGGGGACCCATTTGTGAACCAGGCCAGTCCCAACCCAGTGCCCCTCGCTCCTGACCCATTGCGTCTGGCCCCCAGGCTCCAGTCCCCCAGTATGTGGGGCTGTCCTAGAGGAACTGGTATCTCCTGTGCAATCTGTGGGTAGGAATTGCTTTTGGTCATATTCAGACCAAAGAGAGACTCATTCACATTGGCATCCTGTTGGCTGTAGGGGGAAAAAAAATGCATGGATGTGGAGACTTGAACTTGAAGCCCTCCTTCCAGGACAGCACTGAGGGACATGTCAAACTGTTCCTGGAAACTAGCACAGTTCCTTCCTGCTCACGCCACAGCTCCTCCTCCTCAAATGCCTCCAGAACTAGAGCTTCTTGCAATCTTAGTCTGAGACATGAACATTTAAACTTGCTAAATCAATGCTAGAGTGCCAGAAGTGATAAGGACAGACGGGTTCCTTGGGTGAATTTGATATCTTTTATTAGACCAACCCAAATGGTTGGAGAATAGTTATTAAGCAAGCTTTCGGGTTCAAAAACCCTTCGTCAGGCTAAGGAAGCTTCAGCAGTTTGTGTGTGCATTTCCTGTTATTAATGCCATCATACAAGGCAGCAGTGATGCCTCATCTGGGATATGGTATGCTATTTTATTTATTCACATGAAAGAGAAATGATATTGAACTGGAATATGGTCAGAGAAAGGCAGAAGAGGGATTAGGATGAGCCTGAAAAGGAGAAGAGATACAGGAGTTGCACTGGTTTAGCCAAACATGGTATTTCCCAGCTGGGGCAGTGTTCACTTGGGGCTAAGTACAAACAGTCAAAAAGCCAGAGGCTGAATCGATTCAATCCTCGCAGGTTGGTCTAAGCTGTGTACATTGAACCTATAAGCAAGTGAACAGACATTTACTTTTGATTCCAGAAATGCAGCCACGTGGCTGCAGTGGCCCAGGCCAGAAACTGGGGAGTGCTAGCATGCACTGCCCTGCTCCACCGGAGCAGACAGCTTGGGCCAAGGCTAGCCCGCCCACTCAGCAAAACATCCTGGGATGCTGGGGGACTGAGTTAACTTGCATCTGGAGGGGATCTGGGATAGAAATTCAATTAACTGATTGAAATCAGTTAAATCTGATATTACATAGAGTCTAAATCCAGTTAAGTCTGATATTATATCCATCCAGGTTTATCTTAAACTGGTTTCAGCCATTTTGAAAAAAGTTAATGTGCACTGAGCTTCTATTGTGTTACAGAGCTGAACTGGTTTCTCATCACTTATACCAGTTTATGTGTAACTTCTGTCCCTAGACCTATTGGGTGTAAGGGGGGGGGGAAGGGTTGGGAGAGAAGAAATGTAAATAGAGGGAAAAGAGTTAAAAATGAAGCTGAAAGTATCCCTTTGATTGTTGGAGAGATTACGGTGTAGGTGTGACAGAGTATTGTTGCTTTAAACATTTTTAATGTGGAATACTGGATAAGCATTGGATAGAAATAGTTTAGCCTTTCTGCATTGGTGCGCAGGGTTGGACCAGGTGACCTGTTAGGCTCCTTCCAACCTCACAAGGCTGCAATGGGGGTGCGGAGCAGTGTGGTAAGTTTGAAAAATAAAAAAGGGATATATGACCCAAAGCCAGTTTGAGAAACGCTGAGCTACAAAATGAAAGCTGAGGAGTGATCTGTTATTGCTGTCTATAAAATACACCCCAGCTAAGCAGCAGAGAGGAAGAAGAGCTACTTCAGTGAAAAGGCAATGTTATCATAAACACAAATGAGCGCAATCTGGACACGAATACATTTAGGCTGGAAATAAGAGGAACTTTCCTAGCAGGGGAGTAGAGATCTGGAATAACCTTCCAATAAATCTAGTTGTCTCTCTTTTTTTGGCCCCCCTCTCTTCCAAAGATAATTGATATTCAGTTGACAAAAGGCATTATATTATGGGGCTAGTGATAGCAGAGGGCTGAATTTGATGACCCAAGAGGTCTCTGCCCTTGGAAACAAGGAACAATAGTACAGCACTGGGGGGGGAAAGATGAAAGGGAGGACTATTTAAAAATGCAGCGAGTGTCTGTCATTTGTTTCTCCAGTGAGTCCTACTGAGAAAATCTAAACTTTTTCTGTAGCAAGTGTGTCTTTCATACTTCCCCATGCAGAAGGCATGGTGGCATCAAGGGAAAAAAAAGTCTGTTGCTGCTAAATCTCCTCCCCTTCAAAAGTTTAGTACTGCACATTCAAACGGGCTTCTTCTGCCACCTCGTGGGGACGAGATCTAGTTGCAGGCCTGCTCTGCCTCGCTTAAGTCTTTGCCTTTTGTGCTCCATATGTTTTTAGTCAGTAACAAGTTCTGAAATCTGACAGTTCAGTCAAAACAATATAATTCAAGGAACTTAAAAGTAACCACAACAGAGGGACTGTGGAAAACTGCAAGTTTTCAGTGCAAGGCATTTGCATTTGAAGGAGCCAAAATATTTTGAAGGAATAACAACGAAGCACTAGAACGGAAACCAGGGTTAAATCCGATGGGGAGCAAAATGGAACGAGATTAAGCATTTCAGATGCTAAATAAATCTAGGAGGATACAAAGCAAAAAAATAGAGGCAGTAAAGAAATGGAGAAATTGGAAACAGCCTTTATTAATCCTCCTGGTTTTGGGAAGCAACATTTCCTATCTATGCATGAATGAAATGCTTGTCTACTGCATCGTGGCATTCCCGTCGTTAATGTTTGTGGGGTTTTTTTGTAGTCTCCTATTAACAGGCCTGGGCATCGATCTTTGTTTCAGAGGCAGCTTCTAATTTCATATTTTCAATGTAGGATTTGCATTTTAGATTTACAATTTAGTGTGCTAACAAGCAGCAGCGTTGCTTCTTTATTAGTTCAAATGTGGCACTCCACATCTGTTCTCTTACTGTTATATATCTGTGGCTGGAAATCCTCTTCCTCAGCAAGGGTTGGGCAAGAGTCATGCTGACTGACGCAGTCTGGCCACAACTCTGCGGGCCATGGCAATAAAAGAGGCAAATCACATCAGCTGAGCACTTTGTCATGATGGGCTGAAATGGTGCTCGGCTTATTATGGAATTGGAAGAAATACAGACACGCACACAGGACCTTGAGATCCTCTCACCCATTTTCCTTTCCCAGAGCAGGATCAGTATACTTATAGACCATCCCTAACTTGATTGTCTAAAGGATTGTTTAAAACTTTCAGTGGAAGCAATTCCACCCCTTCCCTGATAACATTGTTCAGTGCCTAATTCCCGTTCTAGTTAGGAAATAATTCCCAATATCTAACTTAAATCTTCTTGGCTACAAATTAGCCAGTTATTTCTTTTCTTACCTCCAGGAGTCACGGAGAACACTGGATCATCATCCTCTTCATAATAGGATATATGAAGACTGGTATCATGAAGACTATATACTTGAAGACTGTTATCGTGTCCTCATCCATCTTCTCTTTTCCTAGACTAAGCAAGCCCAGTGTCTTCAGGCTTTTATAGAAGGACTGCTTTCTTGGATGTCGTGGTTGTACACTCTTTAATCTGGTCGCTGTCCTCTGGACACCTTCCAACTTGGCTACATCTTTCATGCAGTGCGGTGCCCAGAACAGTAATCCAGCTGAGGCCTCACCAGTGCCAAGTGGAGAGGAATAATGATCTCCCAGCACTTGCATATGACAGTCCTGTTAATAAGTCCCAGAATGCTTTTTTTTTGTTTTGTTTTTGGTCACAACATCATGTTATTGGCTCATTCAGTTGGTGGTGACTAAAACCACAACCCTTTCCTGCTGTATGACATACAGCCAGTGATTTCCACTTTGTATGAGTGCATTGGATGTTTTCTTCTGAAGCAAAGCACTTTGGATTTGTCTTGGTTGAATTGCATCTTGGGTTTCAGATTCTCATTCTGTTCTCTCAAGCGCTTGCAAACCCTCCCGTTTGGTGTCATCCATGCAAGCGCCTTCTCTCTTCCATTATGTAAGTTAACAATGATGCCATGTAGACAGACCCCGGAAAAGCCCTGCTTGACAGGCTGTCCCACTTCGACAATGGGGTATTAATAGCTACCTCCTGAGTGTGGTTTTTAAACCAGTTGTGCACCAACCTTATGATGACTACATTTAGACTATTTTCCTTTGTCTGGTGATGGGAATGTCATCAATTGCTTCCCTCTTATCTGCTAAGCCACTTGCCCTCTCAAAGGAGAGGAGATGAGTTTGACACGATTTATTTTTGCCAAATCCATGTTGGCAATTTTTCTCACTTTGTTTTATCCTCTAGGTGTTTGCAGATTGACTGTTCAATCATTTGTTTTAGTGTCTTTCCTAGTATCAAATTTACACTTATTCTCTGAGTTTTCCTCTTTCCTTCTTTGGAGGACAGGTACTCTGTTTGGCTTTCTTCTATCCCCTGGGACCCTTCCCATCCTACATGAGTTCTCAAAGATAATCGTTAATTGTTCGGAGATTACTTTAGCTAGGGTGAATCTCATCAGGCCCTGCCAACTTGAATACATCACATTTATCTAAATATTGTTTAACCTATTCCTTCCCTATTCTGGTCCATGTTCCTACCCTTTGCTAAAACTAATTGTGTTATGTGTCTGACCACAATTAACTTGTGTTTTTATGGAAACTGGAGCATAAAAAGCAATAAATACATCAGGCTTCTTTCTGCATTATCCATTATTTGCTCTTCCTCCCTGTTAGGTTGTATATCTTTACTTTACTTTGTCTTCCTCTTACTCTTGATGTATTTATTGAACTTTATCATGTCATCTGCTATATTCCTTGCTGCTTGTAACTCACTGCGTGCCTTAATCTTTCTGATTTTTATTTCTGAGTGTTTCTGCTCTTCCCTTATTCCTTTATATTCATCAATACCATTTGGTATTTTTTCAGAGGTAGTGCCTTGAAGGTACCTTGAAACTACAGTCAAGACACCCGTCAATCTTTTTTTGATTAAAATGAGTAGATCAAGCTCTTAATCTCTCACTGTAGATCCTTTTCACCAGCTTCAAATAACCTGGGGGCCTCTATTTTTCCTCTTTTGGAAATGTGGACATCAGAATTGGATGCAG
>NW_005841910.1:2214305-2219806 GCF_000455745.1 Alligator sinensis | reverse complement strand
AAGAAATCACTTACTACTCCCCTGTATACCCATCCAAGGGTTTTGTGAGCCCTGTGTGTTGACCACACCGCTGGGAGCTTGTGTGAACAAGCAACCAGATTGCGATACCTAACAGCTGGGAATGCATAGACCGCTCATTTGCAGTCCCAGACCACTCAGCAGAGTGCATTGGCGAAGGGGCAGGAGTACATTACAACAGGTATGTGACTTCTGATTCAGAAGGTAGAATGCACAGAGCAGCAGGGCACATGTCTGTATGGCCACTGCCTTGTGCTTTAATTGTACAGTAAAGACCTACCCACTTTCCTTTGGACTGCCTCTTGGGTTTGGCTAGGAAATACAAATAAAAAAAGACAATTTTTTTAAAGTTAGAGAGGTACTGGTGTCTATCTAGATCCATGAAAGCTAAACTGTTATGGTTGACACTGAAGCATATCAGCACAGTCAAAGCTGGAGAGAGGTCGCTTATACTTCATGGATATTATTAACTTTTAGTTGTGGTTATGGTCAAATGGAGCTGGCTGCTTTGAACATACTCCATGGTATAAAAGGTTTTTAATTATTTTATTTATGGGAGCTCTGTTTTAACTAAAACTGGCCATTGCCAAAAAAGTCATGGCAATCCTCCCCCCACCCCACTCCCCGACCTCCCCCAATGCTTCCTATCACCAAGAACAGAGAGCGATTTCCCCCCAGCTATTAAGTGAATACAGACTTCAGAGAGAGTTGGTGGTTGCAGACACATTCACTAAAGCATCATACAAAAGTACACTAAAGTGACAGCCAGAGTCGGATTATGTCTCTTTTTAACAACATAAAACAAAGCCTGCCTGCTCTTAGATAAAATATGCACTCTGATTGCCAGCATAGTTGGGATAAGCACATTTCCAGCCCTTATTGCCAATGTAATGGGGAGATCTCAGGACTAGCTGAGCTTTGTTGAAATGCACTAAGATATAGATATAAAAGGGATAGAAAAAAATCTAAAAGAAGACCAGAGATATTTTATGCAGGCCTCAGTGAACAGTGACAGTGAGGAATTTGTTGCAACCAAAATACAAGTCAGGTCAAATGAAAGAGCCTGTATTGGTGGGATGGAAAAAATTGGCCTCTTGGAGCAAAGTATGCACAGTTTTCCATAAATCTAGGATTTGCCTTGGGTTTTTATTCTCACTCCCCTGAGATCACCTTACCAAAAGAGACTGCAGCAAAGCAGGTGATTATGTACCTCAGGACCATTTTCTCCAGGCAGGGCAGACTTGACATCGTAGTATCTGACAATGGGCCACAGGTTAGTGGGTATGAGGTCAAGCAGTGTGCAGTGAAGTATGGGTTTGGCATAGCACTGCTAGTCTCTTTTTTCCCTAGTCCAGTGGGTTAGTGGGCAATTGATGTTAAAATAATAAAGCATCGACTGAAAAAAAGCTGTAGAATCAGGCTCTGAACTGTCTTTAGTGCTGTTAAATTACAGAGTCACACCACTGAAACATGGATTGCCACTCACTGACATTTTGTTCAATAGAAAGCTGAAAGCCACAGTCCCTGGCTGTTAGATATTGATGTTGGGCCTCGGGGATTTGCACATATTTAGAGACAGATGAGGCCAAACAAAGAATTTGATATGATTTGAAGTCCCCTGAGCACCAGCATTTCATAGCATTAAAGGATGCTGAGTATGTCTGCGACGGGGAAACAAACAGCAGCAGTGTTGTACGAGGCAGGCACCCCAGGTAGATGTGAAATGTGACTGAATAGGTGACTGCGTCCCAGTGCTAGAAAGGAAGAAGACAAGGGACACAAGGTTGGACACTTTTCTTGAGAAGACTTCAGAGTAACTGCCACAGAAAGAAGAGATGGTTCGGTCTGGGGACATCTCGCCGCTAGAACTACTAGACTTACCACCACCTGGCTCTTGTGGTGCTAATGTCACAAGGGAGCTCGACTCCAGCAGGTCCATGCAGCAATGACATCTACTTAAGATGCTAAGTGCATGTTGCTTTTTAAAATACATGTTAAAAAAAAAAAAATTCTGCCTTTCATCAGTTGGAACCCGCTGTGGTTTGCCAGGATTCAAGCCAGGTTGAACAGTGCTGATCTTTGACACCAAATAAAGCAGATGGTTGTCAGGTTCTTTGGCTCTGAACTATACAGGGCCTAGCTTATCCTGCAATCCATATTGCTCAGTGCAAATGCCCTGCCGTTAGCATTATTTACCGCTATTCCGATCTTCCTGTTGTCCACACATTTTATCACTAATTTCATACTTACTTCCCAATCATTGATACAGTATTGAATGGAATCAAGCTTAACTCCACTCCATGTTGATGGGCATTACTTAATAGTCCTAGATTTTAATTCTTTAATACTTGTACCCCATATTAGCTTTGTCACCATGTTGTTGTGGGCAAGGACAGACCAGCTGCCCTGTATTAACCTAGATCATTCTACGTACCCTTTTGGACAACTTGCATGCCATTAATTTGCTTTTCAATCTTCTGGAATTGTATTCCAATATATATTCAATGTATATATTCCAATGTATTTCTAGTATTCCAATATATATTCAAAGAGAACATCAGCCAGGCAGACACCTCAACCAACTCTTTTAAGAAACTTGAGCACAAGTTATTCCGATCTGAGGACTTATAATAGTTGTTTAACGAGCTCCTGTTGTTACTAATGAGAGGTGGAAAGCAGATCATCATCTTCATGGGATACGTTTTTTTCCAAATACAGAACAGAAACAGCTATTTAACGATGTTATCATTTCCATCTGGTAATGGGCCCAAGCCAGTGCTAGAATTTCTTTTGTTTCCAAAATGGTTTGGGGGAGTGAGCCCTTAGTGTTCCTGTAGCTTGAGCCAGGCTAGTTCATATTGCATGAAGTACAAAGTAGGGCTAGCCCAGAAAAATCAAGGGACAAATTCTATCCTGGCACTTGGTGTACCACAGAGGGCAGTCCTTTGCTGACTTGAGGATGAACAAATTTAGGGATGTCCAACTTCTAAGACCTTGGGGGCTGCACGAGGTGTACCATGCAGATACTACCCCTCTACACTGCTGTACCATGCAGCATGATCCACCCCCACGCACAACCCTGATTCCCCTACACAGGGCATAGGTACAGTACTGGACTCGTGCACAGCTCCCCAGGCTGCCATGCCCCCGGAGTCGAATGCAGGAAGTGGAAGCCAGAGGAAGGAAGGGTAAGCCTGGGACTTGCAATGCTATTGCAGCTTCAACAATTGGAGTTGGGGGGAGGACAGCAGCCAAGTGAGAGCTCAGGGGGTTACACTTTAAGCTCTTGCAGGCTGTCACTTGCAAAACACTGAACCAGTTCATCCAGCAGCTTCTTCCACCTCAGGGTCTGGACCTGGGTCAGGACCTCCCTACAATTCTGGGAACGTTCACGTAACCTGCACTCTTCCCACTAGAGTGCCAAGATGCAACTGTCTTACCGATCAGCCACAGTTTATACGGTTTCCACTGTTCAATGCATGCCAGACACAGTGCATCTACACGCTTACAGTGGAGCTGACTAATTAGCTCTGCAGCAGTGTCAGCATTTATTCAGCATTTATACACGCAGTACTGTTAGGCTGGAGTAAACTAATTCACTCCGCTGTAGGATAGTACTACCCAACACGAATACTATCCTACAGCAGAGTTATTTGTGCTGCCGCAAAGTTTGTGTGATGGTGTTTGGGGCTGACTGAGGCATTAGGGTACTACGGTGCGGGGGTTGCCTGCAGCTAGCCCCACACTGAAGCCTCAACTCGGCATACTGAGCCAGACATCGCTTGGGCTGGCAGGTTAACCCCCCTTCTCCTGCTTCCCCCGGACTCCCTGTCAGCCAGGGCTGCTCCAGCGCAGCTCAACATGCTGTGGTCCTGGGCGTATGTGTAAATGCTGCACCTGGGAGCAATAAACTGGCGTAAACTGCACTGGAGTTTATTGCATTGAATTAATTTCACATGTCATCTTCAGCTTGAGGAGTTAATTACGCTTTGGAGATCCCAGGTTGGCTCCTTAATTACAGTTATTGCATGAGTGATATGGGTGCAAAAGCAACTAGTTATTAGAGAGAGTATCTGACGTGATCAAGAAATGAGCAACTGGTCTAAACCTTTAATAGCAGGGAGTGCTAGGATTTGCAGCCAAAGGCAGATTCTGTCCTGACTGGTGCCACACCTGGGATAGAAACTCCCTTGCAAACAGTACACTAAACCATCCCTCCGGACATACCCAGCCACCTCCACAGGCCAGTGTAGGAATGGGTCTGTTTCCCCACCTCTTTCCTACTTCTCTGGGGCCCCTTGGTGTAGAGGTTAGGAAGAAGGAGTCCTTGTCCTCTGAGGACTGTAACTTAATCTCAGCCTTTTCACAGGTGCACAAGGAGGGTGGAAAACAGCTTTCTTCCTCCCAGGGCCCATCCTTTCCAAAACACGCACCCCTGCAGCTTGTACATTTTTGCAAGGCCCAGGCTGAGCTTGGCCAAACCTAGGCCTTTTCACACTACTTGCACAAGCTGTTCTCAAAGCCCACTTAGAAACAGCAGTGGCTGCTAGTAGAAGGTGAGTACAGCAGTCTGGTTTCTGTCTGCAGCAGAAATCAGCCTTACGGGACAGTCTCAATCTTGTTGGCATTACACAAAGAGCTGAAGTCTCCTGCCTCTAGAGCACAGAGAAGGATATAGTGAGCCTGGAAGCTATCAAGCTCATGCACGTTCGTTTTTCCTAATTGAGACCTTCACCTGGTGGTGCAAAAACCTGGCAATGCATAATGGCCTCATGCAGCCAAAGTAGTGGCAGCAGGGAGCTTAATTATAATAAATACACGTCGTCTGATTAAGAGGGATAGGATTGTTGGAGGAAGGGCAGAAGAGTAGGGCAAGGAATGCATTGGTGAAATAGGAGCTGGAAGAGAAAGGAGCAGCAGATGTCATGAGCTGATTCAGCAGGGCCAGTGATGGCTTTGGCCAGTAGCATGAGTCAGGCCAGGCAGGAATTAACACCTCCAAGGAGCTGCACCGAACCTGCATGCATCTGCGCCTTCCCTTGAGGGACCTTTCAGTGGCCGAGTGCTTAATGATGGGCTGCTCGCTGACAAGCCTGCTTCTCTATAATTGCCTGATGGGGCTTTCATCCCTCCCAGGAGGGGTCAACACCTCTCAAGGGAGGTCTGGTTCCCCATGGAAAGCTGGGCACTGTGCTCATTAAGACTTTGGTCTTCCAAACCGTGCAGAAGGGCCTGTTAAATTCATCGCCCTGTCACTTGGATGTGGGTTAGGTTATACTTGTCCTCACTGAGTGGTAGCATCATTTGGGAGAGCGAGGACGAGCGACTGACTTGTGAAATTCTTTCGGCACAGGGGAGATCACTTAATTTTTCGAAGTTGTGGCCCAGAGCAAATAACACATCAATACGCCTATAACACATGGCAGTGGGAACTTCTAGATAGAAACATTTTTCCTGGCTGGAAAGTTACTTAACAATACTAG
>NW_005841910.1:2196137-2214295 GCF_000455745.1 Alligator sinensis | reverse complement strand
ACAGATAAAACAAAAGCTCCAATAAAAATAAAACCCATGGGGAGGTAATGTGGCAGGAAGATGTTTATGCCTTGCTGGAAAACAATGTAATTTTGCGTCAGCTTGTGGATCAGCCTTTTTTTTTTTTTTCTCTCCGTGAACGTTTGAATTGCTGAGGTAGGTGTATGATTTACCATGTAGTATGTCCATTGGGCAGTAGAGGGAGCACTATGTGTGTTGTGTAAACTAGCCTATCCATAATCAAGAAATTGTAATGTTGGAGAAAAAGCTCTGAATAATGTAAAGGCTATAATTGCCCACTCTGCATATGCAGAGTAGCTAATGAGATAAAGCTGGAGGGTTCTTTTCTGGCACTATGAGCATTTTAAACGTAAACACCATCAGTATGCATACATTAACTTCCTTAAATAATTAATGGTAGGAGTGCAACTATATGAGTAAGGTAATATTGCAATCACTTGGTGTTGAGATGCATGTTTATTTCCTAATGAACAAATAACTACCTTGCCTCAAAGGTGTTGTCAGCACGTCATGAAAACTGTTGTAAACAAATATCAATTAATAACAATTTAACGTGCAGCTCTGCTACCTGAGTGTTACGCTCGCTTATTTCAAATGTGGGTTGGGGTGAGAAGGGAAGACGTTGCTTTCTCCTTATTAAAACCGGGATGTATCTGAGGTTCAGTGCAAATGTCAACTGCTAGCAGTCCAAGGCAAGGGAGAGGGGAGATGTCCACTGTGGATAAGAAACACTCTTGATTCACTTTGCATAGTTTAAAATTTTAAATAGCCTTAAAACTTATTTTAGAGATCAGGAGGTGTGGCAGGGCACTGCGGGGGCCCGCCACTTTAAGGGCCTGGAGCTGGCAGCCAGCAGGTGCCTGACGAGGGCGGCCATTTGGAATCTGGGGCTGCCCATATACACAGGGCAGTTCTGCTGCTGGAGGCCAGGCAACAACACCACCTGGCCGGAGGGCTGCTGGTATTATCTGGAGGTAAGGGAGGAGCTGTAGGCGATGGTCGGGAGGCTCATGGTCCTGGGCATGACCTAAAACTGCACCCTGCCGGGAGTGGGTGGCCTGGTGGAGCTCCCAATGGCACGGGAGCCCCCAGGAAATACCAGGCCAGTGACCACCCTGGTAAAAGGTGAGTCGGGGCGCCTTAACCCCTAGCCCCCACGACCGGGTGGGTTTCCACTTCATAGGGTCTGGAAGGTGGACCCCATGGAGAAAGAGTGAGGTCATAGACCTGTCTGAACTCCCCTTGACTGGTCCATACTGGGGCCAGGACCAGAAGGGCCGGTGCCCACCGTGAGGGACACCCAAGAGCTGTGTGCCCGGGGCTCCGACTGGCCTGGAGGTGGGCCAGGGCTAGTGAGCCAAAGGTCCCGGTGGGGGGACCACACCCGCAGGGGAAGTGGTTCAGGGAGCTATGCTGCCTGGTATGAAGGCGGATGAGACCACCTGAGGGGAGAAATCCAAGTGGGGTTCAATCAGGAGGATTCTGGGGCCAGTGTGGGGCCGGTGATAATGATAACATCGAGATGCCATCAGCGAGGCTTGGGCTGCGGTGTAGGGGAGGAATGGAGCCACAGATAGCGCCCCCTGGCATCGGGGCAGGAAATGGGCAGCCTCCCACTTAATTACACAATTAACTAATTAATTCCAACAAGGCATGGCGGGCAAGAAGGCAGGCAGCCCAGAAACAGGTGGGCGGGCCACAGTGGGATCGGCCCGGAGTTGGCCCCCTGTTACAGGTGGGATGTAGTGAGACTGTGAACACAGTGGAGGATGAAAGTTTCTTGCACATACCTGCAGCACTGCCAGTCTTAAAGTGCCACTAGCTCTTCTGGGGTTATTGTTATCATTGGCCTGGAAAGTTGGCATCATTCTGCTCCCAGTTCGAACACTTGCTCAGTGTACGGGAGACCCAGGGTCAATCTGTGCCTCAACTGGGAGGATTCAAACACACATTTTTGTCCCTAACCACCACTTAATAGGCTGTGGTGGGGGAGCTCTCTTTAGGCATCCTGGTCCACTCTGTAGAAAAGAAATCAAGGTGCGTTTGGCCAGAAAGAGAGAGCAAGCGTGAAGCACGAGCTCTGTGTTTAGGGCATGCTATGAGGCTGAGCACTGGAAGAAGAGAGAGGCTGTTCTGTAATTAAAAAGAAATGCAAAACTCTACAACTCTTGGTTCAGAGATGATACCTTCTATTAGACCAACTAAGAAATCACACCCCCCAAAAAATCTTTTTCTGCAAGCTTTTGGGCTCACATGCCCTCCCGCAGGCTCAGGGACAATTAAAGATGGTAAAAAGTCCCCATAGGTAGATAATAAACTCTTCTGTAATCAAGGCACTGGGCTGGGGAGTGAGATTCTATCTTATCGCTGGAGAGAGATTACCTCGGCATAAGAAACCAGCTTAAAGTTGCACAAGCAATACTGACATCCTCTTAAAGTGTGCAGTGCTTAAAGTGTGCTTGTGTTTAATCAGCTACTGCACTGATTTCTTTTTGTTTTTAAATGCTTCTTTTCTTGGTGCTCAGCTAATACAAAATACAGATCTGTGCTCTGGAGAGCCTGTATTGGTTACATGCTACAGTTTCTCTTTTGATTATTTATTCCCTCTTTCATTCTCGCTTTCAACTTGGTCAAAGAGCTGTGCTCCAAACTCCAAAGACCTCTCTCTTCTGATCTCTTTTCCTGACTGCAAGTCTTAGATATATTTTAAACAAGCTGTATATCCATAAGGGGAGGGGGGAAGGGGGACAGTACATACTGGAACAGGGTGTGTAGTCCTTTCTCGGGGATTTGGCAGGGAAGAGGCTAAGCCTAGTCCCCTCACTAGAGGAGGGACATGCCCTGGGTGTAGGGATTCGCAGTGTAGCAAAGCTGGGCCATCTCCGATGAATTCATTTTTTTTTCCTTCTCCCCTGCTCCCACCATAGAACAAAACAGATTTCCTGAAGGGAGGTGAGTTTAACCATGAAAATCAAGAGGGAGGAAGAAAGCTGGGATGGAGCAGAGTGCTGGTGGAGTTATTTTTCTCTCTGGACATGCCTGAAGCAAGGGATGGCTGATAGCTTTGGTGTGGGCTTTGGCTGAAGGAAACCCTGTTGCACTGAGCTGCTAAATGGGCAGGCCACTCTTTCTGTTTACTTCTGCCCTGCACACTACAAAGGTATTCAAATCTGCCTGGATGTGTCGAATCTCATCCTGCTGTGATTCGCTTAGAACGTGACTCTCATTGCAAGTGGTGCTTGCTACAGCTTCACGTATTTGTGATCCACTAGTTCACAGGGATCCTTTACGAAGTGAATGTCTGACTTCCAATCCCTAAACTTTGCTCTGTGGCAGAAGGTCCAGACAACACACTTTGCTCAAGTCAAATCCAAAGCATTCCTGTAGTTCTCTGGCCCTTATGCAAGGCCTCTGCTCTAGGGGGGGGCGTGTTTTTCAACAGCCTTATAAATCTTATTGCTGACCATGGACATGAACTTCACAACCTGAAATCCTATGGATTTGGGGTGAAAAGTATTTTTGTACATGCTCAATGACTGGCTTTAAACCCATATATTTCGGCTGTTACATTTCTTTTTTAAATGGGGAACAAACAATGGCAACATAACTTTCATAATCTTAAGCATCTGTGCTATTGGCAAAATGATTCGTTCTTAGTTTCAGGGCTTAAGCTGACATGTCTCCTAGCCCCTGACTCTCACAAAGGCTTTGGGAGAGAGCCTGCCTGTATCTTTCTTGTATGGGGCCGAGCACATCCTGGCTTAACAAGAAACTATCTATCACTTAAAGTCAGGATGTAAAACCCCTGAAAACTGTGATTTGTAAGGGGAGAGTAAAACCTAGCTGTAACTTCAGCAGTGCAAACAGGTCATAGCTTTTATTTAGTAATGGGAATAAAATCAAGATGAGGAATTGTGTACAGTCATTAGCAAGGTTTGAAACTGTAACTTGCCAAACAGATTTCTTTAACCCAAGCTAAATGAGTGAATCTGTTTGCCAGATCCTACCATATTTCTCACGTACAACATATGTATTTCCCTCAAAAATCAGCCTCCCGAAATTGGTGTGTATTTATTAAGTGAGGAAGCTGATTTTATGGCTCAGATAGAAGCACCCTGCTTTGATTCCTGCTCCACAGTGCAGCAGCTGTGGCATCACTATTCAGGCATTGAAGGAAGTCAGTTGACTTAATGGTCCAGTGTTCTTCACTCCAGAGGTGTTAACAATTGCGCCTTCTCAAGGTCTTGATGTTTCATAGATCAAGCTACACTTTTGTAGGCCAGTTTTGCTGTCTGCTAGCTGCTCCTAGTCTCTTTCCTCCTATTTCACAGCCCCAGAGATTGCTTAGCTTTTTTTTCAGAATCATAAATCCACCCCTGGAAAGCCATCTTCAGCAGTAGCTAGGGTTTCAGCTCTTTTAGTTAAGCAGAAAACAGAGGGTGAGTCAGCTGAAGATCAGGCTCTGTCCCTGCTCTGTGCAGCCATAACTGGAAATTTCTTTTCTTCATTCTGCCTTTCCAAAAAAAAAAAAGGTTTGTATTATATTTTGGGGTATGTTGCATGTGAGAAAGTATGGTATTTTTTTCAAATAGAAATTTTTGATAAATTCCTGTCAAATTTGTGAATAGTTTTAGATTGACCAACACTGGAATTTTTTCTCAGTGACTAAATTTTTCTTCAGAAGAAACAAATTGCTCTGCTTCATGGCCTTGCTCTGAGATATAGATAGCTATATAGATATCTATATAGAGATAGATATCAATGTCTATATAGAGATAGATAGATTGATCGATCAATCTAGATTTATATAGATATGTATAAGGTAAGCTTAAGAAACAATAAGCGATCCTCCCCCCAAACCCAGATTTCTCTGGAAAAAGGCAAGAGGTGATTGAAGTGGCTGAGACTCTCTAATAGTCTTAGGCTATTATCTGATGTCCTTTACCTTCTGTTAATAGGAAAATAAAAGCAAGTAACCCACCCCACTTCAAAAATTAGGTACCAAAACACTCTCTTGATGTAATGAAGGTGAAGCAAAAGCAAAATGGGGCATATGGCTAAAAGTCCAAGCAGTTCCGGACAGCTATCTGTCTGGTTTTGGTTTGAGATTGTGTTTGTGTTCATTTAAAATGGCAGGAGTAACTAACTACATTTAGTTTTCCAGATTCGTTTTTAAACGTGGACCAATTTGTGATAACAACTTGGGTACTACACATGCTCAAGCATTAAGTGGATTTAGTTTGGGATTCCACAAGGGACTTGTAAATGCAATGCAAGTGTTGTTAAACAACTAAAGAACTACAAGTCTCCTGGGAGAAATGAATGAAATCCCAGTAGCTACAATGATCTCTCACACAATACTTCACCCTGCATGGGAGATCTCCTTCCTTTTTCTCTCTCTTTTTAATATCACCTCTTGCAAACACACTATTCCTTGGGAGGCATCAAATGACCTGCTGATCCATGCACCTGCGTTATCTCTGTGGTTTCAGTCGCTGTGATTTGGTAATGCAAAACTTGGTCTGCTGCCTTGATGTGCCTTAGTGACAGCTAGCAGTTGCAGTCCACAATGTAGCTGCCCCCATGCAAATAGCCTGGGGTAGAAAGGCCAGCCCAGCATGGGAGAGAGTTCCTGAAGCTGTCTCTGCACAGCAGGTTGCCCTCATGAATCGCTCCTGGTCTCAGGCTCTCTTTAGACCTGGTAGTTTTTTACTCCCTAAGGTAATGCAGGGAGAAAGCAATGTGCAACAAAAGCAGACAGTTTGAGTCTCTCTCACACTAATGAGCTTATAGAAGAGACACTGCTTCATGTGGCGGCTGCTTTCTTGTTTGAGGACGAAACTCTTTATTTGATGCAGGGCTTTAGCTGTCTGCACTCTGTTTCTTTACTCTCATACAGTCGTCCTTTTTCTGATGGTTGATTAAATGTCCAAAACTCACCTGTCACTTCTCCAGAGGGCTGTGTAGAGGAATGTACAGAGGAAACCACAGGGCTCAAGTTTTTGGAACCACAGGAACAAAATCCCTATTTTATTTTTTAAGGAGCTTGTCAAAGGCTCAAGACTCGAGAAGCAGCTCAGAGAGGGGGAGAGCGCAAGCCGGAGAAAAGGAAAAACTAGGGAGAGAAAAGAGGGTATTTTGTTTAAAGCAGACTGTGATGGAGTGAGACTGCAAACCCACTTTTGCCCCAGTCTGGAATAGGCTTTCATCTTGGAGGTCTCCAACGATGAACTACTATTGCATGAACCCTTGCACCATACCCCTTTCTGTAATTGTTATCGTCTGATATGACATCATCCAGAGGACCTGATTGAGTGCGTGTTGTCTGCCAATCCAAATCCACTGCAAATGGATGGAGGAGCTGGTTAGCTCTTCGTGTGAAAGGTTAGGCTATAGCTGAAATTACTTGAGGTGGCTCAGCTGTATCATGTCAATAAAATGTGCCATCAATGAAGGAATTGGCAGTAAAATATCCCAGTGAATGCTTGTAAACTGAAAGCACATTTGCAAGGTGTCAATAGAGTGTTTGGTAGATGTGATCAGCTGCTGCACCCATTACAAACCCCCCTTTCTGGGATTTAAATTCTAGTATGTTTAACTGCACTCGGCGCAAGTTTTCGGTAATGATTTCTGCTAGTTTAAAGTAGACTGCGTTGTATTCGCTGGATGCCTACATGCAATATTAAGGTTGTGTGTATGCATTAACTGGGGGTCATGCTCCCAGCATTCCTTTGTAATAGGCTGTTGACTGTTTACTCGGGAAGGATAACAATACATCTTCGCTATTACAGGAAGAAGAGATGTTGGAAAGAGGGAATCTTGCCAAGCTATGAACTTGTCACAGGTATCAGCCAGTTATTTTAGTCTCGATTTTTATGGTCAAATGCATGGTTAGACGAACGAAGCCATTTTTTCCCTTGGTGTAGTTCCATTCTTCACGCAGAGAGATAATACATGCTGGTGTGAATATGGCAGTCTGTTGCCTTGGTATTTCATGGAGTAGGAGGAAAGATAGCATTGTGATTAAGGGACTGGGACTCAAGTTCTGGGTTTTGTCCTTGGCTCTGGCACATGACTCTGGCACCTTGTCTCTTTAGATGGTAAACTCTTTAGGTTGCAGACTGGCTCCATGCACACAGTGAGATAATCTGGGAGAATTCTTCCAGGTTTAATCTCCTGGTAAATAAACTTACCCAGAGCCGCATGTACAGATATCTGATTACTGAAACCCTGAAGAATGGAGAGCTTGCAGTGCTGACACTGCAGCTGGGGGCGCCAGGGGGTGGGCTGTGCACATATTTCCACATACTCTGTAGGCTCCTTTAATCTTCCTGGTGACAGATGGCAGCTGTGTCTAGGGCAGCCCTGATTGGCTGACCCCATGACAGCCTGTGCTTCCCTGCAGCATGATATAGGGATTGTGAAGGGGGCATATTCTGGAGCAGTAGGGTCCAGTGAGTGACACATTTTCACCCTGGGAGGTGGGAGGGGTCCTGAAGGACCATGCCCTCTTCTGAGAAAAGCCACCGCATGTACAGACATTCGCTGTTCCAGGAGAACTCTCCGGGGAGTGATTTAACCCTGGTTGTTCCCAGGTTATTTTTTTTTTCCTGGAGTGGCAATTTTTACTCTAGGAGAAAGAAGAAGCCTGAACATCTGGGCTAAGTATAGACATGCGGGAGGTTAAATCAGGTTTAAAATGGCCAATTGGTTTAAACTTAGCTTGTCCCAGTGATGACCATACACTTACAGACCTGGTCTCAGTGACCAGGAGTCAGTCTAAACCTGTAGCTGAACAGAAGTTCCATGCACACAAACTGGCTTAAAAATTGCAGAACCTGGTTTAAGATAAACCTGGATGTATGTAGTATCAGACTCATTCTATTTAGTTTAAACTGGTGCATGGAACTTCTGTCCACTTCCCCTGCACAGCCCCAGGGCTGGGAAAACCCAGCCACTGACCTCAAACTCAGGGTTGCTCTTTTCAGTCCTCACAGTCCCTTGTTCCCCCCACAGCCAGTGCTATCAACCCCCATCCCACAAGCCACTCTGGATGCAGCCGCTTTTATCAGTGTTACTTGCTTGGCTCCAGCAGCAGCTAAGTCCCCATGGGGGAGAAACGGGAGGAATGGGGGTGTAGTTTCACTGGGAGAGACCCCTCCCTACCCACAAGTTGTCCCTGCACCCTTTACCCCTTGTGAGTCATGCCTGCTCCCTTACCCCACCCATGGGTTGTGCTGGCTCCCCCTACTTCTCAGGAGTCACATTTGCCTACCCCTCACAGGTTGTGCCTGCTCTCCCTATACCACCCACAGATCACACCTGCTCCCCCCTACCCCACCACAGGTCATGCCTGCTCCCCCTAGCCCTCGTTGGTTGCACCAGTTCCCCTACCCCACCCCTTGTGCATTGCACCTACTTCCCCTACCCCACCCGTGGCTCATGCCTGCTCCCCCCACCCCTCGCAGGTCATGCCTGCCCACCCTCCGCAACCCACCTGCGGGTCATGCCTGGTCCCCCCACCCTTGTGGGTCACGCCTGTTCCTTCCCATGGGTTGTGCCTGCCCCCCCCCATCCCCTGGCAAACCCTCCCTCCCCTCCAGCCTGCTGGACCCCCAACCCCCTGGTTAGCCCTCCCCTCCATCCTTACTTACCATCTTGAATTGATTTAACCTCCATCTAATGCCCCTGAATGTGTGTACTTAGCCCTGTACACTCAGGGTTTCTCTTGAGAGAGCAGCAACCCTCCTGGGAGAAACTGAATGTCTGTACAAAGCCAATAGGTGAGGCAAATAACACAGTAGGGTCCTGATTTTGGTTGAGGTCTTAATTGTATTTGAAGAAGTATTTTGTGGCCCTTCCAACTACAGTTTCAGTTGTTTGGGCCTTGTTCCAAAAGCTATTCCACGTCAGTCGGCTGAAGAGCCTACAAAGGAAAAACTATTGTATTTTAGCAGTTTCTCTTTTGTTTTTCTTTAACTCATCTCGGTCACTTGTTATATCAGCCACTTAAATCTAGGTATGAAGTATAGGCACGCACGGGCATTTGAAAACATGCTGTAAAAAAAAAAAAAAAATCTCTGAAGTATTTTTGGGTTTGTAAAATGGGAGCTTAGCCAGCAAAGATGTCAATGAATACACTGTAGCTAGGCTGTGCACACGTCCTAACAAATTGGCACAGTTTTCATTCCTCACAATCCACATATATGATCTGTACAAAGTTAATTCAAAATCACACTTGGGAGCCATTTAATCATTCTGCAAAAAGCTGGCCATCCCAGGGTGTTGGCCTGTGAAAAGATAATGGATGTTCCGACTTTTATAACTTGTTACCATTTCAAGGCAAGTTTAAAAACCAGCGAGGCTGCTGTCTTGCTGAGTAGCTGTGGAAGGCACGGAGATCAGAAGACCTTGTTTTCTGTATTCTTGGAAAAGCAACTGTGCCCAGGTTCTGTCATGGTCATGATGCTGTTCATCATCTCCCTGTCATGCTCTCATATGGCGAGGGGGTTTGGCTTTGCATTTAATCAAAGTAGATATCTAAAATCCGAATGCTTGTTTGTTAGTTCTTTCTTTGTTTTTTGGACTCGGCCTTTACTGAAGTGTCCTGACCATGGAAATACTCCAGAGGGTAGTGATCTAAACAAGGTGGCTGCCTTTGGTTTGACATTGCAGTCTGAGTCCGACGTAGGGATAAGCAGGGTTAGAAAACAACTGTGTTGTTTCAGTGAAAAATGTAATTGTGAAAACTCTCATTTGGAATGAAAGATTTGCTTAATCCAAGGTAATTCTTAAAATAAAAATAGGGAATTTGTTTAAGCTAAATAATGTCTTTCCATATTCCTCAGATGACTAAATCAAATCGAAGTCCTGTCCTGCATGAATTTTGGGTTGAGGATGAAGCAAACAGATTGGTGAGTGATAAGATAACTTAATGCTTAGGGCTGTCTCCTTTTTGTGCATACGCTTGGCCTGCCTAGCGAACCTTGAATTTTCTCTGCACGGTGTCATAGCTTCCGCAGGAGGGATGGAGAGTTGCTTTACCTAGCATGGCCTGTAATCTTGGTGGCTTTCTAGAGTCAGGTATGTGACTTAGAATCTACTCAGGTTGCATTGTACCGGGGTCTCACATCCTGGGCGAGTGCTGTCATCCCTGAGCTATTGTGTAAGGCGCCTTCTTTTGGCTGCGCTTTAAAGGAAAATGGTGTCCGTGGCTAGGTTTTATGTGGTTTGTTCTGAGCGTGCTAAGAGGGCGCCTGCTGGATCCAAGTCCCTTGTGGGGCTTAGGCATGAGCTAAACACTGAGCAATATCATGGCTGGGGCAGAGATGGGCAGGAGCAGACAGCTGTATGTATCTGGGGACGTTGAAGCCCAAAAGGTGCGTTTGGAGTGTCGGCAGTAGCTGAGGGGTTTCCTGTGGACTCTGCGTTTGGAGTGTCGGCAGTAGCTGAGGGGGTTCCTGTGGAAACACTTTTGGGATTCATTTTCCAAATTCTACCCAAGTCCCTTTCTTTTTTTGTATTTGGTCCCTGGTGACTTGGCTGTAGAGGGAGTTGGTCTTGGAGCAAGAAACTGAAACCAGTGTCTTAAGTCTACAACTATCATCCATCCCGTGGGGTAATTCTTCTTCTATTATGCTTTAAAGAAACATCCTGGTCCACATGGCTTGGGGGTATGATCTGGGGAATTGTTTTCAGCCCTTTCTGTACAGGGAAAATTACCTGGTGGCTCTCTGTTCAGAGTGGAGAGAATATCACTGAAGAAGTTATCCGGAATGACAGTATGAAATGCAATGATGCTGATGGTTTTCCCCTGACCAGTTCTGTTCCTTTTGTTGTTTTAATTATAAAACCTGCATAAATATACCTTTTGGTATAAATATTACTAATGTTGTCAGTAATTGAAGGTGAAACTGGGAAATGTATCTATCAAGCAATTTTCCAAAGTAATCGTTTATGAACATAGCTCTATTAATCTGTTTAGTCAGATGCAGAGAAGCAATAAAAGTGATTGACTAAAAACAATTAAAACAGTAAAAGTAAATTGTTTGTGTCCATTAAAACCTGCTGAGCCTGTCACATGAAAATTGTGCTTTAAATGTGAAAATTAAAACTATTGATTTTATCCAGTATGTACGTGAATATCAGACTTCTAATTTGTTTTGGTTTTCCTAGTTAACAGACCCTGGGGTCAGAATAAAGGTATTCCCTAAATTAGCTCCTGCAGACACACTTTAAAAACCTTCAGAAAGTCATACGTGATAAATAATGTCTGTAATGTCTCAGAGAAATGGGAATGTTTGTTTGGGAGAGTTAGATTAACTATCAGCACCTCTGCAGTGCAGGACTGCATGCAAATATTTACCAATAGATGTAATTTATTGCATTTTGAAGGAGCTGAAGAACAAGACATTGACATTAGAAAAATATGACATTCATAGAGTCTAGATTTTAGGGCTTCTCTCTTAATTTATGTGTGTGACTTTATTGTCATTTTATTTTTATGAGTTATACTAAATCTTGCATTCAGTGAACTATTATTTTTTAGTATTCAATTAAAATGATAGTATAAAAGGAGTAGTATATCTGGGCAGGTATTAAGAGAGTGGTGGAAAACTCCAGCTCATATATGCAGGGCTTCAGCCATTCAAAAAGGGCTAATGTCATGAAATTAAACAAACCGGGGCTTTAAAGGAGTATAATGCGTGTTGACTTACCAATGTTAAGCGCTAGGTCACTGCATTATTTCTTTTTATAGTCTCTTTATGTCTCTAATAAATCACTGCTTCAGACTGCAAAGTGTAATATTTGATGGTTAACTATTTGGTCAATAAATAGTGACTTTAAGTCTGGCTTTGAGGAACGCAAGTCACTCTTCCATGCCATCGTTGTTTTGGGACATGTGTCAGCAGCACATCCTAAATCAGACTTTGTTTTTTGTTTTTGAGGAGTAAGATGAGAGGGTTAAACATCTCATGATTTATGAACCTCCAATCAGTCCAGACCACATCTTTTCTAAATCTGGCTTTGGGATGTGAGCAAGTTCTTCTGGACTGTGTCCCTGTCACTATTCAGGGAGAGATACTCGGCTATCATTGCTATGTTCTGGATCTCTGCTGGGAAGGGGATGAAAGCTGGGCACGTGGGTGAGAGGAGAAAGTGGGTTAGGGGTGCTGAGTATGTGCATATCTAGATCTGGGGATGAATGCTAGACCAGAGACCATGATGGACATGTCAACATGAAGCCTCAGCTTTGGGAAGGAGGGACCCTAGTGACCACAATGAGTGTCTGGTAACAATTCTCTTTAGATGTTCTCTTTTTTTGACCCCACCAGATGTGGGATCTCTCTTCAGAGAGCCAGGGATCTACCAGCTGTGGGGTCAAGTTTCTCAGTCCTTATTGGAGCAATACCTATACACTTCTCATGCGTAATGAGGAGGAATCTTCTGAATGGTCACTTGCAGGGTTTTGTCATAGGAGGGCATGATTGGACCCTTTTTGTTTCACACAATGGTGAGGTCAGACAGGATCTCTTCCGGAAAGAGGGAATGAAGTATTATCATGTGCCCCCTGTCCTAGGTATTTTCATATCTCCCAGAGAGTTGACACTAGCTGAGAGAGAGGCATGAGCCTGCTGCACTTTGACTTTCCTGTTGAATAATGCCAACACTGGTCCAGAAGAGTAAATGTTGAGCTATGACAAGGGACTAATGCTAGCTCTAGAGGCATAGGAAAGGTCACAGAGCTGCTAAGCGTTGCCTTAATGGACTGAGTTCTTTCATATTTCATGTTTGTTGCTTTCCTCTCGAGTTGAATTTAGTGCTGCTGAAATTTGCTGTGCTCCGAGCCCTGGAGAACCAAGTTCAGTTGTGACCACATAGGAAATGACACCTGATGCCACTTCAGCGATATGCCCCCACCTTGCTCTGCCAGGCCAACAGGACTGCTTTCACTCAGTAGGGGAAGCTTGGCCTGGGTAAAGTCTGGCCACAGGCTCTCTTCTGAGGTAGCATCACTTAATTTGTCTTCATGATGGCCTTGATACTATTCCGGCACAGCAGTGCATAAGCATGAACATTCAGAAAAACAGAGGTGGGGAAATGGAAGCAACAAAAGGGAAAAAGAATTGAATCTGATGAATAAGGTCAGACAGGTAGGAGGGTGGGGGAAGAAGAGATAAATAGACAGACACAGAGAGACTTGTTACTAGAATGAACAGCGTGGTGAGAGTTAATGGACAAGGTTTGCCTTTCATACAGGAATTTGATTTTTTTCATCATGCCTTATGAAAAATTCAAACACCAGAGTCAATTCACTTGAGCTCCACGGCCTGCTGGGAAAAGTCTTGGTATCTGTTCCAAAAGAGGAGCTTGTTCAACATCTAATTTTAGCAGATAAAGCAACTGGAAATACAAATGCTATGCCGTCGCTGTCTAATCTAGCGGACGTTCTTTTTACGGCTGTCAAAAGGATTCGATTTATCAAGTTGGTACAATGTTAGGATTTCAGTAACACTCATACGGAACAGTCTATCAAAAAAGCCTTCAGGAGCTTTTATTTCAAGGTGCTAGGGCTACTACTTAAAACCACTAATCCTTGTTTAGCAGTCAGAAAACGCTAGTTTTCCGTTGCCCGTGCTCCACCAAACTGAGCTGGTTGCACAGTAAGTGAGAGAGCTGACTAATTCACTTCCCTTGTAGTCATGGCATATCCCACTGGACCCCGTACAGCATTGTCCTATCATATATGTCTCTTCTGGTGTGTGTCAGGTAGATGCCACTGAGAGGATTTACTTTCTGTAGTCATAAGGGCAATGCCATGAGGGACATCAGAAACGGGGGCCCCGATTCCACAAAGAACACAGGCAGGTGCTGGTGGCCTTTCCTGTATCCAGGCCCAGCCGATGAACTTGCCAAAAGGCTCTTAGCTATTCTGTCTGCCCAAGCAATAACTGCTTGTCTTGAACCCTGCAAAATGGCTAATATGTGTGATTATTTCTCATGGCAGTGCTGAGGTATACATCAGCTGCAGATGCCATCATAAATCCTTCTCCACCTCTAGATTAATACATCCTCTTCCTTCCCCATGCCTTCCCTCTGATCCTGGCGCTGACACTGCTGTTCTTGATGGTGAGAAGAAGCAGGCACTGATTCTTAAAACTTTACATAAATCCCCTTCTTCCTCTTTACCGTGATTCCTGCTCGTTAGGATTTGTATCGCAGCAGCACCTTAATGCTCCAAACACCAACATGCAAGGTGCTGGGTGTATATATCGGTAGATGGGAAGATCATCTTGTCTCAGGAAGACAGGAAATAGAGGGACAGAGAAGGGAAATGCCACACATGCAGGTCATCAGTTGTGAGTTGAAAGTAGAAGTAAGGTCTCCCAGCTCCTCCTAAGCTATGTATCTTCTCCCATCTCCAATGTTTTTGATTTTTGAACATACATCCATAGATAAACTCTTCATTTTACTGAAATGTAGAGAAGAGATCAATGCCCCCTATAGAGCTGATCCCCTAATTTTATGCAGGGCAAACTGCCATTTTATTTGTAAGTAAATAGGTAGGATAACTTTTAAAATTGATAAACTTTTGTCATTTAGGCATTAGTGTTTTATTGTAGATGATGAGGGGTTAGATCAGGGTAAGTACAGTTGACCAAAACTGGACGCTAGTTTGCACTCAGTTGCTATTTTAGCAGAGTAGTGAAATAGTTAAATTTTATGATCCTACATATGTAGCAGATGTTCTGACTGTGCATTTTTTATATAAATAATCATTTATTCACACCAATTTTATTTTCAGCAGTCTTAAAACTCAATGTGTTTTATGTTTTGCATTATCACAGGAGGAAACTATTCCCTTGGTAGCAGAAACATAGTGAATTTTCACATAAGCACCATACTAGCATTTTCTTACTTGTGAAGATTGCAGCATTCAGCAATTCCAATTCTGCTGGGAACCATAGAATGGCACCATTATAGCAAATAATTTGCGCAGTTATGTTCCTAAGTACTGTTGCTAGCAATACCACGCTGAGCATTTCAGGCAAAGCAGGTGTGATTTTATCTCCGGTTTAAGAATAAGAGTGTTTGCTTTTCTTTTCATAAAGATGTAGCTCATTGCAGGGACCTGTGCATCAATATATCAAAGCGAAGGATGCCAGGTTTAAAAAATATCAAGATCAGAAATTTCTTTTTCCAGCCTTTAATCCTCTGGGGTTAAGTGCCAATTAGATGCTAAGTGTAAAATGCCATTAAGGACAGATTCCTGCTCTCCTTTAAACTAGTGCCAATCTGGAGTACTTCCATTGTTGTCTGTGGTGGTCTGCATTTACTCCATCATAGATTACTTTACACCTGAAAGGTTTGATCCAAAGCCTAGGTAAGCCAATAGGCAGTTTTTCATTGACTGCCCTGGGCTTGGAGAGTGCCCTAAAAGGGGCCACAGCTCTTTCTCATCCTACATTTTAAAGGCACTTTTTCTGGTTTTTAAGTGGAGAACTTGACAGATGGGAACCAGCCTAGCCCTCTTTGCTCACACAAGTAATCCCATGTCATCAGGACTGCTTGGGTGAACAATGGTTGTAAAATTAGGCTCATAGCTAATTACAGTCTAACACTGCCTGAGATGTTTTAAACCAGGGGTATCAAACTCACCTGGCATCCTAGGTGCTGGATTGGGCCCATGAACCCTCCCCACACACACACACCCATCCAGCATGCTGTATCCAGGATCCCAGTGCATGATCCAGCTAGTCTGGGACTGCACTGCACATGGTGCCTGCTCTGACTGGACTGCTGATGCCTGCTGCAGCCGGTCTGGGGTGGAGGCTGTGTGCAGCATGAGTCTTGGACTGCCCAGATCCAACACGTGGGAGACCCACAGAGTCCTCACCCACATGCCAGATCCAGTGCCTGCTTTGGACAGACCAGAAGTGCACTTCACATGGCACTTGCCCTGGACCAGCTGGAGTGGGGACCCTGGGCACTGGATCCAGCATAGAGGGGGTATGCCCCTGACAGGCACAGAACCAGCATCGTGGCTTAGATGATGTGGGCATCTTCGACACCCCTGTTTTAAGCAAATATATTAATCGGAGTACGAATGTGAACTGAAAAACAACAATATGTAACTGAAAGCTAGACTAACCTTTGTGACTCTTCACTTGCCTGCAGCCAAGGCCTCCCAGCCCGATTTAAAAACACTGTGCTGGTGCTTCTCAGCACAAACCTCTGACTGCTCCTTGTAAAGCTTCCAGCCATGAAGGTGAAATATTCATTGTATTTGCTTTGAAGTATTTTAACCTATTTTTGATGGCCTATCAGTGCCTGCATGGAATCTCTTTTGCGCTGTAAGCTTTCTGCAGCTACAAAGAGACAATGATGAGCTCTGAGGCAGTAAACTGAATAGTTCTAATTAATTGCTTCGGGGTGATGTGAATATTCTGCTTCCCCTCCCCCCCAAAATCCTTGACTTACATCTCCGTGTGGTACCAGTGCTTGTGTTCCCATCTTCCCTAGTTATTCCCACCACTCCAGCAAAGAATTTAAGCAAGGGACCCTTGAGAGCAGGTTGACATCACTGGAGCTCTGTCCAGACTCCACAGGTTTCACTCCACTTTTCCATGAAGATCTAGACTGGTGGAACTAGGTGCATGCCTAAGCTCATTGCTCTTTTAGGGCCTTATTGATGGCGCTGTTCTTCCTTTGTTCCTTTATGTAGGTATCATTGATAGTATTTGTTTCCATGGGGAAATGTGCCCTTGTCTGGCTATTGGTGTTCCTCAGTTCAGGATTGAATTGATAGCTCAACTTGGGCTGGAGAATAACTATCCCTGAGCAAGGCACAGTGGATGCTGACAGACGTGCAGATCCCTGGTCTAACTCATGACTCTTCACAGAAAGCATCATGAGGTAGACTGACCCTCTCAGTCCAACAGATGTTCACTGCTGGACCAGGATGGTTTGTAATCCTTTTTGGAGCTGATTTGGGGAGAGAGGCTGCACTACAGCAGCCCTGCCCCCCTCTCCAAGCTCCTGTGCTCTCTTAGGATGGGAAGGGGCAGAAGAGGGGAGTAAGGGAGGGTGTGGACCTTGGTGGGGGGTGGGGGTGGCTCCAATCCACCTGTCCCACCCTCCAGTGCTGGCTGGGGAACCCCCAGACCAGACTGATTCCCCCGTTACCCCCAGCCCTGCATCAGCCCAGCCCTGCTCATGACCCCGCTGACAGACATTAATGAAGGTGCTCTGCTTTGAAGCACCTTTATTTGAACCCTCATATAATGACCCTTTCATAGAATGAAGGTTCAGATTGTCACCTGACTGGGCATTTTTAAAGTGCTCTTCAGCCATGCACTTCTGTCAGCACACAGCTGTAGAGCACTTTCAGTGGCCGATTGCATGACAAACTGTCGTGTCTGTCAGTGCCCATTGATGCCAGGAAGTAGGGATGTCCACACCTCCTCTTTGAAATGTTGAACAGGGATCATCAGTTAGGATCATGGCATCATACCCCACAGGTTTAATTTCTTGCAGGTTTTGGGTGTAGGCACTGCTACCAGTTTCAGAAACTGAAGTTGTTTGCCTGCTTGGAGCCCAGATAGAGGGGTCAAGGAGACAAAAGGCTGAATTAGGGCTGTTTTACACAGTGGCACAATGGATTGCCTCCTTTTTTTCCTTATACTGTTATTTCCACTGGCAGCATGGAGTAGATGTACACAGAACTATGCTCCTCTTCCCTCTCAACACATCAGATGGTATAACCATGCTGGCATGTCAAACCATGTATACTGCACTCACGTACAGCACAGTCTACTTTTGCCCTGCCCACCTGATTCACAGTTGCCCTCTTGGACTGCTCTGGGGGGTGATAAAAATTTGTGCGCTCCTGGTTAAACCTCTTGGTCTTTTTAGATTACCAGAAGTGTGGGATTTCACCTTGGAGTGAAATCCATAGAGTGGATTTTATCCTCCTCGCCCCTTACCCCTCCTCCCACAGACCAGCCAACTCCCCCAACCTCCCCCATTCTGCAAGCCAGTTTTATCAGCATTCAGAAGTTGGGAGTACGTATCAGTGGGGGGAGAAGCAGGAGGGACAGGGGGTAGGTTTGCTGGGGGGGGGGTTCAGGGGCCTA
>NW_005841910.1:2190674-2196106 GCF_000455745.1 Alligator sinensis | reverse complement strand
CAGTCTGCTTGCCCCCTGATTCCCCAACCCATCCTGCTAATTCCCCCGATCCTGACTTACCTTGGATCAGGTAGCCATTTTTAACATGAATCTAACCTCCCCCTAACCCACCCTGAACGTCTGTACTTATCCCTGGACCACTGCGTCCTGTCATGGGCCCCACAATTCCAGAAGGATGTGGACAGACTGGAAATGGAGAACAATAAAAATGATTAGAGGCTTGGGAAGCATGATTTATGAAGAAAAGCGGAAGGAATTAGGATTATTTAGTCTGGAGGAAAGAAGACTGAGGGGGGTTGATAAAAATGTTCAGATACCTGAAGGGTGATTGTAGAGAGGATGGAAAAGAGCTTTTCCCTGTGACCGCAGGGGACAGGACTAGGAGCACTGGACTGAAGCTGCAGCAGAGGAAATTTACGTTAGAGATTGGGAGAACTTCATAGGTTTTATAGATTTCTAGGGTCGGAAGGGACCTATTAGATCCTTGTGTCCGACTCCCTGCTCTGCTCAGGAAACACCCCAGCCAGGTGCTTGTCTAATCTCCTCTTGAACACATCCAAGGTAGGGGAAAGCGCCATGTCCCTTGGAAGTCCATTATGGAATAGACTTATAGAGTGACTGGGTCTAAGTGGGTCTAAAATAAATTTTGGCAACCGTCATGAATTGTCTGACTGAGGGTGATGAAGCACTGGGACAGACTGGCTAGAGGAGTTTTGGAGTCTCCACCCCTGGACATTTTCAAGAGCAGTTTGGACAGACACTTGTCTGGGCTGGTTTAGGCAGGCATGATTCTGCCTTGAGCAGGGTCTTGTGAGGTCCCTTCCAGTATTGCTTTCCTATGATCCCTTGTTCTTTGCAGATGACCTGTACACACGATACCAGAAATTTGCTAAATAAGCTCCTGTGATTGTTAGAGGAATGTTTTGGTGTCTGATCAATGGAACACGTCTTTAGGGTTAGATGAAGGGGAAGCACATAATGAAACCTCTACTTTTGTGCACATCTCAGCAGGATATTCTGGCGGAACAAGCAAAAATCATCCCTTTTCTTAGCTGGCTTTTCAAACAGACTACTCGGCAGGATGGAGACACCCTGTTCCTAACCTTCCACACATGGCGTAATGTTATTGTGGAATAGGCTTTTGTCTTATAAAAGTCTTACCACAGGCAACAGCTTTTAATCATTCATCATACAGTACTTTAGTCAGTCAGTAACAAATCATGCAAAGTTGATGGGAGATTTTTTTTCGTGTCAGATTTTTATCATCATATCTTGTGCTTCTGTAGAGCAGTTAACCATTTTACAGCAACAAAGCTCAAATACAAATGGGCAGATGTCATCAAACTGATAGCATCTCATTGACATTTTCGGCTGGTTAATTGCCTCATTTCCTCATAGCTAGTGATGAGAAATGTAACTATTTCATAGAATATTTAATTGTGTTTTTGGCTATTCTAAGAACACGCTAGGTTCCCTGCTGTATTCTTCTTCCAACCATCTTTGTACTGCACACTTGAATTCAACTTTTAGTTTTAAATAAATATTTTGCAGCTGTAATTTTGATGAAAGCCTCTTTGTTTGCTTAATGAAGTTGTTTTTATGGATCTATATAACATCAGTGCCTTAATTACTACAAATGGATAATAAACCCTTCCTCATATATGAGAATGGGAGACGCATGGAGTGAATGTCATTAGGAACAATTGGATTTTCACTTGATAATTTAGTAAAAAATGTAAATACTACAAATAACTGCCCGCAGGGAGGTTGGGTAACTATACCAGGAACCATACAGCATAACTGATTTTTACAGAAATAGTTCTCTGTGTTGTCTGGCTGTGTTGCATACAAAAGCAATAAAATGCGTGTTCACAAATTACAATTTAAAAAAAAAATCTGTGTGAACTTTAATTTCTTAAGGTTTCCCATATTAATTTTCTAATATCTCAGATATTCTTCCCGTAATTTTCTACAGGAGAGAGATGTATATTTTCATATGTTTTCCAGAGATAAAGCAGTGTCTGGGAGGTGATTCTTTTGGTTACCACACAGTGTCCCTTGGCTGGTGTAATAAAACCAGTCCCTTGTTCCATCACGTATAGCAGAAGCAGTATCCTCACCTACACCTATGAAACAGCCTAGGCTCCTGCAATTGGGAGCTAGCAAGGACTGTTGGGCATAGCATTTTATTCTGTGCCTAAAGAGGCATAAATTGCCTGCCTTAGCACTGTGTCTCAGGAGCCAGGACCCCAGCCTGGGAAGGGCATGAGCACATGATGCTCAGCATTGCAGCTACGAACAAATCCCGCTGATTTCAAGGGAGGTTCATGATTAGTTGCATTTAGGTGAAGTCATGTGTTGTTTTTTTGGCATCCCCAAGCTTTTGAAGAGCTGAGTTGGAAACCATTGCCCAAGCAAGTTAGACAGAGATACTGTCTCTTCAGTGGAAACCTGTAAAACTTTGACCTAAACAGTATGTAGTTTCGAGCATATCAGTTGAACTGAACTGGCCAGGCTTGGCTGTTTTAATGGATAGAAGATGTTATCGAAGGGCAAAATATATGTTCTATGTTTTCCACACAATATCATGCTTTCGGAAGGCAGCCAGGACTCTGGGTTGAGAAAAGCTGGCGAGAGAGAATTATTTGCTTTCTAACACGTCCTTTTTCCTTCCACAATTTTTTCCTCACTCCCAGCCCTTAGGAGGCACCCTTAACGTATTATGTTACCTTTCCTAGCTGCTTCTTGTATTTCACCACTAAGTAGCATCTAATTGTAGATGCTAGCATCTAATTGGCAGTGTTCATCCTTACTTATTCAGCTGACACGTGCCCAGTAGGTAGTCCAAACTGCTCCACAGGGATTTTGTGAATCCATATAAAAAAAGTCATATTGCCGATGTGGATTTTCTTATTACGATGGCAGGCAATTAATGCACAGGGAGACTTAAACTGCCTGAACACTTCCTTATTGCTTCCGACACTTATTTGACAAGTTCTTGCTTTTTTGATTAACTTTAATGGTAGATTCATTTAGAAGGGGTAGATTCGCCCTTTCTCCTGTGGGTATTTTTTAGCAAAGCAATCATTAGTCGTTATACTTGGGTTTATATCTATCTGATCTCCAGTAAAAGAGGAGAGTATTCTGAAAGGAGATTCTATAGTGGATGAGGAAGAGGATGGCTATGAGAACTTGAGCATTTTTTGATGGGGGTTAACAAGGCTTTGGAGTATTTCAGAATGTAGACCAGTTTATGTGATGCTGTTAAAATGAGTTTTAAATGTTGGGGAAAATCGCCTGCTGTAACAGTCAAGAGAGCAGCAGTCTAGTGTGAAATCTGAGAGAATCAGATATTTAACTATCCTCCAGGAAGAACAAGCACAAAGACTTCAACATTTAGGAGCTTAGCCAGAGTGTCCTAATTCCCTACTTAAAGTACTTAAATCAGTAGTCTGAGGTTAAAACTTGACACTGCTAAGTGAAGCGGATCAGTTTTGCCCCAGGGTATGTCCCAGCATACCTGATACACTTCATTGGATGAAACACACATCATCTCTTGTCCTGCCTCTTGATGCTGTGGGACAATGGGTGACATGCTCTCCTGGGACTTGAGGGGTCCAGTCCTGCACACCCTGGCAATTCCTGCACAGAATTGGGCCCCTCAAGCTTTGGGAGAGCCTGCCTGTCATTCCCCGCTTGTTAAGAGGTATCCTTGGGAGATCCTCCAGGGTTGCATCTGGGTAAGTGTGGAAGCACCAGCTTTCTCTGCTTACCCAGACATGCCCTAGAGATCCTAGAGGTCTAAACCTGCACAGGAATTCCTGTAGTGTGCAGGATTGGGCCCTTCAAGCCCAACCCCTTGCATGGAGAGTGCAGGCAGCTCCAGGCTGCTTGTGTTCTCCCACCATAAAGCAAATAGACGTCCACTGCAAGAAAGCAGCACAAATTAATACTGTCTTCTGCCACAGCCACAAATTTGGGCATTTATTGCGCCACAAAAGGTATGAACATATATTTGCATTTGCTTTGTGCCACCATAAAGTTTTTTGCTGTTTCCACCATGATTTTCAAGGAAATTGAGCACCTATTAGCTCCCTTGAAATCCAAAAGAACTGCTTAGCTTTTGGAAGCTTTGCAATTTAGTCCGCATTCCCACACCGCGTGCAGAAGGGTTTGGTCAAAAGTTTGCAAGCACTAATGCCACAGACAAAAAAGGTCATAGCACTCATGCTCTTCAGATGAAGATGGGTGTATGTTTAAGCTTCCTGAATCTCATCGAGAACATTTTGCCCTACAGAGCAAGGTTTCAACAAGTCGTGGGGTTAAATCTGAAACTTTACCAGAAACTAATGTCTGAGTAACTTAGTTTTGAGGAGAAGGTGAGCAGAACTCTGTAATGTTCGGAGGGCCCTGGTTTTGCCTGGAGGGGAGAGCAGTCAAGTGGGAACGTAGTGTGAAACTGCTGGAGCTCATCTCAATGCTGCCAGTTCTTTGGGGAGATCCCATTAATTTCAGCCTTTCTAACTCTCCTGGGTAACTATCCATTACCTGAATGCAAAAGTACCAATACTTTTCACTACAGGAGACATGGGTTTTTGAATAGTGAAGAAATATATTTAAAGAAAAATGCCACCTGCTTGCGACCAATCATGACAACAAACAAGTGAAACCTAGCGAATAAACCGTATCCACAATTTTTTCCATGCTGACCCATCACTGAAATGATGTTTAAAGAAACCTACACATATATTTTTTGACTTACCTTATAATAGGACAGGGAAAGAAAAAAAAAAAAAAAAGTGGTTGCAGTATGCAATCTGAGCTGTAATTTTTGCTCTGGGAAGCAGAAGTGAAATGATGGGGTCTGAAATGAGCACTATTTGCTCTTATAGCTTATAAAGAAAGAGGTAAAAATGTGTGACTATATGTAGATGTTCCCAAGGTGTCTTGTTAATGAAAAACAATAGGCTTTTCTTTTTTCTTTTATTAAAAAACATTGGTAGTAATAGATTTGTTTTCAAAGCAGGACACACTAGGGTTATAAATTTAATGCGTTTTAGCATCTATTATTAGTTTTGCTTCAGGATTTAATGATTATTTCTCTAAACAGAACTAACAGTCGTCTGTTTAGAAAACTGTGTCTACCTGGTAGAGTTGCCTCAGAGCAGGTCCAGAAAGCCTTGTTCTGATATCCCTATTACAGGCTTGGGGAGTGTCTATGAGCCGGACCTTTATTAGGCTGCAGAGTTATGGTACTACCATGTTGGATCCATGTGCTTTTAAGGTCTCTCGATCTGGGTATAGCCTGGTCATTGTCTCTGGCTTTGGGTCTCTAGAGACACTCTTTTGGATTGCAGCCTTTAATAGCACCCTTCTCTAAATGCTGATACCCCACTGTGCCTAATGCTTGTTTCTGCAGACCCCCTATGGGT
>NW_005841910.1:2172322-2190643 GCF_000455745.1 Alligator sinensis | reverse complement strand
TCTTTCCTAGAGCCTGTAGGTGCTCTGGGTTTATAGTTCTCTTCAGATACATGTGCTATTAAACTGCATAATACAAGAGATTTTCCTAAGGTTCCTAAACCAATTGCTGTTCACTTCTAATGTACGAGAGAGATTTCCTGATGAAATTGTCCACTCTCTGAACTTGAATGAGCATTCACAGTTCAATCACAGAGGCCAACTGAACAGCCTCATTGCCCAGGCTCTGAAGCTAAGTACAGACAGTCAAAAGGCCTGAGGCTGAATCAATTCAATCTTTGCAGGTTAACCTAAGCTGGGTAGATTGAACCCATAAGCAAGTGAACAGACATTCACTTTTGATTCTGGAAATGCAGCCACATGCCTGAAGTGGCCCAGATCAGATGCCGGGGAGTATTAGAGCAAGCTACCTTGCTCAGCTGGAGCATACAGCTTGGACCAAAGCTAGCCTGCCCACCCTGTTGGGGTGAGGGGGTTTGGAGGGGAGGTGCAAACATCCTGAGATGTTGGGGACTCTGAGTTAACTTGAACCTGGAGGGGATCTGGGACAGAAGTTCAATAAACTGATTTAACCTAAATCAGGTAAATCTGATACTACATCCATCCAGGTTTATCTTAAACCTGTTTCCGCCATTTTGAAAGAGGTTTATGTGCACTGAACTTCTGTTGTGTTACATATTTGAACCCGTTTCCAACCACTTATAGCAGTTTATGTGTAATTTCTGTCCCTAGCCTGAAAGGCCTTGATCCTATATGAAGTGTCTTAGAGAGTCCAGGTGTGAGCAGAGAGCTTTGGTGTGAGCAAAGCTAAACAGTGGCCAAAGAAAATGAACTCGTAAGCTCTTTAAGTGATCACTTGTGCTACTCTAAAAGCACAGGTCCAAAAAGGGACTTGGGTGGAGAGAAGGGTTCTGACTGAAGGCATCTATATTAATCAAGTTGTTTTACCATGAATATCTACATTGTTCTCACTGAAAGCATGTTACTGCTTTTGCACACAGATATTACAATCAAGGAATGACTAGATCTTTTGGGGGATATTGAGAATGCCGAATACTCTCCTTGATGCTATACTCATGTGGCTTCAGTTTTCTTGCTCCCCTCCTCTCTGTATGACATGTAGGAAGCTACCGTGCTATAAATTCAGGAGAAGGTTACACAAGACAAATTAGCCCACCATTCTGAATGGGGAAGATTTTGTGATATATTTTTCACATACAGTGTTGCTCCACCAAGGCTTCCATCATACCTAGCTCTTAAAATGAAGGCCAATGAATTATGGCTTAGTCAAGCAATAAATACATAATGCAACACCACCTTTGAACTTTGTCGCTTACACTGAGGTCAAAGATTGTATGGGTTGTAATCATGATTTATGCTTTCAGTCTCCTGGTATTTTTCAGACCATCTTTGTTTGTCTGTTGGTTTATCTGAATTATTTAATTATTGCATTTATTTTTTATCAGGCCACAACAGTTTGCCAATGTCTTCTGTTATATGAGTCCTCACTGTGTTACAAACTATAATTGTCTATATAACTTAAATTAGTGTAAACATTTTTGTGTATGCTTATAACTTACTGTTTTTTCTTTTCATTAACCAACTGTAAAAATATCCATTTAAAAATAAATAAAATAAAAGGCATTTGAGTTCATTTGCAAGGAATGCCATCTCTTAGTTATTAAAGAAACCCTGCTATATTAATGTCAACAGGCTTAGCAATTACACATCTTTTCCATTATAAGAAATGTGAACTTGTTTCTTAATTGCTAGAGAACCAAAATAATAATATCAAGACAGCTTGACAGCATCTTAATTCTTTTCTATCACGTTGGTTGATCTGAAAATTTAGGTTTAACTGATGAATGTTGACTACATAACTCAGAGAGCTTCTAGGCTTAATACTATTTGATGGTTAAGTGCATCAATCAACCTTTTAGCATAACTTGACAGTATAATTAGAAACTGGCAAATGTTTGTTTCATACATTGTCTGCTTTGGTTGGTCCTTTGGCTTTGTGCCTCAGGTAAAGCAGCTTTACACTTGCATGGCCTCGCCGTGAAGAACATTCAGATAACACTGAAAGAAAATGTTTGTGTCCCCATCCAGTTTGTCCTGCGTCATCTCTTTGGCTTGCACCCAATTGCTCTATTGTAGAAGAGGAAGTTTAATTGGCCACCTTGCACAAAGCCAAATCCCTGTCTGTCTTTCCTCCCAGCCCAAGTCTGGGTAGCTAGCCCTGGTGATGGGAAGAACGAGTACTGCATGAAACAATAGGAAATCCACAGTTACAGCCCCGGGGATGGATTCTCCATCCTCTCTCTCCAGGATCAATGACTGATGACTGATGGCTGATGACTCTGTGTAGCAATGGATGCTACACAGTGGACATGTCTACACTTGCACTTTAATACACATTAGCCTATTTTAATGCACATTAAAGTGTCAGAGTTACTAGATTAGACTAGTAACTAAAGTATGTTAATGCACATGTAGATGCACCTGTTATGAAGTGTTTTCCCACTCCCTTCCTTTAAACACATACATCAGTGCTGGACCATGTGCTAATATCTGGGCAATCAGATGTGGGGCTTCATTCTGTAGCCATTGGCTTTTGAGTAAGTTTGGAATGAAAGTTGGGAGGAGGGGAGTGCTTGATCTCTTTCAGCAGTACATTTAGCTACGAAAAGTGAGAGTGGTGAATGTCCTTGCTCCTCTTCAGGCTTTCCCATGGAGATGTATTCTCACAGTGGACCTGTACTGCATGTTCATGGAGAGCTCCCTCCTATTTTATTTTTGCACTGTCAAACACCTGTTCCTCAACAAGCTTTCCCCTCTCTGGTTGACAGGAAGATTTTTAGCAGGTATAGTTGGATGGGCTTTCTGAACATTTCAAGCTCGCACCATTCAATTTTTTCCTTTGCACTTGGGGCCAAATGTAAAGTAGGACAGAGCATAGGAATGACAAAGCAGGGTCAGACGCATGGTTCTCTTGGTATGGTGGTTTGCTGCTGACACTGAGCAGGAATAGATGCTCCAAGGGAAAGTGCAAGCATCATACAGTGGGTAATTATGGACTAACCTGCCCACAGGGGAAACTTCTTCCTAACCTCATAAATTAGGGGTGGCTTATGCCCAGAGGCTTGATAGTTTATGGCCATCCCAATGCTCACCTTTCCAATTCCTGACTCCTAGATCTTTGGAGGTTCTCACGCCCCAGCCATTTGTCCAGTTCACATTTGAATTTTGCTGCGATGTTGGCTTCAGCCATGTTTTGTGGCATTGAGTTCCACCATTTACTTGTGCACTGTGGCTTAATTAAAAAAAAAATCCTTTAATCAGTTTGTTGCCTTTCAATTTAAAACTAAAAAAAAATCCCCATGTAACTTAGTTATGTGCTGTCATTGATATTTCAATACAAAGTAAATTAGATTGATTAAATAACCCGAGTTGAACTTTCAGCTCTGTGCAGTTCTATGAAAGTCAAAGGGGTTACATGAGTCAACTGGGAACCTGAGTTTGGCCCATTTAAAGAAAACCTCAATGGTACAGGCACTGGTAAACCTTAACCATTAGATTGTGTACAGTTAGCAATCGAGTGCAATTGCAAGGAATAGTATTTGGCTTGGACAACTATATTCTTGCCCCAGGGCACTGTGGCAGATGTAGCAGAGGGTCTAATAAACTCTAAGTCCCTGTTGCCAATATTACTATATAAGAAGAGTAATAATAACACTGTGAGAGTGAAAACATCCATCAAAGGCTGACAAAGCTCTGACATAGATTTTTCTTTATATTACTAAAGAAGCTAGTTAAATCTGATGAAACCGCTAATAAAAATTCTTTGGTGGCCTTAATGAAACATCATTTTGTGTTTATTGCTCTTTTCATGTGAGGTTATTTTTGAGAAACAAGCATTTGAGTGTTGTTGGGAAAGGTGCTTATAATTACAAAAGCAAATAGCAATAGGCAGCCTGATAAATCATCTGTACAATAGTTCTATTCAAGGAGGGACTTATACTGCAGGACTTTGCACATAGTGAATATACATATGTTTATTCTTAGCATTCAGGCTGTGCCTTTTTTCTTTTAATTCACCAAGAAAACTTGGTAAACAAATGCCTCTTATTTCAGCCTGTGGGTGGCCCAGCTCAGATGTATGCACTGATTTTTATTTATTTATTTTTTTAAAGCACCATAAAAAGAACATATGTATGGATTAGAGACTTTGTGCAGAACTTTGTTCTCCAACTAATACAAAGAAGCACATTCTTCAGTGAACCTATAGAAACATAATTCCAAGACCTAAACAATTGCTTTTGTAGCTTCAGTGGGCATTACTGTAGCCACAGTCAAAAGTGTGTGTTCAGGAAATAGCCCTCACTGCTATGCACCAGGTTGGGGTTGGGGAGCCTTGGGGTCTATTCCTGACTTTGCTGCTCTCGGTTTCCCTCCCTTACTGTACAGGATAATGGCACTGACCTTTGTAAAGCATTTTGAGGTCTCCTGGTGAATGGTATTCTATAGATATTTAATTTAACTTCCAAATGCCAGGTGCCCTGAGAAGCTAATGTCAAAGTAAGTTCTATGCTACCTTAAGAAAGGCCCCAATTCTGCAATGCACATGCAGACTGGATTGTCTGGTAGACAGACCTGTGTGCTTCTGTTAAACACTTTTTGACTTCACTAGGGCTCAGCTAGTGAAGGTACCTAATACTATACATTTGTTTCTGTTTTGGATTTTGAATCTGCATTTGAAATATAAAGGCTGACATTGTCTATGTTTTCCAATGGAATTAGAACTGTATGTGCTGAGTAGAGGTGGAGATGGTGTGGACTGAATACCAAGGGTCCAAGCTTGCCCTTGGTTAAATTCTGGGAGCTCCACTGCAATCATGGACATGCAGAAGGGGAAGCGCAGGGAGGATTTAATAAAAATCATAGAAAAGTAGGGCCTCAAGAGGTCATCTTGTCCCTAGTATTGTAAGAACAGGGCACTGTTATTGTTAGCCACTAAAACTGTGCTAGAATTTAGAGTTAGATTGAGTAATAGCAACAGCAAGCTAACAATTTTTGACATTTCCTTCTGTATGACCTGAACCTGCATTTTTTTCAGATCTTTGTACTGCTGACAAATGCCACACTTGCCTTGTAGGGGTATGCGAAGTGGGCCCTATTCAATTCAGATTCAGCCCAAATCAGGGACAGTGATTTGATTCGTTGATTTGGATCACTGTCCCTGATTTGATTCAGCCAGATCTGAATCTAAAGATTCGATGCTGATTTGGAGAATCAGCGATTCGGACATAGACATAGCTTTAAAAGTTTTTTCTACATACCTTGAGATAGCAGGCGTGGCTCATGATGGCTGCAATGAGGGGGCGGATGAAGCATCCCACAGGAACGTGTGTGTGTGTGTGTGTGGGGGGGTGGCTTCCATGTGCTTGGCAGTGAACCTGGAAGTGGACCAGAAGTACTTCGGTCCACTTTGGGTCTGCCAGAGAGTGCACTGACCCCGGGGGGTGGAGTGCAAGAGGCCCCCTGTTTACTCCCCAGTGGACCCAGAAGTGGACTGGAAGTGCTTCTGGTCCACTTCCGGGTCTGCTGCTGAGTGTGCTGGGGAGCCCCCTGTGCTCCTGTGGGATACTCCATGCACCCCAGAGGTGAGAGCATCGCAGCACTCACGAGCCCCTGCTACCTAGAGGTATGTAGAAAAAACATTTAAAGCTGTCTCTGTGTCCAAATTACTGAATCTTTCTGAATCTCTCCGAATCGATTCGGAGGGCTCCGATTTGATTTGGGGAGATTAAAGGGTCCTTTGATTTGAGTCGGATTCGGAGATTTGGACACTGAATCAGGCTGAATCGAATCGGGGACCAAAGCTTCACACAGCCCTATTGCCTTGTACACTTCCATCCACCTTACTTTATTGAGTCGTTACCGTGAAGCTTTGGAACTAATCACATGAGCAGAATTTTGACTATCAGAGACACAGCATGATTAAATTAGAAGAATGCCAATACATTTATGAACATTGTCCAGAGATCCTCCAGACTGGGTAAGTTAAAACATCTTTGCCAGGCATAGAAGTTTTTAGTTGACAAAAGTGTTTGCATTATTGAAACCTTCTTTTGGGGGGAAAAAATAGTTTAAATATTTGCCAAAAATGTTTTCTGAAATTTTCCATTTACTGAAAACCTTGTTTTTCTTTTGGAAATGTTTATGTTTTTGTAAATGAAAAATTTTGAGAACTATAGAATTTTTTTTTCATGAGTTTTTATGGAAATCCAAAACGTAGGTAAAAATTGTTCAGGTAACGTTTCAGTTGGGTCAGTTTTGAGCCCTGAGATACAGGGATGACTTTGAAATGGCTTTGATGACTTTGACCATCTCTACCCAATACGTGAGGGATGCAACTTAGATAGGAGTGATTAGGGAAGTTTTCTGAGTGCCACTGGAAGGGTTTGCCAAAGAATCCTTTGTGACCTGATCCAAAGCCAAGGGAAGTCCATGGAAGGGCTCCCGTTGTGTCCTCTGGTTCTGGTGTGCTTTGGATGAGACCCTGGCAACCAGAAATGTTTCCTTGAAATTCAAGCCAAACAACCAATATTGCAAAATGAGCAAACGTACAAAATTGCTTCTGTAAATCCTGGCGCAGGGGTTTCAATGTGATGCTTGCTGTGCTGCGTGAGCTTGCATGTAGGCTAGTCTTGGTCTGAGGCTCAGTTGCAGCTCTTTTGAAAATGCCTCCCAAAGAACAACCGTGCAGTTTGCCAGCACACGGGGAACAGGCAGATAGAATTGTTATTCTGCCTAACAACTGGTGGACCACTTATTGCTTCATCACCCTAATTTGTATCCTACAGAAGAGGTGTCGCTATTGTACTTTGTTGCTGTGAAAAAGATGGTGTAAAGGACAGAGATGGAGAGAAGGGGAAGATCTGAATTAAGGTTGAAATGTCCAAGGCTTCTAACGCTGGTAGCATTTAAAATCTTGTGTCAGTCTTGAATACTGCCCCTAGTGCTTGCATAACTTTCTGCTACACAACCATGCTAAGCTGCATATTAATCATTATTATTTAAAATATGGCAGCACCCACAGAGAAGAATGCAAACCCTGGTACAGAGAGCACATAATTTAATCCCAACTTCCTATTGTTAAGATGAATTTCTTTCCCCTAGAATATGTCCCCCATATGGCTTCCCAGAGATTATTATATTTTGTGGCCAAATAACTAATAAAAAATAGATGTTCTCCCCCGCCCTGCACCCCCAAATACTGGAATAAGGTTTTGTTTATGTTGCATTGTTCAGTTGGACTAGCTAATATATTAAACATTTCCCTGAAGGATTGTTGTGGTCTTTAATTAACTTCTTTCCCATAGGCCTATAATATAGCATTGTACAATATTTGGTCAGTTGCTTAGCCTGCCCTTCTACTCACATGTCGGACTTATTGGTTCTCATTTCCTGGGGGAGCATTATGAGCACAGAGAGGAAGAATGCATCAAATGAAAAGTTAATTGTGTTTAAGCTGTGTGTGTGCACACGCCTGTGCGAGTGTGAGAGGGACAATGAGAAAACTCCATCCTATTATGCCTCTGTTGTGAGATAAGCTAAACACACAGGTTCGGTGGGCATCGCCCCAGGAGAACAGTGGAGAATTTGTTGGAGTTCCAAGAAAGAACAGTAGTATCACAACAAGAATATGTGCGTGGGTGCTTAGAAAAATACTGTCTACAGTCTGGTGGACCCCAAATCAAAAAGCAGGTAAAAACTTCTGCTAATCTGTGAGAAGTGTTTGATTTTAATTTTACAGTCCAGGCCATTATCTCCTGTATTTTTAAATGAGCAAATAGGAGGAATAGAATGGTAACCAAACAGCAGTTTTGTTTTTTCTTCGAAGTGTTGGGTAACAACTCCGATATTATTTTTGTCTGTTTGGGCACTGATTCTGCCAGATGCCAAGCCCTATCAACTCCCGGCATCTTCAAGGAGCACAGAGAGAACTCAGCATCTTATAGGATCAAATTCTTAATTGGGAAGAATGAAATCCTACCCCATCAACTCCAAAGACTGCCTCAACTGGGCCATCCAAGCTCTGCTTCTGCGCAGGCTGTGCTGGGGGGGTTCAGCACAAGGGTGCATTTGAGATGTGCTATTCTTGGCCAACACATTTGGAGTGGAGGTAGGTAGTTAGGCCAGGAAAGTCCAAGCTAGAGCATCTATTGCCGGTCCTGAATGCTTGTATTTTGGACTGAAGTCACTAAATACCACCTGTTATTGTGAGGGCTCCAGGACCTGGCCACATGGCTGACCCCTACAAGATCTGTTTACTTGGGCTTTGTGCAGGAGCACAAATTCCCAAATGAATAATAAATTGAGAAAAAGCAGCTGCTTCAATATTGTTTTCATTTAAGACATCCCTATTGGCTTACAGAGCATTTTCACAGGAAGGTCTCCAGTAGCTCAGTATCTGCAGCTCTTTATCCAGAGGGGGATCTATAATTTTCTATTCCAGTGTGACTAAAATTGCTGAGTGACACTCTGTAGGTCTAGTTTGCTGCCTGACTTGTGGGAATCTTCCTTGTTTCAGTCCAGCTGAGTTGGTAGCCCAGATTTCTGCTGCTTTGCTCTTCCAGTTTAAATGAACCCAAACCCTATGAACCTTAATCAAGGTAACCGTCTACCTGTGCATTGTGGTACACTGAATAACTGTCATAGGATACTACTTGTGTTGGGCAGTACTGTCCTACAGAGGAGTTAATTCATTTACTCCAGTCCAATAACGCTGCACATGTAGACGGTGACACTTTACTATGGAGCTAATCAGTCGACTCTGTAGTAAAGTGCACATGTAGATGCCCCCAAGGTGGAAACTGGAGTAAGGTATCTGGGTGATTTCCATGGCTTCTACCTAAAAGACCCAAACTCTTCCTTGCAGCTGGACTTCAAACCAGCTTCCTTCCAAGCTCAGCCCAAACTTGCTGGCAGTCAGTCTGGTTTGAGTTTCAGGCTTGTCACCGAAAAAAAAAAAAAAAAAAAAAAAAAAGTGAACGTTGTCCAGGTTTATCACAGAAACTTAACCCAGCTTTATTCAGCTTCAGCACTAAATAGACCAGATGTGAAGAGAGGCTGAGCATCTTCAGTTCCTGTTAGCACAGGGACCAAAGGGAGAAGTGAACATGCTGCCCACAAATAGCAATTAAAATTCATTTTTAAAAATTCAGTTTGAAAATTGCCGGCTCTAGAGATGCTGTAAAATGACTTAGACTGGCCTTTCTAAGTTACAACAGCTCAGGAGCAGGCATTGTGTGTGTTTAAATAAAAATAATTAACTGCTCTGCTGGGACATAATGTGCCAGGACCACCTGGTGGAATACATCCTCATTATTCTTCTGTTGTTATTTGCACTGCTGTGGCCTCCAGAGGGTCAATCAAAGATCAAGGCTTTGTTGTGCTGCTCACACATTTAATAAAGAAGACAGGACTTGCCCCACAAGCTTAGGCCCCGATTTTGTAAAGACTCCACCCACATGTTTAACTTGTCTGCTTACAAAATCAAATCACACACGTGTGAGAGTTGGTGGGATTGGGGAGTATCTGTAGCCCAGGAAAGCCACCTCTGTGGGGGTCAGTGATGATACTGCTCATGCACCACTGGACAGATTATTTTCAAGGTACCTACGAAACCTTATGTTCATTTGTTAACAAGTGCACAGAGGCATCCTCTTACATTTTCAGGTGGTGAGGCCTGCCCCACGCTCCCTTCACATTTAATCATGGCAGTCACCTTGCATTTTGTTAGCACTATAGCAGAACAGCCTGTGCCTGACATAGTGTAACGCCATCAAAACCACGCTACCTCGGGCACCCTGACTGACAATATGCTCGGAAAGGGAAATAAATGTGTTCTTTGAAACAGCTTGGTAGTGCCAATAGATTTTTTTTATATGCCTGTTTATCTTTCTTTAAATTATTGACTGTGGGCTCCCCCCACACATACGCCTGCCTGATTTCAATTTCTAGTGTGCATAAATGCAACAAAAGATTCAAATTCTATTAAAGTTTCCCGGGAGGGAACCCCACATTCTGGCCCTCGCTGTCTCTTTCAATACTGCTTGTGCATTTTATCCAATAACTTTCACAGAGAGGCAGAACACGAGGCTCCCTTGCTTCCAGGGAAATGCCCACCTTGCTGGGCTAACGAGTCAGAGTCAGGCTCCTTCTTGCATGCTAGTCTGTGCCCTCCAAGAACAGTGATTATATCTGAGACTGAATAAAAACACCTGGCAGGCTGAACAATGGGTGTACCAACATCTAGGTAGCTCTTTGAAGCCATGTGTACGCTTTAGGGACCAGGCAAATACCCAAGGCAGGCTTGGGCAGACTCACTAGGGCTGTGCGAAGCTTCGGATGGTGATTTGATTCGGAGGAGATTTGGCCTGATTCAGTGGCTGAATCTCTGAATCCGAATTGAATCGGGGGACCAATTCAAAGGTCCAAATCAATTCTGAGGGTTCAGAGAGCTTTGAATCGATTTGGAGAGCTTCGATGATTTGGGCAGTCCGTGGTGGCTACAGCAGGGAGCTGCAGCCGACTCTGAGTTGGTAAGTACTAGGGGCAGGGGAGGGGACCAGGGGGGCCCCCTCCCTCCTCCCCCCTCCCCGTCCCCCCACCCCCCCCATGGCTGCCCTGCCTGCCCCAGCTCCCGGTGCTTTAAAGAAAAGCCCCTACTCACTGGGCGCTGCCGGGTGGGAGGCGATCCCTCCTGCCCCACACTGCCCCACACTGCATGGGGGGCTCTGCATGAGCCCCCCAACGCCCCCCGCTGCCCCCCCAGCCCCCCACCATGACTGCCCTGCCTGGGCCAGCTCCACCCTTTAAGAAAATAAACCCACAGAGAAAAGCCCCAGGACTCATGGCTCCAGCAGCGGCCCTGGGGCTTTGGGGGCTCGTACAGAATCCCCCATGTGGCATGGGGCAGCGGGGATTGCCCCCCACCAGCAGGAACAGTGAGTCCAGGGGGTTTTCTCTTTTTGTAAAGGGCTGGAGCTGCGGTGGGCAGGGCAGCCTTCTCATGGAGAGCCCCACATGCAGTGGGGGGCAGTGGGGATCACGCCCCTGCCCAGCAGCTCTCACTGAGTTGGGACTGTTTTTCCCCCCAAGTGCCAGGAGCTGGGGCAGGCGGAGCAGCCATTGCCTGGTTGGGGGGGACAGGCCTGGCTGATTCAGAGATTCAACAGCAGCCGACTCTCCGAACCAGATCCATCTGAATTGATTCAGGACAGTGGTTCAAATCACCAAATCGAATCATTTTACCCTGAACTGACCGAATCTGAAGTGAATACTAGCCACTTCACACAGGCCTATTATCTACCCTAGGCTGAAGCACATGAGGCAGTAGCTTCACTGCAGTCAGTGCCTGAGTTAGCTAGGGGAAAACTAGTGTGGAAATGTCTGCACACGCGGCAGTCACAGTTCCTGATTGCAGTACAGGTGTTCCCAATACGGCAGGTGCTCAGAGCATACAAATTATTTTGACCAGGTCAGTAAATCAGCAGGATTCCCTCTCTCACAAGTAAAACCCTCTGCAGTGTATTAACCCAGACTAACAGAGTGTCATGTCTTGCTCTATAGGCCCTCTCTGTTTTCCCTAGCCCTAGTTGGAGGGTCTTCATTTATAAAAAAAAGCTGGTCCTCTGTTTTGGATTTTCTACAAAAGCCCAACAGAGCTTCTAATGCAGAGTGGAGCAGGTAAGGTTGAATCAAGAGAAGCCTAGCACATTGAATAGGAGAGAGACTGGGGCAGTGTTTGTTTTCTTTTCCTCTTCCACTGCCAACTCCAGCTACAAACGGACCCAGAGGGGGAAACGGGAACAAACAAACTTTGTCTCCCTTGAGATTTCCTGGGGCAAAGGAAGATCAGGTTATTGCGGCACACAGAGTGGCATGAAAGACACTGTGGTTTGCAAAAGAGGCTATTTTGTCTTTATCCTGCTACATACAAGCATTTCTTTTGTGTGGGGGATGGTCCTAGGTTCTGCTCATTAGGTAGGGATATTTTCAATTCCTCTTTTAGATGACAAGTCTGACTAGATCCATCTTTTCCTATCCCTGCCCTGCTCTGCCCCGTGTCACCTTCCCTCCCCAACAAAAGAAATTAATTATATTCCCATTTGGTTGAATTGTAAAACTCTGTGGACTGCATTTTCTCCAATTGCTATTCATTTCATTAAACTTCTCAAGACTTCATGCTCTTCTGCTGACATATAATAATAAAACGCATCGTTTCGAGCTCATGTTTTAAGGCTTTTTGAGACTAAAACTAAATCATTTTTATTAAAAATAGTCAGGCTTCCAAAGCGAATTTCAGTTTAAAGGGCTCTATAAATATGTTGTGATCAATATATATATAATTGAAGGGTAGGTGTGAATAGAAACTGATAAATGCTCTTTTTCAATGTACGATTGGTTATGTTAGAAATCAATAATGTAGCTTTTCGCACCCCATTAGTAAATGGTAGTAGAGACTGCGCCTGACCATTCTTTTATCTGTACGCTCTGAGACAAAACTTGAGGTTTTTATACCCAGTTTTTATTCAAGCAACTCCTGTGTCCAGGGTTTGTCAGAGAACAGGCATGATCACTTGCTCTGTTGTTTTTGACTCCATGAAATGATTTAGACCTTTGAAGGTGTTTTCTTATGTGTAAAAAAAAAAAAAAAAAAAAAAAAAAAAAAAAAAAGGATGACTTGGTTACAGTCATATTTACAATATGCATTTATGATATCTGCAGTTAAATTCAGTACTTAACTACTTTTCAGCAAAGGAGAATCAGTCAGGGAGATGGGTGCAGGCTGGCTGGTGTGCTAATGATACCTAGCTCTGCCTCTCTTTGGAAAGACTCACTATAGGTTATCCCTTGGCCATTGGATGGTCTAGGTATATTGTTGGTTGGGTGAATAGAGGAACTTCTTTCTATTCCAATGGTATAGGCCAGGGGTATCAAACTTTTCTGGCCTCATGGGCTGGATTGGTGCCCATGGTGCTTACTCTAGCTGGTCTGGGACCTGGTGGGAAGAGGCCTCACATCCCAAGTGCTTGGTTGTTGTTGCAGGAACAAGCTGTGGTGTTCATGGGCCTCCAGCATTGCTGCCTCTTACCCGGGTGCTTGGCAGCTTCTTCCTGTGGCTGCAGCCACGTGCCTGGGGGAGCTCTGCAGTGCTGGAGCCCCAGCATCCCTGTGGCTTGTTCCCCTGGTAGCAACCAAGTGGCCAGGCGAGTACCGTGGTGCTAGAGCTTGAATAGCATCATGAGAAGAAGCCCAGCATCATGGGAGTTTGGCTGCCGCAGCAGGAACAAGCTCAGGCACTTGCTTGTGGTTGCGTGAAGCTCCCCCGTCACAGCCAGCATCTGGGCCCAATGTACCGGTTCTGCAGACTGGATCCAGCCTGAGGGCTGTATGTTTTATGTCCATGATACGGGCTATCAGTGCAAGCAAGGACCATCACAAACGAGGCAAGGCACTGAACTATGAATAGGGCCTTTCAGGTTTTACAGTTTGCTGACCAGAAACCACTGTAAAGCAGGGCTTCCTCCCACCCCTGCCGAAAAGGAAGCATGCTACATCCTTTTGGAGCCATGCACTACCAAGCCATCTAGAAACCATTTGGAATTAGTCTTGAGTGTGCTGTAGTGTGCTAGCCAATCTTAGTGTTAAGCTTCTTGTGACAAACAGGTGTGAAATGAGAAAGGAACTGGTGGTGGCCGGGGGATGCGTATACCGCCGGGGAGAGGGTGGAGAAAAAACACCCCCCCCCCCCCCCAAAAAAAAAAAAAAAAGTTGGGTATCTTTTTCAAAGGATTGGAATAAAATAGTTAAAACAGTTCTATGGGCATTGGAGGAATCCTGTAGGATGCTGTGGCATTAAAAATCCATATAGCTGCAAGCTACCATTTATTAAAGCCTGTACCAAATTTCTCCTTGCCCTTTCAGAGTACAAAAGCCAGAGTAGCACAGCACATCGTTGCTTGGGCTTTTACTAGGGCAACTCCCTTTTCACCAAGGTGGTTTTATTAACTGATTTTTAACACTTACTTTGGAGAGTTTGTCTTTGGCCACCCTTACAGGCTCAGTGGAGATTAATTATTTAATATTTTTCCTCCCCTGTTGAAGACCGATAGCCCTCAGTGAGAGAAATACATGGCATTGTAGCATCCTCCAAAGACTAAGTGTCAGTTCTATGAAGATCCATTACAAGATGAAGATGCACGCTGTGCCGCAAATGGCACTCGAATCTACCGCTGCACATGTGCCTGTCTGCAGCTCAAATTCCCTCGGGGTGCTGGCAGTTGGGTTTCTACTGTCCTGTTGCAGTTTGCTCCATCTGTCACGGCTGCTTCAGTGACTATTGTATGATACATCTGAGATGATGAGGGCCACGGAATCCACTTCGCCAGATTTAGGATTTGCTCCAAACTTTTGGCTATTAATCATAAAACTCACCTGGAAATCTGAAGCTCTTGATTTAAGGATCAAAACTTGTAAAATTTCTTGTACCTGCTTAACTCATTGTACAGTTAACTGATTTCACTTAGGACAATTCATAGTAGGTCAAGTTCATTTTTTTTTTTCTTCAGAGTCAGGGCCTGAAAAATTTTAAATATTTGTAGTTTGTATGTTCGCTGGCTCTGGCCAACAAATTTAAGCTCTTTAATGGTTTTGTTTTCATTTTTGTTTGCTTTTAATTTATTTTCTGGTAGACATCAGGTAACAGGGCAAGAATTACTTTTAAACAAATAACTTTATAGTACTGATTTCCATGTAATTAGATGTTGGCACGAGTTTATTAAATTTATTAAATTTCCTCTGCAAAAAAACAGTGGTTTAAATGAAAGGAAAAATGTTCCAAAGGGTTATACAATCCAAGCATGAAAAAAGCCCTATAGCTTTTATGAGATGTAAATCAGCGCCAGCGTCTCCCATTCTTAAAAAAAAAAAAAAAAAAAAAGTAATAATAATAAAGGAGGGTTGCAGTTTTGCTGATGGATTGTGGGGCTAGATTTTCAAGTGCTTGGCATCTCTCACTACAACTCTTATGCACTCAATTCTTTGGAAATAGGGTCTCTTATATACTTGTACCTAATAGTGAAGCCCCGTTCTCCCTAAAAAATTGTGAATATTGGGTTGCTTTGAAACATCTTTCCCTTGTGAACTTTTCCCTTTTGCCTTCAGTATGCATACACCTGCCTGTCCTTCCATGACTATTGTTACATCCTGTCTAAAAGAAAGAGTCTGCAAGCCTGATAAGATGCCAGGTGTGATGCCTTAGACTTCCTCAAAGAAACACGAATCCCCTGGGCACCGAGAGTTCAGGGATGAAAGTGGGACGGGTGGAAGGGAGGGTCTGCTGTAATGACTTTTGATAACTTTACAAGAAAAGGATAGCATGCCTTGCTCTGAGTCTGCCAGACAGAAACAATCATGCCTAGTGTAGGCATTGACACAACCTCAGGATGAATAATTAAACTGTAGCAACCCCACCATAGAAGATGAACAACCAATCTGTTAGGAGGAGTGAAGGCTCTCTTTGTTGAAATGCTGGAAAGTGTCAGGGAAGCTACATATCAAAGTCTTTGTCAGGCAAGCACAAAGGGGTGCAATGGAGAATGGAAACAGGTTTATATAGACGTGTCAAAATGGATACGGTTATATATACAGTCATTGTTCAGCCACTGGAGAGAAGGGCTGACAAGCCAGAGAAATCTTTTGCCATCATAAAGCCCAGGGTGTCTTTATGTTATTGTTGTGTCTTTCCCTTTGGGACATGGGGCATTACTCACAATTACCTTCTATGCCAACAAATAGTCAGTGGGCATATTATCTGCCTGTTGGAAGATGACAGATCCCTTATGGTCAGCTGGGGGTGTATAAATAGAAAAGAAGATGGGATGCTTCCTATATATAATAGTAAAGTTTTCCCAGAAGCTGTCTCAGTGGCAGGGTACCAGGGCTGAGATGAAGCTGAATCTCACCTTTTGGATATAGATGAAATTGAGTAATTTAATAGGAAAATTAGCATTTGAAAATTCTGTTGTTTTTATTTCCCTACCTGCATAGTCGTCACTAGTCCATTAAAGAGAGAATTTGGACAGAGCTGGCCTTTACCTGAGAGAGAACTTTATTAAAGCTGGCTAAATGGATGGCTGAATGCAGTGCAAACTAACTGGTTGGTTATGTCCCATAGGACACCTTCTCTGTGGCTTTTGTTGGTTCTTTTTGCAGGGAGATTGCAATGTAAGTCAATGAGCATATTTGTTGCATTCAGCGTCTTGCCACAATGATCACTAATCTCAATCACCCTCCCCTCTCATCATTGATATATACTACAGAACTTCTTTCTGCTCAGCCATTGAATGCAATTCACCTGCATTATTTCTACTTTGTTTGGGATAGGACTTGAACACATTGTGTAAAGTGAATTAAAGGCTGAACCTTGGGCTCACTTGAAGTCAATGGACAACCTCCTGTTGACTTGAACATTTTATGTTTCTCTGTCTAGATTACTGCTCTGTTTTATGTATATTTTTCTTGCCTTCTTACAAAGTATTTCCTATAACTCCCATTTATTTTCCAAATTAATGGAAATGTTCCCACTCGTCTTTTATGTGAGTGTGTTGTGCGTGCGTGCATGCATGTGTGCAACTTAGAATTCTGGGCTCATAAAGAAACTTTAAAGCTAGAGACCAAAGAGCTGTAATTCTTGTTGTTCAATTTATTTAATGGTACCCGGAAGACAGACAATATTACTTTTGTGTTATAAAGGCTCGTTAATGTTTGCCTAGTAGAAATTTTCCGTCCAATAGTTTATAAAGTACCATGTTCCACTCATAAGTATCACTGAATGCACTTGACTTTTATTTTGGCCACATACGCCAGAAGATTTTTTTGTTTCCACTTCCAGTTCCTTCTTCAGCAAAGTAGATCCTATCAGTAGATTATTGACTTGGCATTACTTAAATTTGACTATTTTGAATGGGCTGTTTTTCTCTTAAGTAGAAGGTCTCACGAACCCAAGCCAGAGGCTTTCTTCTCTGTCACTGCCACCAACAAACCATAGCTCCAGGGCCACCTCAACCCCTCTCCAAGTTCTTGGTATAGATAGACAATAAGTAGCACATAAATGTAGCTGTTCCGACAGTACCACCTTTCATCAGTCTTTTGGACTTTTCCTCAGTCCTTCCCTTCACTTACCAATTTAAAAGATCAATTCTCCCTAGTAGCGACTGGGGCTGACTATATCCAACCTTTGGGCAGGCAGATGGGCAGGCAGCTTCCATGCAGTTCCCTAATGAGCGGCTGGCACGAGCTAAAGACTTTGTGCAAATCATCCTGATGCAGAATCTCCCTAGAGATGAATAACGCCTGTTCCACAAGGTCATGTGGTACTTGTTCAAAGATGCTTTTTCAAAGTGGCATTCTAGCCCACCAGATCAGAACAGATTCCTAGTATCTGGTAGCTTAACATTTTGCAGTCTACGCTGTGAAAACTCATTGCTTTGCATTACTAAATGACATTATCTGGCTAAGAATCTCTCAAAGAGCTTTCACTGTGCTAGGTCAGAAGCTTCCAAACTTTTTCTTATTGCGTACCCCCTCCCAGCTTTACCAGCTGCTTGCATACCCCTATCAGCATATGTTTAATATTTTAACCCCTCAAATGCCAATCATTATTATAATGAAAATTAAATCTGCCGTTACACAATTTCTCCTGTGTATTTCTCCTGTTTTTCTCCCCCCCCCCCCCCCAGATGTCTTAAGTACCCTTAGGGGTATGCATACCACGGTTTGGGAACCCCTGTGCTAGGTTACCCAATATTGCTTGGTGCAATATTGCCACAGGGGGATAATGCTGGAGCAGACTTCCCAAGCCATCTAGACCCCTGTGTGGTATAATTGCATGATAAACCATACTCTATTAGGCACTTGGGGTAAGGCTGATGCAGGGGAATAATGATCAAATGAAATCCATACTTCCCAAATGTAGGATGAACATTTGTGCGGGGGGGGGGTCTTCCAAATAACCTAGATCTGAATCCAAAATGGCAAATGGTTCTTTCTTTACAAAGGTGTAGGTGAACCCTGCAGATGTTAAAGGGTTAAAAAAAAATCTGCAATGCTGGCTCATCTTCAGGTACAATGGACAATTCTGTTGGCTTTCAGTGGCATTGCACTTGGCCTCAGATGTCAGACGTCATCCAGGACAAAGGGGTTACTTATAAGTGCTAATTGGGGGTGGTGCATTGGTTACTAAGTGGGAAA
>NW_005841910.1:2169222-2172291 GCF_000455745.1 Alligator sinensis | reverse complement strand
TCAGCAGGAGGAAGGAATTCTTCTTTTTTCTTTTTTAAATAAAAGTGGGTCCAGGCTTTAACTGGTATTTAAGGCTGTGACACAACTATTTTAAGCACATGCTGACCCCTTCAATAGGAGTAAGGACACACTCCAAGCTTTCTTGATACTTAAGTGTTTCATTGGATAGGAATGAACTTGAGTATGTGCCAAAGTGCCAACTTTAGGGAACCATGTTTAAATTAAAAAGGAGGCTCAGTGACTTCTTCTAGTTTAATTACCAGAATCTTATTCAGCCAGTGTTTGCATGATGTCTCCTACAGTGACTTTTGCCTTTAGGTGTTTCCTACAGCATGATAGATTGCTATCTCTTCTATTTTGGATGCATTCTGGTATTAAAATTGTTTATAGAGCCATAAATCTATGTGGTACTTCGCAGTCCTGAAGTACGATACAGCTATTGTCCTAAAAATCTCATCGGAACCTATTACACCTCAAGCTTTTGCATGTCAAGGAGAAAAAGAAACTAATAAAACCAGATTGTTTTAACAATTGGTTGAGGAGAATGCAGATTTGTAGGGACATTAAACTATATAAAAAAAATTAATAAGGCTGGCAGCTGTAAGCATGAGTGAACCGAATTGAGTGCTTGATGTTTTCACTTATTTAATCACATAATCACCACCATTTGGATTGTGAATTAGCAGAGCAAATAATATGCTGCATCCAGTGGGATCCATAATAAGGCAAAATGCACCACAAAATACACATTTAAATTCTTTTAACTATTAAGAAACTGTGGACCATAGAACAGATTATTTTTGCTGTTTAGCTGGCAGGCGTAGTAAAACCAGTGCTCCAAGATGATAGAGGTCGGCCCACTGTGTATCGCTGGGCAGGTCTTACGAGCTTCTGCTAACACTTGTGTACAACCCAGTTAAGAGGAAAGGGGACTAGAAGCAGAGGTTAGTTCATCTTGAAACATGCAATCAAATAATAACTAAATACAAATAATGACTAACAAGGGGGGAAAGAAGATGGGTTTTAAGTTCATATTGAGGCAATCCTCAATGGACACAGAGAAGCAGGAACAAAGACATCTACACTGAGAAATGTTTCTCATTACATTACTCTGCCAAGCACTGCATGTATCAGCATGGGAACAGGCTACCTAGAGAAGTTGTGGGATCCCCATCCTTGGAAGCTTTCAAAAGCAGGTTAGACAGACACGTGGTTGAGATGGCTTAGACAGGGGTGATCATGGCTTGGGCAGGGGGCTGGACTGGATGACCTTTTGAGGTCCCTTCCAGCCCTACCCTCCTATGATCCTATGCAATGGCAGCTCTGTAGCCAACAAGCAATGATCTTCCGCTTGCCAGTCACTCTCTTCCATTACACTTGCTACTTTCTGGCCTCTCCTTTTTTTTCCATCCTGAGGGTGAATCCTTTCCCAAGGTTAAATAAAAGGCAGGGACAACATGTGTTAGGAGTACCTTATTCAGCCAGAATGTTAAAATGTCTGAATATGCTAACGGAGAAAGGAAAACCATCCTTAAGCAGAAACCTCCAGGTTAAGGGGTGGAGACTCTATGTTAAGAATGGGCACCGAGATGTGATTTTTTTAGCTTACATTTAATTCTGGCTCTGATAAGCTCCCCAGAACGGGTGGGTATTGAGTGACAGGAGTGTACCCAAACTCATAAGGAAATGTGTATTCAGTCAAGGGTAAGCAATGTATATGAGGAATATGGAGAGCAGCAATATTTGCTCCGTGTTGGTTTGTGTGGCACTCGCATATAGGTTCAGTGAGGCTTATTTTCTGCTGCCAGCAGTGCCTGATGAGAGCATAATTGCACATGAAGAGTCAGCTGTAGGGTATTCCTCCTACATGCGTTCATGATAACAACAGCTCTTGCTGCCATTATTTAATGCTGGGGAAACGTTCACTCTCCAAGAGATTTCTTATTAGCACGTTTTACTTAATTTGCTCTTTGTTGCCAATTTGCTGTAGTGCAATTACTCGTGCAAATTGTAGCTTGAAATTTACTAAAAGCATTTAGCACCATGAAGATCTCGCTGTTAAATGCTCGTGCAATTAGCAAAAAATCATAATCCCAAAGATGAGGCATCCTCTAACCTGGAATGATAGGAAATTTAATTGCAAACAGTGTCTGCTGGCTTGAACTTTTCCCCTTTTCTCTTCTGATCATGTCTAAATCCAGTGTGGGTGTGTGTGTGCATGTATAAATATAAATTTTAATGACCTAAGCAAGAACTTCTGAGAGAAACATCTTTGTTTTTTAGGGATATTCAAAACTGGAGACAGGCTCCAGATCCACACACTGGGAATGGTGAAAGTCTCATTGACCTTCAGGGAGACTTTGACTCCTAAATTGCTTCAATCACTTTTGAAAATGGGACTTAGTCCTCAGTTACTTGGGTGATATTTAAAGATTCCCTTATTACTTTTATCATGGCCCAACACCTTAAACCCTAATTGTGACTATCCTGGACACTGGGGTGCTGGAATCTGGACTTCAGTATTTTTATTATGTAGTTGTCTTCTTCTGCTGCACTTTACACAGTACATCTGGCCGGGATTAGAAAATAAAGGTAGCATGATATTGTACAAAGGGCTTAAGACAAGTCAGATGTCCAGTTCCCCTAGGGCAGGAGCGGGCAATTACTTTGGGCACCGCTCAGTAAGCACCGCTTACTGAGTTTTAGCAAGCCATTGAGGGCTGCATGACAGGCAGCCCAGGGCAGATAACTATTAACTTTCTAAATTTTTTAGGGGCCCTGCGGGCCAGATAGAATAGCCTGGTGGGCTGCATTTTGTCCACCCCTGCCCTTGGGATTCAATGAAAGTTGAGTATCAAACTTGTTGATGCTTTACCATATCTAGTCACCCTTAATGCTTCAGCCCCCAGTAGATCTTACCTTTTTTATGGGGTAACTATGAGTTATGCCAGATGTTTAGGCAAGCTGTCCTGCAATAGAAATGGTGAACCCAAAACAAGTGTACACATCTGCCTCAGAGCATTTCCTAATTAAATCAGCAACTTTCTGATGCAGAAGTATCCCAGGACA
>NW_005841910.1:2152431-2169212 GCF_000455745.1 Alligator sinensis | reverse complement strand
GAAGGGGGGGGGGGGGGCAGGAATCTGGACTCAGGAGTTGCTCCCCAGCTCTGGGCTGCCCATGTGCCCTTTAAACTTGCTGGTGTGTGGGGAGCCCCGTATCAGAGCCCAGCTCTCCCAGGCTGAGTACTTGCGTACCCATTTAAAGTTCCCAGAGCACAGGGAGCTTCCCCATGGTGCTGGGATCCTCGAGTTCTGGCAGATGTGCAATGGTATATCAGGATATTTGGGATCAGGGATAAAATTCCTCAGGTCCCATCATGCAATTAATTTAATATCTGGTGGGAAATGTGAAGCATGTGGTTCTGCTCATTGTATTATCTAGAGAAAATAAATTCTCTCTAGACAGTCCTGGATCTGCACGTAGATCCATAAATCCTCACAGTTTTGACCTGGACTCATCGCAGCAGCTACTGAGTGGGAAAACAAGGATGCAACTGTCCGCTACATATCCCCCTGGAAGTCACTATTAGGGATGGGTGGGTTAGTGAAGGAGGTTGACTATATAGATGCTTGTTTAACAAAGTACTTAAGGGAAAAGAAATTAGGACTGAAGAATTGAGTAGTCTGCTTGGAAATGCCTCATCTAACCTAAACTTTGACAAGACAAATTAAAAAAATGAGTGAGGTTTTTTTGGATCAGTTCACATTTCAAAACACATGGAGCCACCCTAAAGGGATTCAAATTCAAGCAATCACAATGCAGGTCGGGAATCAGACTTTCCCACTGATCTTTGGTGGCATGCTGGTTTTGCTAAGCTATGGCTTGGGCAGCTCTGGTTTGTGTGTGCACATGCAGGAGAACTCTCCTCGTCTTGCTCGGCTGTGACTGAACGGCGTGTGACATTTCGGTCAGGGATTAGCTAACATGTTTTATTTGGCAAGAGTGGAATTACGTGATTGATTATGTGATGTGAAGTCTGCATGACACAGCTCCCCAAAGAGGTCAGAAGTATTTAAGAGAACAGGGATCAATAAGTATACATTGCATATGTAGGAATAATAGTAGCAGGCTAATAATGATGAGTTCAGAGAGTGTTTTTATATAAGTGATATAAAACCCCTTGCCTCTTGTGCAAGCTCTGAGCCATCAGAGCTGCAATGACAGCACTACTACCACAGTGTTAGACACCTTTTTCAAAAAAAGGAACTTCATGAAGCTTGAGGGGAAATGAAGCACGTTTGGTCCATAAACCATCGGGGCTGAGCAGCTAGCCAATCTTCTAACAGGTGTCTGGAGGAAGATGGTAGAAAGGATCAACCCTGGCACCATCTTTCCACAACTACCAACACAATGGCAGCCCCACAGAATGATAAAAAATGAGCGTTGAAGGGACCTCCGGAGGTCACATCTAGTCCAACCCCCTGCTCCAAGCAGGACCAGCCCCAACTACATTGTGCCAGCCAGGGCTTTGTCGAGCTAGGCTTTAAAAAGTCCAAGGATGGAGCTTCCACCACCTCTCTAGATAACCTATCCCAGTGCTTCACCATCCTCCTAGTGAGAGAGTTTTTCCTAATATCCAACCTAAACTTCCCTTGCTGCAACTTGAGACCATTGGTTCTTCTTTTATCATCTTAGATACTTACCCAGGCCTTCCCTTAGGATACAAGGCAGTGCTTTCTGCAGCTTTTCACGTTCTCTGGAGCAGCTTGGTAACTGCAACAGTGGAGAGAGAATGATTTCTATTGCACAGAAAAGAATTCTTTTGCACTGAAAAGATTACCTTTATGGTAGTGGTATCATGTGAATCATGGGTTTCCTTACAAACGTTGTATTGCGGGGTATAGGCGGCATGTAGAGCTATAGTCAGAGGATACAGCTATGCCCAAGGTTGCTCCAGAAATGTGCTGTTCCACAGAGGTGTCCAATGGCTGCAGAGGAGTCCGGGGAGAAGAAAACAGGTAGCAAGGAACTGACTTGGTTTCACAATAAATAAGGCAAAAGGGTAAATCAGACACTTGGGTTCCCAGAAAAGCAAGAAGACATTTGTCAATCCGTCAGGATTTCCCAGGAGGAGAATGGGAACATCCATACACTGTGCACTTACAGTGGGGTAGCCATGGCAGACGGGAAAGGGAGGTCAAGGTTTTTGCAGCTCTTGTGTTTTTTGTGTTATATTACCATTTTTTTCCAAGTTATTTACCACTTTTGCTTGGTGCCCTGCTAAAGGTGCTGCCAAACAGAGAGATTAGAGTTATTTAGATGAGAGTCACCGCGGCATTTGGAAAGGTAGTGTGCAGACTGGATCTTGGTGAGCCATGTCTTATAATGTCATCAGTAGGTACTTAGCTAGGGTGGGTGTCTTACTGCCTGTACAACTCTGTTCACTGTCATGGATGGAAATCGGACTTCTCTGAATCAAACAAAAAGTGCTCATTCAAACTTGTCTCTTTGGTACTCATCCTCTGTTAGCTGTGGCTTTCTCTTGTACTCTAGTACACAGTTGATTTTTTTTTTTTTAATTTTAATATTCTTTTAAAGGTATAGAATTGATATTTCTGGAAATGCTAAAAAAACAAAACAACTTAATCTAAAACTCTTTTGTGGGTATTTGGAGATATGAACATTATCCTGTTTGCATTTCCATTCTGATAATCTGCTTTGTTGTCCTGTCCATGAATTTATCTCTCCCCATCCCTTTGCTGCTTGGCAGCCTCTATGGCCTGCTAGTTTTGGCCACAGCAGCCGGATGTGTGTGGCCTCTGCTATTAAAGTTGCTTCATTGCTTGATATGGGGATTTTAAAAAGAGAAATTGGGATTTGAACTGCAGTATTCTTAGCGCAGGTCATGTGGATGATCTATCCCCTCTCTGCTTCATGGGAAATAATGTAGGGAGATTTTGACAGCATACATCATTCACTGATTTTTTAATTTTTTTTTTTAAAGCCAGAAAACACCATCACTGTGATCATCCAGTCAGGCCTCCTGCATAATAAAGGTCAGAGAACCTCTTGCAGTAAAGCCTGCGTGAAGCCTGGCAATATCATAACTTGTAGGAAGACATCCTGTCTTGTTTAAACATTGTGAGTGATAGATGTTTAAACATTGTGACTTGTGCTAGTGATAAAGGACCTACTAAATCCTTAGGAACATTTCCTCAATGCTTCTCACTCTGAAAAACTTGTGATGCCGACTTCTATCAAAACTTTTGATAAAGATGACACCAAAGCTTGGCCCCTTTCAAGACACTGGTGACATCACTGACATAGTGCCGATGTAATTTTAGAAACAAGTGTACTGCACGGTGACAAGAGAGACGCTTTACTTACGTTCATTAATATCAGTGTTTGGTCCTATAAATTGAGTGCCAACATTAAGGCATGGCAGGAAACCGCTTACTAAGAAATGAAACCTTGTGTTGAGTTCAAAGTGGCTTTTAAAAAGGCAGGCAGGGAATGACTGCAGGGAGCTCAGTGGGATCCAAAATTTCTAATTTGGCTTCCTCAAAGGCTGAAGGTAACTTGGGGCATTGCTGGTTGGTGGGTGGTTTGTTCTGCTTGAACCATCTCGATGATTGATTGCACTTCACTCTTAGGACGATGACCCAGCCCCATACTGTAGCATTTTGCCTTACAGCAGAATACTTCTTTGGTGTGGAAAGGACTGTTGGAGAGATGGAGGCTTGCTACTACTATCAACAAGTTGGCAAGTCTGCACTTCTCAAAGTCCAACAATCAGCTTTCCAGTCTGTACAGGTTCTTATAATACCTCTCATACTGCATGAAACAACTTGACCATCGTATCTTTCCTACACAATTAATTTTTACCTTCTCCTCTCCCCTGGAACAAACTATATTTTAATACGCAGGACTTTTGCGATGCATACGCTCCTCTGCATTTGCATTGGAGCAGGCAGGCTGCAAGAAATGCACCTTGCAAGTTGAAGCAAAAGTTGCAGCGTTTTATGATGACTGTGACTTCCTTTGGGAATCTGTTCCACCATGATTTTGTGGAGCAAATTTAGATTGCAATTGTTGGCTTTTGGGAGGCTGGGTTAGGCAATGCATAATGTTACATTCCTAATGAGCTTGGAAATCTATCAAAAATCCATTTTTGCCTCATAACATAGGATACATGGCACTTTCTTCTCAGTTTATGCTGGCATATTTCTGACATGCACTGCTCATGTAGATCAAAAAGTGAAGTGAGGATAACTAACTAGTGAAGCAACTAACCAGGTTATCAAGTAGATCAGGGCTGAATGCCTTCTTCTACTTCAGCTAGAAGTTACAGGCTTTATCCAGTGATTCCTGTAGCAAATTATCTGGCCTGTGTGATATAGGAGGTCAGAATATATGATCATAGTTGTCCCATCTGGACTTTGAATCTATGAATATGATATTTTAATATTGCTTTAAATATATAAAATGTATATAGATTTAACACTCTGAATTTAAATACAAAGCAATAAACATTTGACTCCTGTGCATATATATCTCGTATGCAGTGATATATATTTTTACATGTCTGATACATTTTCTTTCTGACTATACTATATGAAATGCATGTGGACAATATATTTAAAAAAACTACAGAAAATACATCATTTCTGGATGGGAAATTGCAGAAGGATTTTCCTTTGTCTGTCCTGGATAATATATAGCCTAGCCATTCAACTGACAGATGAACTTCAAGGGAGCAGGGTTTGTTGAATAAGTTGAAAATCAAAGCGCAATGCTCCCACCACTATGATCCATGAGTGTTAAATCTTAGGGTTTAATTACGCTGAGTTGGAAAATGCACACACACCAAGAAATCAAATGAGGTTGGTAAAGTATTATTGCCCATCGATACCTAATGAGTGGCAATCTCTAAATTATGTTTGTGAGAAATATTGCATGTGTGCACATGTAGGCATGTGCTATGGTGGATTTTGTGCCTCGAGTCAAACTACATTTTCATGCTGCAGTTAGGGAAAGCCTCCCTTCTTAACACCTGCTAGTGTGTTTCAACGTGAGCTGTGGGGATCTTCCTGAATTACAGGAGAGTGGCTACAGCCCTCCCCTGTTCCCTTCCTTCACATCCTTTTCACTAAGAAAGATTGCCAAAAACAAAAGTGCATGAGGACAGCAGCTGACTATTTTTCCAAGAGGGGCAAAAGAGAAAAAGAAGACTTTTCCAGCACTGGTGGGGTTTGGAAGGAAGGTGACTCTCAAATGGCTCAGGAGTTGGGCTTTAGGTAATTGTCCAGATTATCCAAATTGTTTGGTTCAGGCAGGTCTCATGTGGAGAAGGCTTTGTTAGTGCTAGGACTGTTGCTTTATCAGTGCCCCTTTTGTGCCATGTTAGTGTCATTGAGCAGCCATTTAGCGGTGGGCCTGAATGAAACTTGTTGATGTTCGCATTCTCAAAGGCTAGGTACAGTCAAAAAGCTTGAGGCTGAATAGATTCAGTCTTTGCAGGTTATTCTAAAATGCACAGATTAAACTGAAATAGAAGTGAACAGACATTTATCTTTGATCCAGGAAATGCAGCCACATTCCTGCAGTGACTCAGGCCAGAAGACAGGGAGGTGCTAGAACATGGCTCTCTGGCTGTGTGTTTACTTCCTCTTCCTGTTGCCCCTGAGGTCTTTGGGATTTTCAGTCCAGAAATACAGCAGTAAGACTCTGCAGAGTTGCTCATCACTTCCTCTTCCTTGCTTCCAGGTGCCTCTGGGGTTTGTAGTCCATAGTTTCAGCTGGCAGTAAGTTTGAGCAGGGGAAAGGATGTTTAATCCCCCTCCTTGGCCCCAGACCCCAGCTGGGGTTTGCTGGGGAGGGGGCAACAGTCCCCACCCCTAGCCCTCTGTACACAGGGCTGCATCCCCAGCTGGGCTTGACCCCCCCCCCCTGCCATTTGTCAGCCAGCCCTCACTGTTCCATCTAGGGAACAGAGGGGTGAGGCCAACCTTGCTCTCTGGAGCAGACAGCCCAGCCCAGGACAGGAAAGCATGCTGGGATGCTGGGGGACTGTGATTTAACTTGACCCAGGAAGGGGTCTGAGACAAAAGTTTCATAAACCTGTTTGACCCAAATCAGTTAAATCTGATACTACATTCAACCAGGTTTATCTTAAACCACTTTCAGCCATTTTGAAACTGGATTTTGTGCACTGAACTTCTGTTACAGGTTTAAACCAGTTTCTGATCACTTAAACCGGTTTATGTATAACGTCTGTCCCTAGCCAAAATGGACTGGATCTGGCTAGTCAAATCTTGCTGTTGGTTGAGGATAGAGGTAGAAACAATGTTAGTGGAGGCAGGTACCATTCAGTTGCCCTCCTGATTCTGTTCAGGTTGGTAGCTAGCATTGTGTTATTCACTTGAAGGCTGGTCCTGTCCAGGTGCGATTAATCTTCAGCTCCTGCTAAAGCTGGTGGACTTTGAGGAGGCTTTCCAGGACTGAGAAACTGCAGCATAGCACTCCTTGCTAGTTCAGGCCAGACTTGCAGTGGCGGTAGAAGATTGTCTTTTTATCCTCATTCTCAAAGTAAGAAACCACTTAATGAGTCTGTTCAGAGAGCAGATCCCAAAGGAGTGGCTGTAGCCAATCTCACTAGTTTCCTTTTTTTATTACAGGTGATATTGCTGAGGCTGAACTGCTGTTTCAAAGTTGCCTTTGGCAGTGAGCTGGGCAATGAGCTTTCTCTAGGGAAAAAGAAGATAATATGTGTGAAATCATTCTCAGGAGGGCAGGGGGAAGGGGAGAGGCTGGGCTTAGTTCAGTGAAATGTTCATAATGTGTCTAGGTGGACGCTTACCTGCAAAAGCAATCTGTTTTCCCTGTGTGTTGAGGAAAGTGGCTAGACCAAATCTTCAACCCTGAATCCAGTTGTGTCCCAAATTCTGGAGAAGGTCAGTTCCTGAGCTGATCTTTATGGCTCATATTGCCCTTAGCAGAGCATGACAGTGAAGTCCTGGGATGCGCAGTACACCAGACATGGTGGTAATAGTTTTATAGTCACATGTGCCTCAACTGCCTATGCCAAAATAATGCCAGCCCAATAACCTAGCAACTGGATATGGAACAGATGATGAAAACATAAGCCGAGTGATTCAGACTTGGGGATGAGTGCTATGGCTTTGGCTCGGGCAATGAGCCGGTTGTGGAGAATTAGTCTCATTGGACAACACTCTTTTTATGAAGCTGGCTGTGGGATACCACCCATTGATTTGTGCGCTCTCTCTCTCAAAAAAAAATCTGTCTATTGACTGGGGAGCTGGCAAATACAGCATGGAGCAGTCATGAGCCAGACATGCTTAACCGTCCATCTGCAGAGCATTGACACATGCCAGTAGCTTGACTTCAAATAGATAGGTAGCAGGAGAGAATAAGAAAGAGAGGTACATTGCAGACAAATTCCCTTTTACCTCCTTTCACTGTTTTTATTCTCAGAGTTTCTGTGTCTGGGCCAGATTGTTGGAGCTGGCCTCTAAATTTCTGCATGCGATTTCAATGTTAATGGCCATTTGTACACACAGTCCCTTTTTTTTGGTGTGCAGACAGGTTTTGCATGCCCAAAATCCAGTAAATCACTGATCTAATCTGCAAATCCCACTGCTAATGAACTTGACATTTCCACTGGAATGACTTTTCAAGTATTTGGGGAAAAATATACAAAAATAATTTTGCACTGAAAATTTTAGGCTGCTACTGAAAAAGCAATGTACTGTATTATGAAGAGGCAGGTTGGGTGCCTGGCACTTAGCTGCTTACATACTTAAACACATGTCTGCATATTTACAGGATTATAACTCTGTGTAGTAGGTGTAGGACTCCTTTGTAAACTAGCCATTAGTTTCTTCTTCCGTCTATGCCAAGTGCCACTGAAAATAAAATGACGCTGTTATTTTGTATATGTTCTTCAATTACCAGATTGTTTGATGCACATTTTTAAGCTTAGTTACTAGGTGACTATTAAAATATCAGCCCATTTCTAATTCATCTGTTTATTTTACACATATTTCTTTCTAAGTTGGAGAAGAAATCCATCTCCCTTTTTCAGTGGTGAGAAACATCTGTGTATTTTTGGCTTGATCTTAAATTTCATGCATAGTAAATTACAATTTTTAGCTCTGAGTGCAAAAAGTGTAAGGGCAGATGAAAGATCTGTTTCATATTTAAGAACAATCTTCAATTATTAGTGTTATAGCTGGCTTGGTACCTTTTTAGCTGAAAGCATGTAGATGATCTGATTTACTCTTCGTCTTTTATGCTCTTTGTCCTTTACTCACTTTGGGCAATAAACAAAGATGAGAAAAGTTGACTAGTCTATTGTATTTCTTTCACTTAAATTGTACTTTCTAGCTCTCAATAATTGGCACAGTCCCTGCAATATTTGGCTTGTAAGTAGTGGAGGGGAACGTTTAATCCACTTGAAAGATTTTCTTTTTTAATTTATAAAAGAAACATGAAAATACTCTGGCTAGGATTAGGTTCTGTAAAAACTTTTAAAATATAAAATGAACCAACTCTATGTCAGGTTGGAATTAAATTATCACAGCATTTTATGTGATTGCTTTATTGACATAGTTCCTCAAGAGGCATGAGAAATAAAATGAGCAAAAAGCTGCTGCTTCAAACGTAGTTAAAACTAGATTATTTAATCTACTGTTTTTCTCTTACTTCAATAATTTGCTTCAAATGAAAAATGTAAAGAGGCATTAACTGGGAAAACTGTATTTTGCAAAGAAGTTTTTCATCATGATTACAAAGAGATGCGTCTGGCTGAACATGTAATGGTGAGGGACTGCTCAGCAAAACCCAGTGGGGTTGTTTAATGAGGGGTGAAGACGGTATGGAGGCTGACTTGTGGACAGTTGCTTTTCCATGGTTGGTAAACTCTGTTGTAGGTGCATTTTCTTAATGAGGGTTAATTTGTCTCATATTTTTAATCTGACAGAACTTGGCATTATTATTATGTGGGTACTTGGAGGTGAACCATACTCTTTCTGTACGGGATAGCCAATGTCTTGGTATTTGGTCTAGAGCAGTGGTTCTCAACATTTTTTGTACCAGGACCCATCTGTAGACATTGATGGCCAGTGCCCCTCACTCCCGACCCACTGCCCCCAGACCCCAGCTCCCACAATGTGCGGGGCAGGGGGTGGGTGTGTGGGGCAGGAGGGGCTCCAAACATCCCCTTGCGGGCTGGGCCTCTGCCAGTCTACAGGGGAAAAGCCAGGGTTTCCCACATTTTTTTTCCTTTAACGGAGAATCCACTTTTAAAGTTTGCTCACGACCCTTTCATATATTATTGCAACCCACGGGTTGAGAAACACTGGTCTAAAGTGGTTTCTTGGTTCTTGATCCTAACGGGTATTACACAGAGCTGCCCTGTTCTTCAGACTTCTGCAAAAGAAAAGCCTTTTGGCTGCTGTGAGAACTTAAACCAATGGAAGCAGGCCAGATCCTTCTCTTGCTTACCTAGGTGTAAGTCTTAAACTGAAATGATTGGAGCTAATTCAGATTTACACTGGAAGAGTTGAGAATTAGAATTCAAATAAGTGAAGGGAGCGTAGAATAATCCTGTGGAAAGATTCTTGTCTGAGGCATAGCGAGTTCATTCAGTGCTGGGGAGTGGGGGCCAGGGTTTGCTGGCCATTATAGGGACACAGTGAGAGGATGGGAAGTCTTACCTGCCCAGGCTTTCTGCACACAGAAGGCAACTGTTGCCACTGCCATTACTGCTGCTCTACGGGGCTCAGAGCCAGTGCTGGCACAGAAATCCTGCGCAGGGAGCAGGCTCCCTGGAGGCTGCACTTGGTGCCCCATTCACTCCCCCCTCCAGATATGCTATTGTATACAGAGCTATGCCTGTTATGGGCAAGACTCCTGTGGGAAGAGGGTATCCAGGTTGCAGCCGTTTTGGTCTAGAGAAAAAGGCAATCAGGATTCGTTGTAGAGATGACATCTTTTATTAGACCAACAAGATTTTTGCAAAACAGTGTCTTTAATTGCAAGCTCACAGGCACAAACACCCCTCATCAGGCATTGGAGAAAAGATTGTAAAAGTTCTCCTAGGTAGAAATGAAGAAGGAAGAGGAGCACTATTCAACCCTTCCCACTGGGCTCCCAACCCCAAATACACTGCTGGGTGCAGGGCTGTGCTGCCCAGCTCCTTTGGCCAGCCAGTGTGGGGCTGCCCCTACTGTAGGAAAGGCTCCTGAGTGGGGATTGTGGCAGCCCCTCATAGTCAGCACCCTCTCCCCCAGCTACAATATAGATTCTCCTTGTCTGTAATATAAAAGCCATCTGTCCTGCTCACATTAAGAAAACCTTCAGACTGGGACTCGCATTTCCTCTGGCTTTCCCAGTTGCATTTTTTGGCAGTCTGTTGCATGCACTGCTGGGCGCTTGCGGGGGTGGAAGGGGTGAGCCCCGGGAGGAGCACGGCACACCAGCAGAAGGGGAAGCTATCAGAAATGGGCCATTTGCTTGAACAGGGAAAGATGGACCTTTCATTACTGCTCTATGGGCACCTTAATTGCTATGCTCTTGGCTGTTAAAATGCACTGCCCTGTTCATTAGCTGAAGGTCTTGCTCAGCTTGGGATTGCTTATGCGAGTAAGACCTGCTTGCGTGACTACGTATGCAAGGCTAGATCATGAAGTTTTACCTGATAGCTGTTAAGAAAAGCTAAATGGAGAAGAAAGAGGCTGGTCTAAGATCCAGATTTCCTACAGTTTCTTATTAATCCTCATGTGTACATGATCTGTTGTTAGCGTACTGCACTATATAACCTTTGAAATCTCATATTGTCTTTGGTGTTGACTTTTTTCCCCATTGAAATATTAGCTCTTGTGAATGCAGGATGCAGAAGCGTAAGGTCAGAAATCAATTCTGCCCTCCTAAAATATTACCTCTTTGCTGGAGATTTCTGCTTCAGGGAATCTAATTCAATATCCTACCTTAGACTCGTATAGATTACCTCTTTAGTTTCCTAATATCTGGAACATGCAGAGGGATATTTCTGGTGTTATAAAGTAAATAGCACAAAAGCTGTTCCTGAAAGGGGGGCAAGATGTCTTTGGGAGTTGTTAGAGGAATGAAGAGCTTTTCACTTGATTGACAGTCTGCTCCTGGTGAATGATGACCAAAACTCATCACCATCCGGCCATGGGACGGCATTTTATGCAATGGGTTTCAGCCCCTCATAGACAGATGCCTGCATTATAAAAAAGCAGCATAACATCTGGCACCCTGGTTGGGAGTCTCAGCAGACAAGCCAAAAACTCGATGAAAATAAACTAAATTACCTTTTCACGCTGTAGAAGGGGTCTTTCAAGGTCAGCAGATTGGTAGAGCAGGTTGGTGAAGCTTACACTGGCACTTTCTGTGCTTGTAACCACTGCTTGGACGTATAAGGCTTTCACCTTCAGAGTTATTGATCCACTAAAATTCACTAAGTGAATCACTAAATTCACTTAGAAATAATAAAGTGCTAATAAAAAAGGGGTTTAAGGAACTACTTAGAGTATAAACTAGCTTAGTCCGTGGTATTCTTTCCAAACTCAAGGCTATGTACATTCATGGCTGCATAGTTCAGATAGTGAAGTGTGGCATAGTCTGTCTTGCGTGGATCTATGTATTATTATTTGCTTCAGGATTCACACACTCATTCTCCAGGTATTCAGCGTATTCTGAAAGAACAGGGAAAAGCTTCCCCTAAAGAGCTAACAGTCCAAGGTGCCAGTTTTGCTTGGGGAACCTCTACCACTCCAGTATGGTATTGGGTAGCACCGTGCTGAGCCATGCCGTTCTTGCTTCATGCATGCTTCTTCCCAAACTGCAAGTAACATAGGGTCCTTCATACAGCTGCTTTTCTGCCCTGGGGTGGGCAATATAAATGTCCTGGGTGATGGCCCCATAATTTTGTTAGCTTCAGGTGAAGAGGAAGGCATGTATGAATTCCTTACATGGAGAAGGCATGGAGAATTCCCATTTCCAGAAATAATGAGCATCTGTGGTCTTAAGAACAAGACAACAATGCTATATTTTCCATAATATCTCAAAGAAAAGGGGAAGACTTGCCAGATAGTCCAACCCAAATTTCCCATGATCTTAGTGGAAAGGAGTTTTTCTTTTAGAACATATAAGTTGCCTCTAGTTTTCAGGAATCAGCATCAAATTTCTCTGTGACATATCTGTTTCCTGTTGACAGAAATTATTGTGAGCATCACATTTTTATGTCCATGTCCATTGTCTTTAAGATCCAGGTTTTTCATGTACTTACCTAAAATGTGTTTGAATAACTCAATTTTAAGCTTACCTCTTTATGTACTTTATTTCAGTCAAACTCCTGTTAAGCTCACTCAGAAATAATGATTTTAACAGAATGTTTCCAAAGCTTATTTGCTGCGTGATAAATAGGGTGTATTGCATGCTAGACTGGCGTAGTGGTCACAATCTAGGCTGTCTTGATGAAGCACAGATTCGAGATTTATCTTTAAACAAAGATCTGTCTTGCTGAATTACAATCTGCTTTGTATCTTATTTGTTTTCTTTACCTCCTAATTTGTAGGAAGCTCAGATGTGGCTTAGTAAATAATGATGATATTATCTGTAATCAGACACCTGTCCATCCCATTACAACTGGCAGTTGTCACATGTGTCATCCCTTATAAGGCAAACATTGGCACTGTAACACCAAAATACAAAAGCCTGCTTTAATCTTTTCATTAACCCTTCTGTGAAAAAGCTGCCAGCTAACCTGCTTAAATTCTGGGCTTCAAATGCCATGGATGTGTCTCCTGGAGCAGAACGCAGCACTGTGAAGGGTATGTGAGCTTATGCAAGTACTGGAAGCAACAGATTTGCCTTAGCATGGTGTTTCATCTTGGCTGAGATCCTGCTTCTCAGCAGAGCTAATCGGCTGGGACAGTGTCACACTCGGGTCGCTATACGGATCCCAGTACTTGAGTTAGCTTGTTCAGAGCTAGCTTGGGTATCTCTGCAAGGCACAGCATTGCACTGGCCAGACAAGCCCCATACATGGCTGAAACTGGTTAAAGACCTGGACGGATGTAGTAACAAACTTAACTGATTTAGGTTAAATCAGTTTATTGAACTTCTCTCCCAGATCCCCTCCAAATTCAAGTTAACTTGCAGTCCCCCAGCATCCCAGGATGCTTTGCACCTTCCTTGCAAACCTCCTCCAACCCCCAGTGTGGGTGGGCTAGCCTTGGTCCAAGCTGTCCGCTCCAGCCCAGCAGGGAGGCATGCTCTAGCACTCCCTGGCTTCTGGCCTGAGCCACTGCAGGCATGTGACTGCATTTCTGGAGTCAAAGATGAATGTCTGTTCACTTGCTTATTAATTCAATCTACAGAGTTTAGACTGACCTGCAAAGATTGAATCAATTCAGCCTCAGGCTTTTTGACTTTCTGTACTTAGCCCTTCAGGTGAAATTTTTGAGATGCTCTGAACCAGGCCTTTAAAATAAGCCCAATTAACTGCCAAACCTGCAGCTGATGGAGAGGGGTTCTGTAAGGGTTTCCCTGCTACCAAGTGAAGAGTGTGAGTAATCCCCTTGAGACTGAAACTATTGTTTCCTCTTATTTGAAAAGTGGTGCACTATTTCCCTTAATTCCACATTCAGGTTATTATTCTGGATCTCACAAAACTTAAACAACAACCTCTTCTCCTCCTCCCCCCCAAACAATAATAATAAACCAAGCCTAATTATAGGATTCATTAAGAAGGAGATGCATCATGTTCCTGGTGTATAAGATATACCAGTGAGGCACATTCCTTTCTCTCCCCCTCTCAAAAAAAAAAAATCATTTATAGAAAAAGGTTTATAGCATAATTTTTATTCCAGTTTGGTTGATATATATTACAATTATTTAAACTTTTTTAATGTATAGCCTTGGTGCATACAATGTACCTTAAATCCTAGACTTTCTTCAGGAAAAATTCCACCTCTTATACACTGGATAGTACAATAATCATATAGGGGATGCTGTTCAGCTATGTGAATTCTTTATTATGAATCCTGATATTGACTACAGTTGAGCTGGCAATGAAGGTTAATATATTTTTTGCTTTAGTTTTTATTGATGTTGTTATACCTGCCATATCCATCATCATTGGTACCAATCTTTCTAAGAACAGGCGCACACACACACTATGTGATTTCAGGCATATCAGCTTTATTCATGCCCAGTTTGAAGTGGAGCTTGGTGTTTTTGCAACTGGACCATTTATGCAACATTTTCTTTCTTTTTAGACCCCGTCATGCACCTGTTCCAGTGAATGGGCTCCGGTTTAGGAATTCCCTGGTTTTCTTCTGGGGTGATGAAATGCAAATCTGGAGCTTCCTGCAAAATGTGCTCTCTCCTGTTCTCATCAAAATCCTTTGTGTGCTCCCCTTCCTCCGTGGACCGCCCCAAGCTGCTCTGCTGGGAAGGGGTAGGTGTTAACGCTTGAGTGGAGGAAGAGGTGATGTCTAATCTAGAATGATTTTACTGTATGTACTCACATACCAAACACCTTTTTACCTCCCAGATTGTGTTGTGCGTCTTAAGTGCACAAGCTGATTTTTCATGGCTGTACAGAGCCACACGAGTAGGATGGCTGCTGCTGCAAGACGGTTGCTGTGCTTTTCCTTCTGCCAGCCTCAGGGAGGGAGGGAGCAGAGTTCACCCTCCAGGGGCAGACCTACTGATAACCCTTTCACAGCCACAGCCTTTGCAGTCAGGATCCCCTGCAGTCAGCATTCAGCCATGTCTGAAAAAAATCTTCCTTCCAAAACAAGGTCTGTATCTTCTGAGGGTGTGTGGTATGTGAAAAAATAAGAGTTAAGTAGAGAATGGAGGCTTCCCACCCCCTGGGAGGATAGAGGGACCCGGTTTGCACCTTGTCAGGGTGGTTTCCATATCAGGAGTACTAGAGGGCACTGCACAAATTGTGGGGTTCAAAGTACCCCCACACCTGCTCCGTCCCTTTGAAGCAACTTATCTACTACGTGAGAGCTTTCCTTGGGTGTCCCCACCCTATGTCTCATTTGCTGTTGAGAGGTTGGCTCCAACCTTCGGTCTGTCTATGATGCCATTGCCTGTCAATATAACTTTCAAGCAACCACTAGATGGTGTGATATTATGAGAAGGGTGGGGGGGAAGAGCTCCTCTTTTCACTGAAAAATTTCACATGAAAGAGGAATCTTTTGCAATCATGAACGTTCCTCGAGCACAGGAAGCCGCCTGCCCAGCTCGAATGCTGATACGTTGCATCGTTGTTTTCTTCTTCTCCAGTGGCTGTCTAGATCTATCATTTGCCTCTTGTCTAGGGTGGCCATCATAGGGGACAGTCTAGTTGTCCTCTGTTACAAAACCTGATGCCTTTTATGTCCTCTATCTTTCTCTCAAGAGAAAAAGAGCTTGCAATCAAAATATAAGACAAGAGTAGGGTGGCCATCTCAAGAGAAAAATAGAGGACATAAAGGCGTCGGGTTTTGTATCAATAGAGGACAGAGTAGCAGAAAACCAGAATGTCCTCTATGATGGCCACCCTACTCTTGTCTTGTATTTTGATTGCAAGCTCTTTGGAGCAGGAGCTACCATTTTCTTCTGTTCTTCTACAGCCAAATTCTGGTCTATGGCTTCTAAGTTTTACAGTCGTAAAAACAATACAAAAAAAAAATCATAAGCGTTGCACCAGCATTTCAGTCTGGCTTGGGGAAGTTGTTTCCCCAGGACCTCCCAGAAGCAGTGTGTTTGACAGTTTGGAACCGGGCCCAGGAATAACTATAGCATATGTACACAAGTTCTGCACCAGCTCACGTTCCCTGTAACCTCACTGATTTCCACATTGTTGCATCCTGGTATTGGTCAGAGGAGAACTGGCCTGGAATATTAACCTGTTTCAGGTACAGGCTGGGAAGAAGCGCTCGCCCTAAAGTACTTGTAGAGAGAGCGCTTGTGAAAGGATGTCTGAATCAGGCCACTTTTTACTGTCTGTGTCTGCTTTGCAACGAAAAAAAAGCTTTAATCTCAACGTGGCCAACACATTTTCCTATTTCTAGTTAAAATGCAACAGAAAACTTTGCAAGTTACGTATTTTCATTAAATGACTTCTCATTTCCTTGCAGCTTTACATGACTTAAGTGTTTTTAAGATCTCAGCACAGAATGGAAATAGGGGGGGTGGGGGAAATCTTATTTCCAGATTTACTTTTAATCCTTTCCAATTGGAGAACAAGAAGCCAAAAAAAAGAGAGGAAATATTGGGCAAGGTGGTCTAACACTTTCTTAGCATCTTTTTTTTTTAAGTTTCCTTCTAAAGGATGTTTTAGAGAGCTGTGGATGAGCTGTTGGATGCAGTATGTCAAAAACATTTGAAAACAAAATTGTGCTTTGTTGTAGCTGACTTAAAGGAGATAGTGGAAGTTGAATCATTATCTCCTCTAACCTAATTGGTTTTTTCCCCAGGTGCCTCTTAGCAGGTAAAGTTCTCGTTTGGTTTGAGATCTGGCACTGCTGACAAGTATGCACTTTGAAAACTAGCTGACACCGAAGGGTCTTTTCCTGCAAAATAGCAATCCCCAGATTCACCTCTGCTCTCGCATCTTACAGCGGCGTGGTAAATGGATTCAGTCCCTTCTTCTCAAAGGCTGCTGTATTAAAGCAACTATGCAGGACTTACTGCCGAGGAACCTGGGTGCTGTTGTGTGCATGGAGGCTTCGTTACTGTAGTGCAGAGAACATTTAATGAGGCAGTAGATACGGTGATTGTAGACCGTGTGTTTAAAAGTCTTCATGCACGTGTTCTTTAGCAGTTAGTGATGATACGTTCCTCTGGG
>NW_005841910.1:2151847-2152400 GCF_000455745.1 Alligator sinensis | reverse complement strand
CAGGAAGGCTCCCACTGCCATCAACATTTTCTCAGGCTTTTAGAGTACATAGGGTGTGTCTACATGTTGCCCTATGTCATCGTACAACGCGCTACAGCGATGTAGCAATCATGTGAGTCTCTACATGATCGGCAGCTATTACGCTGTAGAGACCGGCTCCCCCATTTTAGTGTGCTCCTACAGCAAAGTATCGGCTAAAACTAACTGTGCACCATGTGTGCGGCGCAGTAGGGGCAGTTACTGCGTCATGCTTTAGTACTTCCAAAACAAAGTACCAAATCGCGGCATAGTAACAATGTTGCTGTAGGGCAACATGTAGACACACCCATAGACTGGATTCCCAGGAGTGCATGAGCCTCCGTAGTGACAAGTGAGCTGACAGGTACATCCTGCACCCCTGATCCTTGTGTATGTCTCCTCTGCTAGTTGGAAACCTCAATCCCAGGACAACAACTACAAACTGTTCAGTGATAGAAAGTGATTTTACAGAGAGTCATTTGAAACGCTCTCACTTTTACTGTAGAAAATCTGAATATAACCTACCAGGCATTCC
>NW_005841910.1:2137790-2151643 GCF_000455745.1 Alligator sinensis | reverse complement strand
GTATAGCCTTTGCTTCCCCCCCCCCCCCCCCCCCCAGAGGAAACGGAGGGATATACCCTAGAAAAGTCAGTTATCTAGATGGACACATGCTTGGGATGTTGGAGAGGGGAGATACAGATACCCCATCTGAGTTGCATTGGGGTATCTACACGACATGTTTACTGCGGAGTTGATGAATTGGCTGTGCAGTAGTGTCAGCATCTACATGTGCTATTAGGCCAGAGTAAACTAATTCACTCTCTTGTAGGATAGTACTGCCCGACACAAGTACTGTCCTATGGCGGAGTTATTTACTGTGTTGCCGCACACGTGTAGATGGTGATCAAGGCTGGCTGAGGCAGAAGGGTGCTACGGTGCGGGGGCTGCCTGCTGACTGGCACATTGAGCCGGGGCGGAGCAGCTCCAGGCTGGCAGCCTCACCACCCAGGCCCCGTGCCAGCCAGGGCTGCACTACCCCAGCTCAGTGTGATACAGTCCCAAGCGCACATGTAAACGTTGCACCTGGGAGCAATACCTTTTGGCACAAACTGCACTGGAATTGATTCAGCCACCCCAATTTTATCTGTAGATGCGCCCATTAAGTGTGGACTTGATTCTGGGTCTCAAGTACTTCAGATAAATGCCCTGAACTTTGGACTATTCAACTTTTTTTTTTTCCCCTTCTCTTTCTCACCAGACTTAACATTTCTTCTAGGAGCTGAAGAAATTTCTAGGAGCTGAAAATGTCATCAAAGCTGGCACATTTCCATGTTTAGATTTGATTTCAATGAATTGGCATTTTCTGATGGAAAAAAAACCAGTTGGTTGGAAAATTTCTGACCAGCCCTAGGTAGAATAATTAATTCTTTTGAGGCCTTGCTATATTGGTGCACTCCTTTTCACATTTTAAAATTTTACAAGCTTGAGCTATATTTTCCTTGAAATACTCTCCTGTGCTTGATGCTTTTCAGGAGTGCGATGCTATATAATGCTCTGCAATTTTGTGCAATGTAAGATGACAACTATTACATGGCTTTACCTCATTGAATGCACTAGGTGCAACTAAAACCATAAATCTACTAGATGACAAAACATAAAATTTACATGCAAGATCTAATCTATCCTGTTCTGACTGATAAAAAAGGGTCACTGGTGGGTAGTAAATTAAGACTCAGTATAAAAGTTTTACCTGGAGGTGCTAAATCATCTGACCATATCAGGCTCATAGGATTGTCTTTGTTAATAACTACAGTGCCTGGTTATCAGCTATTGGGTTAGTAAAGAATACAAGGGAAGGTCAATATTTGCCAAGCCTTTCCTGTATAAGTAATGGCTTTCCAGGTCCTCGTGGCTTACTTTTGTCATTTTTGTGATTACACTGTTTTTCATCCGGATGTTATCAAAACATTGGACACTGAGGCAGCAGTGTGTATCTTTAATAGCATGTACTACAGGAGGGCAGAGAAGATTTTTGCCACTAATGGAATAGAGCTAGACACCAACTAGATTTCCTTCCTGGGAGAAGAGAATCACTGAGTTGTACAAATGGCTAATTCATCCAAACATCCAAGCTGTATAATTTACTCTGAAGGCTAATCAAAATTCAGCGCTGGGCTTGTTCTGGTTGATTTGTGCAGGGTTCTCTAATGTCATGTTGAAATGCACCAAAGAGAAGACTATCTGTATCTTATTGTCTCACTTCTCATTTTAATATACAATGCCCAGTACTGTAAAACAAACGGCTGTATCCTACTGTGTGTGCAAGTGCACAGACACGCATACAAAAGTCTCTGTTAACAACTGCAAACCTGAACGCTACTATCTTTGTTGATATTTCTCCCTGTTCGCTTCCAAATTGAGTTGTAACTTTTCCCCTTGTGATTCCATTGAAATCCTGACTACAATAGACTATATCCTGCTGAGTCTAGGCTGCATGTGTAAAAACAAAGCAGGTGGTGAACCTGCTGTGAATTTGAGGGTTTAGGCAAAAGATGGATTATATATTTCATTGCCATTTTTACAGGGTTTTTTTTTTTTAATTTTCTTTCAAAAGTGGAAAGAATCAAGAGTCTTAAAAATTTGATCTCAAAGCATGAGGTTAAAAAAAAAATCTATTTACTTTGGCTAATTAATATGCTTATTTTATATATTTTATATGGGACTTTGTACAAACCATGAAAAGGATTAATTGAAAGCAGAAGTTCTGGGTTTAAAGCGTAGATGCCTTAGCTAATGAAATACCATATATTTTTGCATGTAAACCATGCCTTTCTCCCACAAACGCAGTTGGTGAAAACTTGGGTGTGCGTTATATGTGAGAAATGGATCTGGACATTTGGCAGTGGTGGTGGCAGCATCAATTGCTGTGGCTCTGAGTTTGCCTGCTACCAAATATGCAGGCCCAGAGGGAAACCCCTGTCTGGATGATACAGCCCCGTGCACCAGATCAGATTGGTGCATAGGGTTGGTCTGTGCCTGGGCCTGGCATTCAGTCCCAAACTTGGTGTGCCAGGTCCAACTCCAGAGCCAGCAAGCAGTTTGGACTTAGCCTACAGCCCTGGACCTGCCATGCTGGGTCATGTTCAGCTCACGGGGTTGGCAGCAGATTTGGGAGCAGGCTCTGCTCCCTACTGCACTACTCACTTGCTACAAACTGCAATCATTTTGTTTTCTTCAGGCTCCCCTTCGAAAGCAAGGGGTGCACTATATACAAGGACATGTTGTACGCTCAGAAATATGGTATGTGGTATCAGTTGGGTGTACAACAGGACCAAATGCTGGTGGAAATGTAAAATAATCTGTGGAAATCAAGAAGGGCTGAATAGGATTTCTTTTAAGCTTTAGATATGTCCCATGGAGAAGATAAGATTTCCCCTGCTTGATGCTGCTTTGAGACAAGCCAGTCAGCATATAGTCATTGTGACTTGGGAGCTCAGTTGTGTTCCTGAACTTCTGCTGCTTGGTCACGTCAAGGGAAGTAGGGTTTTCAAAAAGCCAACTCAATAGGAGTGAAGGTTTGGCCAAGGTAGTGCACCAACCTTACCCGATCTGGCTCTAGAACTGGGGGAAATAATGATAGCATGAGCGGTGCTTGGCTTTATATGCTTTTAGTGGCACGCTTTAGACTGAGCGAAAGGTGTGTAGTGGAGCAACAAGATGTTAATATTGTGGACGAGACAGCAGGTACACAGTCACTTAAGCAGACAGTGCTGTCTCACTGAAGTTTTCTATGTAACGAGGCATTTTCATTTGCACCTAGAACAGCTGTTAATGCAACAGGGAAATGTGGCATGAGCAATGGGAAAGAATCAAGGTTGGGGGAATTGCTGGTTTTCTTCACACTAGCAACATTGTGTGATACTGTCAGCCCCCAAAAGCTGCCATTGCTGTTTGGGGATGAGGTGGAAAGATTTCACTTAGAGGGGGAGGAATAAAGCAGCTGTTCTAGACCGCCTCTGCAGCTGCAGGAGAGGGGAGACAGTGTAGTGCAGGCCATGAAAATCCTACCTAGGAGACAGCAGAGCTAAGGAGGAATCAGGATCCTGGTGGCGCTGGATGGACTGGCACAGGTTCAAGTGAGATCTGAACAAGGTTTTGCAAATTGTGGCCAAGGCTCTAGTGACCAAACCTCAGCATGGCTTGTGGTTGACAGCAAAACTGTACTCAGGTGAGTCAACCTGGGTCCCGGATGAAAGATTCAGATTGCTTGGAGGGCATCTCCCAGTTGGATTGGAAGATCCAGCTAGAAAACCAATAAAAAATATTTTCACCAACTCTTAAGCAGTGTTTTATCTATGTTGCTTTTTTTTTAAAAAAAGAAGACATTTATATTAATTTTCTGTCTAATTTTTTTGGAGGTTCCCCCCATTAAAACTTGATTTTTTTTCAACCAAATAGTCATAGGTTGACAGTAGGGAAGTTTCAGCCAGCTCCAGCGCACAAATCCTCAAAAGCAGGGGAAGAAAAGAGTACTAAAAAGAATGGCAATTCTCCACCATCCAAGGCAGTCTCTTCACTGTCAAACCCCTGCATTCATCTCTTGTCAAGCCTCTTGGCTTCCCTGTTCATCTCAGGTGATGACGGAAGGGTAATGCTTAACTTGTGGTGCAAAAATAGAATAAGGGGGGGAAGTCACGTTTACCTAGGCAAAAATAAAGGTGTGTATAATCAGTGCTAGCCGAGGTGTATTTATTACCATTATTACCCACATTCTGGGCCAGGTCATATTGTAGTGCCACCTCTCCTTGAAGAACAGAGACGGTCAAGGTGGGATTGTCCTTCCAGGATTTTCAGTTCCTCGGAGTCATCCCCTTGAATCCCGGTCTTGAATATTCACCTCTGATCAGCATATATGATCAGATATATGTGATAGGCACTAGGCAGCAATGCCAAGCTCTGGCAGATGTTTGTCAAGCAGTGGCAGCTGGAGTGCTCTTTGCCCTTCTCTGGAGGTTGAGACAATATCTCTGGAGATGCTGGTAGGGTTGAAAAGGGGCCAGGCTGCTGTTAGGCTGGCTGTTTTTAACACCCCGAGTTCTATTTTACTTTGCTTTCCTTTCCTGTTGAAGCAGACTGGTATTCATATTATAGCTGTGTTTTGTCCCTGCTAGCATCATTACAATGAATGGTCTGTCAGCATTTTCAGGAAAAGGTGTTAATTTCAGGCGTTTACAACTCAGCAATAAAAACTTGCTCCAAGCTGGAATATGAAATACAAGTGCTTAGCACTGGAGTTAATATTTATGTGCAATTTTTCATAACAATGGCTTGGCAATTTAAAAGCTATTCCAGCTTAACTCTCCTCTCTCCCAAGTTTACTGGTATAAGTTGCTTTTAGCACAGTGATATACTAGTAGGCGGAATGTTTAGTGCTGGAATGTTTAGTGCTGGGAAGAACTTTTTAGGTATGGGAGAGCAATCTTCTCCGAGTGACCTGGAAAAGCAAAACTTGCCTGCCTAAGACATTTTATCTCGTCTACCTAGCCCTGCGCCCATGACCATCGGATCTGACTGTTGGGACTGATTGAAGCTGGTTTGTGAAAGGAAAATAAGGAGGAGCGTTCAAAATAACGTAGCAAGTAGACGAAATCCCCAGCCATATTCTTTTCTCTCCAGTGAGAAAGTTCAGCCGCTTGACTGGTGCTTCTAATGCAATTGCTTTCTTTGAAAGTTCAACAAAAGATTTCTGCACTTAGTCTTGCACAAGCTTCAATACCAATGCTGGTTTTGATGCCCTTTTATGTCAAAGCTCAAGGGTTTTGGGGGTTTTTTTGTTAACAAAAATTGGGCAATCTTTGATCTAATTGCTTGTTCTTCCTTTGAAGAAAATGAAGCTCATAGAGTGGCCAAGCTTTAAACAATACTTCCACGGTGAAAAGCTCTGCTGATTAGAGAGAGAGAAGGACTCTGGAGGGCAGATTCATGGCTGTTTGCTGGAGTTGTGACAATGTGAAAATCTGCCTCGGTGGATTTTGCCCCAATCAGGAGCATCTTTCCCCGAAGAAGGCAGGACAACTGTATCCACTTTTTTTTTTTCTTTCTTATAAATCTTGTGAACACTAAAGCTTTGATTAGTTTATTATGATGATTCTTTATTGAGGTTGTTTCTTTTTTGGGTCAGGACTGACGGTAGGTGCTGTATCCCCATAGCAAGAGAGAGTCTGAATCCTGCAGACACTTCAGGATGTGTCTCCTTAAGGAGATAAGGCGTCCCACTGAATGGTTACTCTCGTATTTTAGGATTTGCAAGCCACAGTGTAGAGAGCTAGGCCGTTCCTTTTGAGATGATGAAACTCCTTGGAACCAAAGTTTCAGATCTCTAGGAAAGTGGTCTCCAAACTTCATGGTCCCTGGAAAACGATAATGAACAAGAAACACTCTGTGGACATTGTACTTGGTATCACTGTTGCCCTCAGTTTTAATTTTTGTATTTTGGATGCAAGCAATGCTGGGGGATGTGGGGGGCTTGCAGGCAATGTGCTACCCAGGAGTCATGGTTTGGAGACCACTGCTGTGGCGTGTTTACTCCATCATCCTAGGATGAGTCACTCGAGTTTGTCTTCAAGGCCATCTTTTGGGCGAGACATTATGTCCTGCAAGAGCTTCCAACTCTGGCAGGATATCCATCTACTATGGGACTACTGTTCTAGCTAATTGCAGCATTGCACAGGAATCAGAAAGCAGAGAGCCATTCTCAAACATGGGACCAAATTCGGAAGGGCATCTTAGTCCACAGCTAGCCCCACTGATTTCAGTGAAATCACCTGTGCATATAAAGTACTTCCCAGTATGAACAGGGCTGCTGGAAACTGGCTTTAAAATGTTGTGGGCCTCTTCAGAATTTGAAGTCCAAGGTGGGTTCGATGAGAGTTCATGTTGGTTCTTGTTCTCTCTGAACTGCTGTGCGTTTTCCTTTCTTTTTACCCTTTTCTACGGTAGTAAATTTTGATCCTGCTGACAGCAGCGGTAATTGCTTTATGTAGAATAAAAGTCTTCCATTCTCTTGCTCTAGTTTTATAGTATATGCAACCTTCCACAGCTAAGTTTAAAAGGACAGAAAAATTCATGGTGTTTGCAATAAGAGCATGTTTTATGCTTGCTTGGTGCTAAAGCAGAAAGAACGCTGCACTGATATGGAAATGTCAGAGGCATGGGGCTGTTTCTGAGGCAATAAACGTTTCTTTTATTTCTTTTTTCCTTTTACACTGGTTGCTATTAATTTTAAACTTTCCTGGCATTTGAAGCAATAAAAAGGGCAAAAATCCTGGGGCTCTATTCCTCTGCTCTCGAACCAAACCTTCCAGCTTCAAATGCTGCTGCCAGAGAGATCTGAGAAGTGCTCTGAACATGTGTTAGCAATGGGGCATCATCACACTTAAGGAAGGGGTGCTCTTGTCTAACCAACAGTACACAGGGCTGAGAGAGTAAAAGGCATCCGTTACCTGCCACTAGAAGCAATGTCAGCGCTTGCCTCTTCACTGTGCCCGGTTGAGGATCCATTTTAAACGTTGGTATCAATTTTACATGGCACCCTTGAAGGGAAAGCTGCAGATGCAGCAGGGTCCTTTGCAACTTTTGCAGGAGCTGTTAACCTCACGTCTTTCCCTGGTGGATCTCTCATTGCATCTTGCGATCAGAGATGCGGATGTTTTTTCAATGCAACTTTGAAGCAGGCCTCTGTGACCAGTCAGCAAGCCCGTTTGCTGCTGGTTTGAGCCCTGCTGGCTTTCAGGCAATATTAGGGAAGTTTTGCATAGATCTTCTGTGGCATGGCTGATTTGGAGGACTGTTCAGAAATGGTGGAGTCTAGCTCATGTATTGTCCGGTGGGTTGTTTCAGAAGAAGGCATTTCTGGAAGCTTCTTCGACGGGCTGATTTTGACTACTTCTCTTGGATTTATACTTCTCTCTCTCTGGAATTTAATGCAAAAGTGCCTTCAGTTCAAAGGCTCATTTTAGACCTAGGAGTTTTTTTTAAATAATTAAGAAGAGACTTGAAAACAAAACAGAAAAGTCATTACGTATGGGGACGTGTCAGCATGGTAGGGCAGGGAGAACACCAGCAAAGCTGTTGCATGCCCCTGTTTTTCACTGGTGACTGGTCCCTGAAACACTCTTCCCCTGTTGTTTTTAGAATAGCCTACTAGATGCTTTAACTCTCACTAGGACCACTAAAAACCTCCACTCAGATTCAGGGAGCTAAACCACAGTGTCTTTCCTCCAACCGGTAACTGGATATTGATGCTGTGAACGCTGCTTTATTCTGGAAGTGTTGCCAGCAACGATCCCACTAGGATGCTATATGGCATTGAGGGAAAACCTCAGTATTTATCTTTCTGGACTAGTGTATCCTTTCCATCTAGCATAAATAAACCAGGCTATAGCCCCAAAATCCATGCCTTCTTTCCCTGATATTACAGGGAAGAGGAAATGTATGTGAAAGAAATATTCTTAAATCTTTTTAAAGGAGCCAAAAATATTTACGATGGTTTCAGTTTGGTTTGCGTGCCATATTGCTCTCTTCCATTAAACAGTTTTTACACCATCAGGCTTTTCCCATTAATCACTGCGGCATGTGTTCAGCCACCTTAACTGAAGAGTCATCTATTACATCCTAGCAGCCAGAGCCAAATGATCTAATTTTTCTGTTGACTGTTTTATCCAATGGTTCATAAACCTGTAGCTATTATTACATTAGCAAAGATACATTTTGATAGCAAAGTGTCATGTTGATGTGTTTTCCCTTCCCTTTCCTTAGAAGTCATGATTTTAAAATGGAATTTTCTCTCATGGAGAAGATGTGATGTAGCAAGTTCTCCCTGATTAATTTAAAGTTCATTTACTTGGTAGACTACAAAAGCTAACAATTAAATAGGTATAGTTTGTCTTTTATCTTCCAAATGCACAGGATACTTACAGAACTAGATGTAAAAACATCATATTAGCTACCTGCTAATAGAGAGAAACCCAAACGTGTGTGTGTGTGTGGGTGTGTGTGTGGAGCTGTGCATACACACACACACACACACACACACACACATATAAAAATATGTTTGGGTTTCTCTCTCTATATATATTTAAATATGAAAGGGAGGTGGGGGTGTGTGTGTGTGTGTGTGTGTGTGTGTGTGTGTGTGTGTGTGTGTATTCGCGCGCGTGTGCACACACACACACACACACACCCTTTCAGATTTAAGATCTGCTTTATATCTAATGAATGTTATAGATTTAGGGCCTTTTTTTTTTCTCCTCAGCTACAGTGATTTTATACATTTTAATTTTTTACCATCAGTGGAAATACTCATGATTTTATGCCAGTGTGTGAGAGAGGAAATTCAGGTCCACAAGCTTCATATATATCCATTCGATTCGTTGCAATGTGAGCTTTGGTGTCTATTTAGGTTTGAGGGAGCACCAGGCCTCTGAACCTCTCGGGCAAAGACTGCCCGCAGCTACTCGGCTACATTCAGCAATAGTAGGCTGTCTGGTTACACCTCTGTCCCATCGTTGATTTGAAAACTACTCAACAGAGATCTCAGTTATTAGGGGAAACCAGAAATGCAAACAGACATTTCCCACAGTTTGAAAACAAATGAATTCCATTCATTTAGCTGCAGCTCAAAACATAAAATAATAAAAGTTCCACCGCTTCCTGTAAGTGAATGGGAGGTAATTGGAAACTACAGGGATGTTTTTATTTCTTAAGTCATTCATGTTGAATTCTATTCTCATTTACTCCTATGAAGGCTTTTCATAACTACGAAGCTCAGTAATTGCAGATGGGGACAGGATTTGGCAAGGATGCTCATACTAAAATATGAATAATGGTCTAAACTGAGCACTTTGTACATGGATAGCTTTGCATTTTTGGAGGTGAAAGGGTTTAAATAGGAATTCTGGGCATTTATATATGTGCTCTGGGAATTGGGAGTGAGGGGGTGGTGCTTTAATTAGAGCAGCTCTGCAGGCCTTTCTAGTTAAAGCACCCAGAGCGTCTCGTGTATCAGCATCCCTGCACTTCTAAGTGGTGGTGGGGGAGCTTTAACTAAAGCTTGTTGAATGAGCTTTAGTTAAAGCACCCCCACTGCCATTTTGAAGTACGGGGACGCTGATGCACGATTCGCAGGAGGCTGCTGGAGCATGGTAATGACAGCACACTGGAACAACCTTGTTGCTCATGTATAGGCGCCCTCTAGGTATAGGCGCCTATTTATGCTTCCACTTCATTGAATTGAGTGGGGAAGATTTTGCTCTTCGTTTCTAAGTCTTCCTTTTCGGATTTAAATTTGGGTCAGATCTGAAAGTAGAAGTGGCCTGCTTTCTTGGGAGCACATTCAGCTCTTGCCATTGTGGCCATTTATTATGTAATTGCAAATGTAGCAGAGAAAATCATGCAACTCTGATGAACTGTGTGACTTCAGCACCATTCAGAGCATGAAGAATTTCATTTGTGGTTGACTGGTCTGTGACGAGCACTCAGGGAAAGTCTTTAGCCTCAAAATGCTGAAGGCCCTAAAGTGAACCCAGGTGTCTTACCTGTCAGAGAGGAGATGAATAGGGGGACAACCCAAGGGGGTAGAGTCTGTCTTTCCCCTCCCAACTTCCTTGAAGCTGGACAATGCCTGTAGTGGCTCGGGCCATGTGGTCTGAGTCTCTGTGGCCTCATTTTGAATCCCTGTTGTGTTCAGATAACGAGCTCTGAGGCAGGAACTGTTGCAGTCGATACCTGGGTAACAGTCTGCTGGCTCCCAGGGTTTCCTCGAATTTCTGTCATTTTGGACCATCTCACAGGCACAGACTATGAGAGTTCAGCTTTGTCAAAAATGAATCTTGAGCCATATTTGTCCTCAGTCTTTGGCCTTCCCACTGCCTTGAATCCAGATGTAATCACCTCCTCTTCATCCCACGTCCATTAAAAGCATCCGGTATACTTGCTATGTGCGCTAGTGGATTATGCTGTTAATACTGTGTTGTCTATACAGTCACTACTGGATACTATATATGCATTTCCAAGTACTCTAGATGAGGCAGCTTTTCCAAAGATCTTTCCATGCTGTTCTCTGTAGTTTTATATTGTGATATAGCCCAACATGTCATATAAATGATTAATTGAGGTAGAAACTTTAAACATACATGAAAGCAGATCAGGATGTTAAATTATGTTCTGTTTCTCATGCAATTGAAACTGTCTTGATTCATGTACATCAGATTTTATGATCCCTTGAGGACTTAAATTTGTCTGTCTATTTGTAAAACAAAATTGCCAGAAAGGATTATTAGCTGCTAAGGATCTGATCCTATTCCCATAAAGCCAGTACCAATATTCCACTCTCTAATGTGTAAAATTAAATTTGCAAATGTTGCTTAAGTTCCTGTTGCACTGGCCGCTATCTTACTTCCTAATGAACCAGCTATTCTGAAGGGGATGTCAACCCTGATAACGATATAATGTAAAGACACCAAGTCCATCACAACTTGTGCATGTGAACCAGCAGCCAAAGTGGTCCATTAAAAATACATGAATACAGATGGCTGTAAGTAAGAAAGTCACAGCTGCTTGTTCCCTTACAATTCTTATGCACATTTTATTGGCCCAAGTGCGTAAACCTTTAGAAAAAACCTTTTAGCAAAAAGGCACAACAGGGGGTGTAGTTCTGATATAATAACACCCTCACAAGCATTATAAGCCATGAGGCACAGCCAAGCACTTGCATCCCAAAGGGGAATGATTATTTCATGATAACAACACTCCCTGGAGTAGCCTTATTGGTATTATAAAAAGTGTTTATTGTAGAGAAAACCTATATTTTTGGTGCTGGCAGTTAAGAATATTGAACAGCAATTGCAGCCGAGGTGGTGGTTCACCATGATCAATCCAGCCCTTTAAAATTCTCATTAGCCAGTTTTAGCTCCCTGCCCAAGCTGTGTAAAAATAAAAATGATTTCTTAGATAAGTGTGGATTAAGGTACAAGGATGGTGACTGTTTTCCTAGCACCCTGCTGCAAACAGCAACAAATGTGCCAGCACCATGGGAAAAAATGTATGATTCACAGGAAATATTCTCCCCTAAGGAACCAAATTTTGGAGTCTTATTTGATGCAGTAATTTTGATAAATGATATACTGGTATCAGTTTTTTCCACATATTCTGAGAAACATGTGAGAGCAGCCAAAGTATAGTTAGAGCCTGTACGTACAAGCTGTATTTAGCAAAATCCACATATGGTGATTGGGTGCCGAGAATGGCCTTTCCTAAACATTGTACATAAAACTGCAACATTGATTTTCAGATATGCACATTGTTTCCTGCACAATATTTCCAGAAATATATCCCTAAATGTTTATAATGTATTATACAAAATTGGGTTCAGCTGCTGCTGTTATGCTGGAGGATGCTTTCCGATTAACCATATTGCTTTGACAGGCTTAATAACACATTTCAAAGCTCTGAAATTATGTTTGTATTATTCTGGTCATAGAATTGCTATGCATATCTCCCCACAAAGTCTCATGCTAATTTCTTAAATATCATTTAAGCTGTATCCCACATTTAGTAAATGTTCTTTAGCTGCCTACTGAGAAATTAGTGTTGTTAAAAAGTATTTTAAATCTTCAGTGCAATGTACACTTGCAAGTATACAGAACAAAGAGTAAGTATAAAAACAATATGTAACCTTTGAAATGTAAAATGAAGGACATCCTATAAATGTTGGCACATACTGTGTTAATATATTAGTAGTAGTAGCAGATCTATCGTGTCTAAAGGCCAAGACAGAAGTGAGGCACATACTCATTAGGGAGTTCCTACTCATGATGAGGCACATACTCATTAGTGAGTGCAGCTACTGATGCTGCATTGACCGCCCATGAAGAAGGACAACTACAAATACTCATGAATAGTCTCTCCCATGCTTGCAGGGTGTTTGCTCTGACCATCAGCATCAAGAAGACTGGTCGTAGGACAGGGTGTTTACCAGTCACTATTTATCACCTTGACAGCACACTTCTTGGCAGTGAACAAGTTCTGCTACCTTGGATCCACAGTGGGCAACAACCTATCACTGGATGAAGAGGTAAAAGTGCACAGTGGAAAAGTAGCTACCACTTTCAGGAAGCTCTCCAAATGAATTTGGAACAATAAAAAAAAACTCACAATCCAAACTAAGCTGCTTGTGTACAAAGCCTGCGTACGCTGTGTCCTTATGTATCGCAGTGCGACATGGTCAACATAGGCACATCAAGAAAAGAAGCAACACTGTTTATGGTGCATTCATGACATCAAGTGGCAAGACCACTGGTGATTGTGTGGTAGCGTTTCTGCCTACCATGTGGGAGATCTGAGTTCAAATCTGAGTTGGGGTGAGTGAAGTGACAGGGAAAACTTCTAACATCTTCATCAGTGACTTGGGCAAGGGGGTAGAAAGCACCCTGTTCAAGTTCACAGATGACACTAAGATGTGGGGTGAAGTGGGTACGTTAGTAGGAAGGAACAGGCTGCAAGCAGATCTAGACAGGTTACAGGTGTGGGCCAATGAGAACAGGATGGGGTTCAACACTGACAATTGGAGGGTAATGCACCTGGGGAGGAAGAACTAGCGGCACACCTACAGGCTGGGGTACTCCCTTCTTGCCAGTGTCGAGACAAAAAGGGATCTTGGAGTCATCATTGATGCCACAATGAACATGGGCCGACAAAGGGGGGACGTGGTCAGGAAGGCCAACCATACCTTGTCGTGCATCCACAGATGTATCTCAAGCAGGGCCAAGGAGGCGATCCTCCCCTTCTATGCGACACTGGTCAGGCTGCAGGTGGAGTACTGCGTCCAGTTCTGGGCGTCGCACTTCAGGAGGGATGAGGCCAATATGGAGAGGGTCCAAAGGAGGGACACCCGCATGATCGCAGGGCAGGCCCTACGAAGAGAGGCTGAGGGACCTGAACCTGTTCACCCTCCAAAAGAGAAGGCTGAGGGGGATCTAGTGGCAGTCTACAAACTAGTCAAGGGGGACTAGCAGGTATTGCAGGAGTCCCTGTTCCCCCGAGCAATCCTGGGAGTTACAAGAAACAACGGACACAAGCTAGCGGAAGGTAGTTTCAGGCCAGACATTAGGAAGCGCTGTTTCACTGTCAGGGTGGCTAGGACATGGAACCAACTTCCAAAAGAAGTGGTGCTGGCTTCTACACTGGGGGTCTTTAAAAAAAGGCTGGATGAACATCTGGCCGGGGTGGTTTGACCCCAGTACTCTTGCCTGCCATGGCAGGGGGTCGGACTAGATGATCTCGTCAGGTCCCTTCCTACCCTACCAACTATGAAACTATGACCAGAATCACCAATGCAGAGGTCATGGCCAAAGTCAACCTGCCAATTATCACTGCAC
>NW_005841910.1:2128182-2137780 GCF_000455745.1 Alligator sinensis | reverse complement strand
GCCTATGCTGGGTTGGCCATCTCTGCAGGATGGAAGATGGATACATCCTGTATGGGCAAACTGCAGATGGAGAGAGAAGAGTAGGGCACCCAAAACTGTGCTTCAAAGATGTCTGCAAGCAGGATTTGAAGGCTTTTGGAACTGACCCTAACCTTTGGGAGGCCTTAGTAGGACAAAGTGGCGCACCCTTCTCAATCACGGGGTTTAACATCACGCCGAGAAATGGTCACTCAAATTACAAGAGAAACGTGACCGAAGGAAACGGCTGTCAGTACAGTAGTCTCTAATGGCATGTATACCTGTGAGCACTGTGGCGGGACCTGTCTTTACAGCCACAAGCAAAAATGCACCACCAGTCAGTAGAATAGCTGCAATATCCACCATCCCTTAATGAACAGATGCCATAAAAGCAGAACATGGACGTCATCACTGTTGTAATTATTATTTCAAATAGTAGAATTAATAGGAGCATAGAGCTGAAAAGTTTTACTCATGGGTGGAAAGGAAGGCCATTTTCCCAAACAGATTACTTTCAGAAACTGGATGACCTGGCTCATATACAACTTGAACCACGGTTGTAAAGCTAAATACAGTTGCTCATTGGGTATTAAGAGGAGACAAAATGAGGCTCCATTTGTGCTGTAGTCTACAGTTCATATTAATGGAGAAAATATAAAAGATAAACAGGTTGGCTGCATATGGAGAAATGAAAGCAACATCTTCAATCAAGACCATCATTATTATTATTTTTCTGATTGCACCATTAAGCCAGTGTGATACCTCATTATTGACAAATCTAGGATGGCACAAACATGTGAAGAATACTTGTGAATTCAAAAATACCCTGTTGCCCAGTGAGCTTTGCTAATTTCTAATTTTAGTGGAAAGGAATGAAAAAAGTTGCTTTACAATGTATGCTGTTCTTCCCTTGGAGAACTTAGCATCTTACGCTCCTGAATATTTTAATCAATTTTCCATTGATAAATACATTTTAATCGCTCTTAGCTGTAATAGCAATTTGTACTCTCTCTCTGTGGTAGCAAAGTGTTTCAGGACCTTGACTGTACTCAGTGGTGATTGTTGAATCTTGTAAAAACCTGAAAATAAAGCAGTGATTGTGCATGGGTTTTCTAAGAGTTGAGGAACACCATTGTGGCTGTGATGGAGTCTAGTTATCCTGCTCTTAAAGACTGCCTTGGATCATGTCCATAGGGAATGTGGCCAGGCATGTGGATCCACTTCTCCAGGCTCAGAGATGGTTGCATTGTGGGTTAGGTTTGGGACCATTTCTGTGCCAAAACATATAGCCAAATTGGATTTGTGTGATGAAGTGCAATGTACAGCCCCCACACTTGGGAGTTTTAAGTACATGTAGGTGCTGATTTGCCCTGTCATTTTAGCCATCCTAGAAGCATGGAGCTGGAAGGGTCCCTCCTCCTAGTGAGTCCGGTCCCTGTTGTTGCAGACAATCCCTTTTGTATTTCCTCAAGCTCCAGCCTGTAGTTTTTCTCTTTTTCTCTCCAATTTTCACTGCTTGTAGCAGAGGGAAATCCCCAAATCTTTTGTTTTTGAGGGAATAAAGCTCAGCTGCATCTTCCCTAAATTTGCAAATACTTTAAGGAAAGCAAAGCCATTTATCTCCAGACACCAGCCTTCTGCAGTTCCTTAATTTATAGGATTGTCCTTTAAATGGCTGATTAGCTCTGTGTCTTTTTATATAAAACTTCAAGAGTAGCAATCTTTGGAAGGTTTGCAGAGATTTGTGTTTGGCTTCTATTATTCTCAGTGCTTCACTTGATTATTTTTATGTTTCCTCCTCCTCGTTCATGTCATTTAATGCCAGCCGAAATATATCCCATGCTCAGAGTTTTCAAAGTAGTTTTAAAATGGCTTTCCTGTTGATTTCTTGGGTATATGCTGGGCGGGGGGGAAATTGCTTCATTTTACACCCCTTAACTCTGTTCTTGCACCTTTTTTCATTCTGTTATGTTCCTACTGAGTGGTAAATATTAAATAGGCAGTGGCTAGTGGAAGGCTGGACTTCACATGGGCTCTTTCCATGAGTTCAAAATGCCTACGTGCTTCTACTGACATGACTGATAGACTCCATGTATTTGTGTAACTTGTGTATGTGGCATCTGTGGAAGGGGTAGAAAGAATAAACCCCTTGGGGCACTGAATGTCTCTCTGTTTTGTGTTGCATACGGTGCCTGAACACAATGGGTCAAGACCAGGACTGCAACTCCTAGATGCTACCACATGGGAAAAAAATTAATAATAGCCATTGTCTGCTCAGTGCTGGGCTATTCTTAGAGGCATAGTAACGTGCACCCTCAGACAGCCTTTTCTTAAAGCTAGTGATTTTATGTTTTAGTTGCAGAAGGTACTCCGTGGAACAGGAGTAACTGCACTTTGCAGGGAGTTGAGTTGCTTCCAAGTTCATGCAGATGCGTTGCTCATGACTCCACAGCTGGCTATCCTCCATCTACCCTTCCATGCTATATGGCTGGATCAGTCTGTGTCCCCTCTGCTTGTCCAGCCCCCTCTTTATTGGATGTCACTCTTTAAATGCTGGTGATGAACCAGGCGTGCCCCTCTTTTGATATTCGTTTGTGCAGTAACTGTAACCCTCATGCTTCTGTGCATATCCCATTAGAGGTCCTGGGATTGATTGTCCTTTGTGGAAGCTGCATATTCAGTCTCATCTGAAGAAGAGTTGCTGGGATGCAGGTATTGATGAGGCAGTCCGAGGAAGTGAAGAAGGGGCACGTCAAGGGCTGGCATGCTCCATTGACATTTTGCAGCTGATTTGAGTAAGGTTAGCTGCTATTTTGTCTTCTCCAAGCATCCAGTGAAAGGCTTCATAAGCCAAGGGAACAGGCTCAGCATCCTCAGGACCCCAGAAGCAACCTGACCTGGGTTTAATGCATACACTGGCACTGGAAGGACGGGCAGTGCAACTTTGTGCTCCTGGAATTCAAAGCTCCTTATAGCCATGAAATAACTAACCCTGACACAATCAGATTTCAGGGACATTAAATGGACACTAATGATAGGTATAGAGAGATCAGTGCATTGTTTGGTGTAGTGTTTAGGGGGTCAAATCAAGACCTCATTATACTTACCTGCTGTGCACACACATTTGACCTATTTTGGAATACAAAAAACATTTTCTCTCTGGAAAGAGCTTAGCATCCTAACATACGTTGCAATGTAACAGGCCTCCCCAAGCATTGCAAAACTGGGAATGGGGACCTGGGCAGTGTAATTCTCAGTCTGTTTCTGCAGCCCCATGAGATTCAATTCCCCATTTTGTTTTGGAAGGGGATGAGGAAGCCGGTGTGGTTCAGTGGTTGTTTTTGTTTTTAATAACTAGCTTCCAGGCAGTAACAGGCAGTCAGTGTCAGGCTGATGTATTCTAGGTTTGATTTCAGGCATTATACAGGGCAGCAGACTATTTCCACATCTCCCTCTAGGGCTCTTTAACAACAACAGCAGCAATAATAATAACAATACAAGTTATTAAAAAGGAAGGAGACAGCATCACGCTGGATCCATTCTCCCTTAACGGAGCCAGACAAAGTTGTGCCCTAAGTCTTCAAGCTAATGTGGCTGAACACATTCGCCCCCTTATTGCTGTTGTGAGAACAGCTTTCCCCGCATGTGGTAGAAGGAGATGTAATATCATTCTCCTACCTGATACAAAATGATCATTTTTGTGGTTTGGAAGGATGGATTGTCTTTTTGTACTCTGGTTAAAATATGGGCTTGTGATGGAGAGAGCTCCATCCTCTTGGGAACTGCCATTGTGAAAACTTGGTGGAAGTTCTGCATGTGGGGTTCATTTATGGGTGGCTTTAACAACTTGGGGCAGCAGGTTTGCCCAGAACCTGGAAAGGGCTGAGAATAAGGGGGTGGTTTGGGAAAGAGGAATAGCAATCATTGAAGGAAGGGGCAACTAATAGCGCACCTCTTGGCAGGGAACTTGAATGGGCGATACACTAGGCATCACGCTACATTCACAATGCAATATGCACCCTACTTTGAGGGCACGGTATCTCTAGGCTTTCTTCAGCACCTTCCCCCATGTGATAGACCAAAAATGCCTGTGTGATTCCCATACGCTGTGCCCTCTAATGGAGATGTTACATCCTATTTTTCCTTTCTTCCCTTTAATCTAAAATGACAGTCAGGCCAAAAACATCTGCTGGCTGTTTTCTCTTGGAAAGCATGAGAGGTAAGCCTGGGTTTGTTGTTTGGTTATCGGGAGTGTGCATGTGTGGATGTGCAACTGCTGACTAGGAAGACGGATCGGGCCTGGCAGTAGGTTTGTGCAGTCTTGCTAATCCCTTCTCTGTTTGGGTGCCATTTCATATCAGAGCTCCACATGCCTTGGGAGCTCTCAGTTTTACCCGTCAGAAAAGAAATGGCAGAAGTGAAAAGTTTCTCTATGTGGCTTGGGGAGAACAGTACCATCATGTGAGAGGTTATGGGAGCATGACATTTTGTGTTTCGTTCAGTGGGATAGTGTTTGTGAGGGGGAAAAATGTAATCTTGAGAGCTTGCAGTTTTGTAGGAGAGAGAGAAAAGATCAGACCAGCGCACGGCGTCGAGCATCGCAGTGCTGGAGTTGCACAAGCAGGTGCCGTTGTGGTACAGAGACGGGAAAACGGAGTGTTCTTTTCTGGATTTAGGCATCTACAAGCACAGTCTGCTCATTGTTTCCATCAGAGACACGAGGCAGTTTTTGGTGCAATGAAAGGTCTGTCTTTGCATGAATAAAATCTTGGGCAATGTATTTTTTGCCCCTGTATGGCGGTGAGGATGTATTGAAAGGAACCCAATTAGCTGCACTGCGGTAACCCCCCCCCCCAACCTACTCCTTTAGGATATTGCAATGTGGCAGACATGATTTTACAGTGAAGATTAGCCCTCTCAGCTGACTCCAGCCCTAAATGAATAATGTCCAGGAACAAACCCATGTGGGGTGTCTACATCAGTACATACGGTCCTGTTAGTTAACATGTTATTTAGCAGTTGATTAATGTGGTACCTAACATGACGGAAAAAACCGTGTTCTAGACAAGGTCTCTCTGATTGCCTGCCCATGTCTAGACACTAGCCATTGAGTGAAACCGTTATCAGAAATACAGGCCCCACCTGGAATAGGCTGAGAGTAGGGGAAATGGGTTTCTTTGTTTTCCTTGTGTTAACCTTCTCTCTCTTCTTCAAAACAAGGCATTAATCAATGACAATAGCAACTGCTACTCTTAGTGCCGTCAGTGTTTATAGCTCTAGCTTTAATAGCAAGGACATAAATATATACTTTTCATTACATTTTCACTGTTGTTCGCTCATCATCCACAACATCTGATATTATCATAACTCTTTGGTGGAGGCTATTAAGGTTATGGTTTGTAGCTCACTAGCATCAAGCAGACTGAGACAGAGTCATAAAAGCAAAAAACCTCTGAGATTGAGATACAACTATTAGCCAGCATTGGTCATTTTCTCACCATTCACGTAACAGTGAGTCTCATCTTGGTGACTGTGTCTTTTAACCTTTCTTTTTTCATGATAAATCCTCCTCTTAAGCTGAAGTTAAAGTAATGTTTGCCTTTGCAAGCAGAGGAAACGGTTTTTGCTCATTACTGTGGCTGAGTGATATTAAGCATGGAAAGTCTGCTGTCCTTTCCAAGTGAAGAGCAAATGTAAAGCTTAAATGGGCAACTTCAGATTACGCTTTGGATTCATAACCTTTGGAGGCACAGTGCTGCTCATTTCACCCTGAGGCTGTGACAATCAGATTTGTTCCTGCTATTGTTTTACAGAAACTCCATCTCTAGACTTGGCTCTTTTTAGGAAATCTGTCCAGTGGGACCCTCCTTGGGAGCTGTCCATAGCTAACAATTTATCTTATTTGTCGTGGGTAGAAAGGAAGGCAATGAATTAATAACAAAAACTTGTCAATCCAAGACAGCCAGAGGAAAATCTACAAGGCTTTGATTCCAGGTCCCATTTGAGACTTGGCATGATAGGGTGTTGTAGGAGAATGGTAACTTCCTAGGCGTCCACCATTTTACAGACCTGTAATAGCAAGTAGTAGATGAGGAAAGCTATTAAAAATGACCTGGCCAAATTCTATTTGTTTTGATGTGGAATTTGAAGGTAAAACTATATGATGTATGCAGAAAGCTGGCACAATGCATTAAAATGAGTTTTGATGAAACCTGTTTCACTGGAGCTTTTGTGAGGAACTTTCTTGGGTCCAGAATGTCTGGCCAGAGAGATGGAGAACCATCCACAAACTGCCCACAGGTTAAGGGACTTCCCTGGATATGGGACGTGCATGTTTTAGTTCCTTCTCTGAATGAATTGACCCAAATTAGTGGACTCTGGAGTTGTCTTAATCTCTCCTGTTGGAACTTCATCTGCATGATGGGATATTAATTGCACCAGAAACACCCGCAGGATAGCTCAAGAGGTGGGGTGCTCTTGTGTTCAAGTCCTTGATCTGCCCAGTCTTCTCTCTCACAAGGTCTTGGCTTTGTCTCAGTGCAGAAGGAAAAGGCATTGCAGCAAGTTGGATTCATTTTGTGAAATGGAATCGTTGTTTTCCAGCCAAACCTTACGGTTCCACCCCTGCATTTGTAACTGCCAGGGCTATTTCTGTCTGGAGCCATTCACTTGCATTCCCATTCGTGAGAAAACATGCCCTAGCTAAAGTGAGACTGCCAGGATTGTAATGACTATTTTTTTTACCTCCTGTTGGATGGTCACTGGCCATGGGTGGGGAGAGGCCCTGAGGCTGAAGTCGCTTTTTCTATTGACCTCATGGAGGGGGATCCTGACTGCTCCGAAGCCATTCTAAAGCTGGCATTGACTCCTTATTCTTGGTGACATTTCCCACTCCTCCTCAGCTTAACTCATTAATATAATAATATCAATAATAATGCAATAGTAAGAATGAAATCCTTGCTCCCCCCCCAACTCCCAGCAGTTGGTGATCAGGGCAGCTGCCCTGGAAATGCTATTGCATACCTCCTTAGCCAGTGAGCATCTTTATTTCTGCTTGGGACATGCTTTGGTCAGGTCACAGAGCCAACAAGCCAATGCAAAAGCTACTTAATGCCTAAAAGCCATGATTCTTCCCCTTTATGCTTGAATTAGATTTTGGGGGAGGAAATTCTGTTCTGGCATATTGCTTTTCCTCCCACTAATGCTGTGCTAAGCTTGGCTTGTGTCGGGGCAGACAGAACGCCAGCAGCTACAACTGGGTGCGTGCTTTTGAAAGAGTATGTGCTGTATCCGGGAATGGGATGCTGTAGGCAGCTGACTGGCAGATGTCCATCCTCGTGTTAGGGCATGGCCTTTGCTTTCCTGCTTTTGATCCCAACTGCTCCATGTTGATAGATGTCCTGGTGGTATTTGTATGACTGTTTCCTACAGGACAATGTTCCCGTTCTGGAGGAAAGCAGGAGGATTCCAGAAGAGATTGAAAGATCTCCTTGTGCATTTGTGCAGGTGTTAAGGGACATGTGGGTGTTTGATGCGGCACCGACTCCCTTCTCCTTGCTTCTGTTTTAAGTCTTAAGAAATCAGCCAAAGGAGGGACCCTCTAGCACCTGTGTGAATAACACCCAGTAGCATTTCTGTTTTCCCAGTTTACGTAATAAAGGGCCCGTGTGTCAATGCTGGAGCAGACTTCCTCCTATAATGCTGCTCATGAAGCGGAGGTTGAATAATATTGTCTGTGTCGGCAGTAACAAAGGGGCTGTGAATGGAGCGCTGTGCGTTTGGGTTCTGAAAGTTAGTAAGCTACAGACCTTTTATTCAACACTTGTGTTTTTTTAGCTGGCCACCACCTGTCCTAATTGACTTCCCCTTGACCCCTGACCACCAGCTGACGATCCTCCAGATTTGCCTTCTGCAGCAAGACCTCCCACAAGGCTGCCATTCCTGAGAGCAGGCTGTGACTACATGCGGGCCCATGGGTTGGGGGGGAGTAAGAGTCCTGCACCTCATCCTGTGTGGAAGCTGCCCGTTGCTTTCTTTTGAATTGCAGTCACCTCCTCCAGCACCAAATCATTAGTCATGGGCTCACGTCCTAGCAGGAGCAGTGTTCCTTAGGCACCCACCTTGTCATGTGTCATTAACACTGGGTGGCAATTTGAGATTTCCTTCAGCTGTACCCTAAGAAACATCGGTAAAATCTCTCTGCCACTGTATAAACAATTGTGGGACCTGTGGGTGAAAATGAAGGTGCTTAAATGCATGCATTTTTTATACCTGGCCCCAGGCATCTGGAAGTTGGATGTCTCGCAGGTACATGGGGGACATCCGTGATCTATCGCTAACGAGCACTGGGAAGTAGTTGGAGTTCTGCTTTGTGGAGCGGGCGAGTGGATGTATAGAGTACTTCAGAGCATTGCAGAGGGGTCTGTTCGGTAGAGGTTGCGTTGGGCCAACCAGGGTCTGGATTGTGTTATCCTGGAGGGGGTTGAACTTCGGGCTTTCATTTTTATCTCAACTTTGCTGGATGGATACCCGATCTACTTTCTAGTCTCATTGTTCGGACTGTACTCGTTAAAGTAGCATAGCTGTGCAGAAGTGACTTTCAACTCCAGTAGTGTTACCAACTGGTGAATGCACCCACTTTGGGGAAGGGCAGCCTTTTCTAGGAATAAGATTTAGAAGCAGCAGGAGATTTGATCTCCTCATTTGTGTGTCATGAGAGAGGCCTTTGGGCCTCTGGAAGGGTTGGAGATGAGAACGGCACGTCCATTTATGGTCCAAACCATACTCAATTGTAATTTATTGCATTCTTTACTTAGTTGTAACTGACTTTTGAACAGGTGAAAGCCTGAAATCTGTGTTTGAGAAAAGCCTCTAATATTCGGCCCAACCTGCTGTTTTTCAACATTTGTTTCTTGAATAAAATTCAAAGCTCATGGTCACGTACCCTTTTAAATACTGAGACATATCATCCTTGACTGTTTGCTTGTAAGTATAACCAGCGTGCAAATGGTTGCTTGAACTACTTGACCAGGAGAAGTGCCAAACTGAGAGAGAAGTTTGCGAGAGTGTCCGAGTATCCGAAGCAAAAGGATGGAACGTGGTGGGCTGATCCGTCAGGGCTGATGAGCACCGGGTGGTCTCAATGTGAAGAGATAAGGCTGGAGTCCAAAGGTGCTCCGTTCCCAGAACAATGACGGGGTGACTGCAGACAGTTTGCATCTTTTATGATTCTGGTCTGTGGACTGAGCAAAAGCTGAGTCCAATTTCAGAGGCAGATTTGAACCTTGTTGCCTCAGATGTTGGTGATGACTTGAGGTCTAAAGCTGGGCTGGGAATATGCAGGTCCTTTGGCAAGCACTGTTATTTATGAATCTGTTAACAGAATGGCTGCAACTTGGGCCCCTGTGCCTCTCTTGATGGCACTAATCTCTGTGCTAGAAGACAAAGTACCAGCTGTGCCTGGGCCTGTTTATACTATTTTAGACACGTTGATGTGCATCCATTTAATCTGGAAGTATTTCTGACTGCTCATCAACAATCACATGCAGGCAACTGACATTTCTGCATTTACTCTGTCTTT